>NC_091832.1:17493771-17796801 GCF_037783145.1 Equus przewalskii | reverse complement strand
CTTTATCTTCTTGTGGCTTCTTGTAGCACCTTCCCATAAGCCTTAGTAAAGCCTTCAGATGGGCCTCCAAGAATCCTGACACCTTGGCAACAAGGCTATTCCTTCCCCAGTATCTAGCAATACACCAAGAGAAGACAAATTCTGAGAACATTTTTCCAATCATTCTCCACACTCCAAAAGAGATTGTAAAATATACTATTGGAAGGGAAACAAGGAAACGAAAGGAAGAGGAATCAGGACCACGTGTCCAAGACTGCAAAGCGCTGCACCCAAGGCCGCATGCCTGGGTTCCTCAATGAACATGGTGCCCCACTTCAATTCCTAGTTTATTGCATGTGTTCTCGCTATAAGTTGTTTCAAATGTTTTTATTTTTTATGAGTTTGGGCGCAAATAAATCTATTTATTTAGTCATACATTGTTGATATAGAAACTTCTTTTTTCGTATGAGAGATAGATGTGGTACAGAGGCCAAGAGTAGGAGACAGACCATACTATGACATCTCTTATCAGAGTTTTTTCACTTTTAAAACTGGGTGGGGCAGCGATGGCCTAAATTACTTAATTCTTTCACTTCCAAGATTCTGTGCTTCTAGGGGCTGGCCCAGTGGCGCAGAGGTTAAGTTCACATGTTCCGCTTCTCAGCGGCCTGGGGTTTGCCGGTTCGGATCCCGGGTGCAGACATGGCACTGCTTGGCAAGCCATGCTGTGGTAGGCGCCCCACATATAAAATAGAGGAAGATGGGCATGGATGTTAGCTCAGGGACAGTCTTCCTCAGCAAAAAGAGGAGGATTGGCAGCAGTTAGCTCAGAGCTAATCTTCCTCAAAAAAAAAAAAAAGAATTACTTGATTCTGTGTGGTGGAGTTGTTGATTACTAAATAAGAGCTGCCTGACTCATGGAAATAATTTTCATGAGGAAAAACAAACTGTTGCTTTTGTGTCTGTGTGTCTGTGTGTGTGTGTGTGTGTGTGTGAGGAAGATTGGCCCAGAGCTAACACCTGTGCCAATCTTCCTCTGTTTTATGTGGGATTCCGCCACAGCATGGCTTCACAAGGCATATTGGGTCTCTGCCTGGGATCCGGGCCTGCAAACCCCAGACCACTGAAGTGGGGCATGCAAACTTAACCACTATGCCACTGGGCCAGCCCCAACTATTGCTTTTAAAGATAAACTATTGCTGTAATTTGTGTGCATGTGTATGTATGTTTATATGAGGGGAGTGTTTTCTGTGTCTGCAGTTATTTGAAAAATTTGAGAGCAAAATAAAAAATGAACAGAGATGGATCTAATTAATTTTGTTAATATCAAAATGCAGTGTGTTTCTCAAAATGCAATGGACAGAGCTAGGGTGACTAGGCTGGCCCAGTGCTTACCCGAATACAATTTTATCTTAAATCCTCAATATAGGGACAACGAGATTCTGGGAACCTAGTGAGAGTTTAACTGGCTGTGCAATTTATCTCCTGGAGACCAGCACAGCAGAGTAAGAGAATAATCTATGGACTTTCAAAAAGTCTTGTCTGGGGGCCGGCCCTGTGGCCAAGTGGTTAAGTTCACGTGCTCTGCTTTGGCAGCCCAGGGTTTCGCTGGTTCAGATCCTGGGAGCAGACCTAGCACCGCTCATCAGGCCATGCTGAGGCAGCGCCTGCATGCCACAACTAGAAGGACCCACAACTAAAATATACAACTATGTACTGAGGGACTTTGGGGAGAAGAAAGAGAAATAAAATCTTTAAAAAAAAGAAGTCTTGTCTGCAGGCAAGAGTGCATTGTTAGTATAAGTTGCAATGTATAATTCAGATTTTTTTTAATTCTTTATTTTTAAAAGTCTTTTGGAAATTTGGAATTGGTAGTGAATAGAGAATACCTATGTTTCAAAAGGCTTTGGAAATTATCAAGTTCATTTGTTCAATTCATTGAATTAATATTTATTGACAACTGCTATATATCAGATACTGTTTCAGGCACTTGGGATAAGTCTGTGAGCAAACCGGACAAAGATCCTGGGGGTGCTTATAGTCTGGAAAACAGACAACAGCAATAAACATAATAAATAAGCAAGGTGAATAATGTGTTAGAAGGCGATAAGTAAATTGGAATTAAAAAAAAATAGAACAAGGCGAGAAGGATTGCTAGTGCCTGCAAGGGTGTTGTAATTTTAAATAGGATGGTCAAGGTAGGTCTTATTGAGAAAGGACATTGTTTAAAGACTTGTAAAAGGAGAGGGGATTTAGCCATGTGATTATTGGGGGAAGAGGCTCTTAAGCAAAGGGACTAACCTGTGCACAAGTGTGCCTAGGGAGTTTGAGAAACAGCAAATGGGCCAGCGTGACTGAAGGAGAGCGTGGAGGCAGCTGACGACAGACCAGCCAGCACCAGATCAGGTAGAGCTTTATAGGTCATTACAAAGACCTTGCTTTTTCCTCTAGATCAAGGTGGCTCAATGTCGGCACTATTGACATTTTGGGCTGGATAATTCTTTCTTTCTTTCTTTTTCTTAAGGAAGATTAGCCCTGAGCTAACATCTGCCACCAATCCTCCTCTTTTTGCTGAGGAAGACTGGCCCTGAGCTAACATCCGTGCCCATATTCCTCTACTTTATATGTGTGACGCCTACTACAGCATGGCTGGACTAGCGGTGCGTAGGTGCGCACCCAGGATTCGAACTGGTGAACCCCGAGCCACCAAAGTGGAACGTGTGCACTTAACTGCTGAGCCACCAGGCTGGCCCCTGGGCTGGATAATTCTTTGTTGTGGAGCACTGTCTTGTGCATTGAAAGATGTTAAGTAAGCGGCATCCTTGGCATCTCCCCACTAGATGCCAGTAGCACCCTGCCAGTGAGACGACAAAAAATGTCTCCAGACAATGTCAAACATCCCCTGGAAAAAAAGCCTCTTCCCCTCTAACCTTGGTCAAGAACTGCTACCCTAGAGTATATGGAAAGCCACTGGACTTGTAAGCAGAGGAGTGACATCTGCTGTATTTTTAAACAGCTTTATTGATGTACAATATCATAAAATCCACCTTTACAGCTTTATTGATGTACAATATCATAAAATCCACCTATTTACAGTGTGTAATTCAATGGTTTTCAGTATGTAGAGTTATGCAGCCAAACCATTCATTGAAAAGGTTATTCTTTCTGATTGAATTCTTTTGACACCCTTGTCAAAAATCAATTGACCATAAATATGAGGACTTATTTCTGAGCTCTCAATTCTATTCTGTTGATCTGTGTCCTTCCTCACGTCCCTGCCACACTGTTTTCATCACTGTAGCTTTATAGTAAGTTTTGAAATCACAAAGTGTGAGTCCTCCAACTTTGTCCCTCCTTTTCAAGACGGTTTTGGCTATTCGAGGTCCCTTAAATTTCTACATGAATTTTAGGATCAGCTCATCAATTTCCGCAAAAAACTCAGCTGGAATTTTGATAGGAATTGCATTGACTTTTTAGATCCATTCAGGGGGTATTTCCAACTCTGCGATATTAAGTTTTCTTATCCACAGACGTGGGATGTCTTTCCATTTATTTAGATCTTTAGTTTCTTTCAACAACGTTTTGCAGTTTTCATTGGACAACTCTTGCACTTCCTTTGTTAAATTTATTCCTAAGTATTTTATTCTTTTTGGCGCTCTTGTAAATGGACTTATTTTCTTAATTCAATCTTTGGACTGTCCATTGTAGAAATGCAGTTTATTTTTGTATATTAATCTTGTATCCCAAAATCTGCTCAACTTGTTTATTAGTTCTAATAGCATTGTGGTTTTCCTTTTTCTAAATAAATTTCTTTTTTCCAAAGCAATACTTCCGCTTTATCACAAACAGTACAAAAAGACTTAAACTGAAAAAAACAAGTTTTATTTTTTTTAAGATTTTATTTTTCCTTTTTCTCCCCAAACCCCCCAGGTACATAGTGGTGTATTTTTAGTTGTGGGTCCCTCTAGTTGTGGCATGTGGGATGCCACCCCAGCATGGCCTGATGAGCGTGCCATGTCCACACCCAGGATTTGAACTGGCGAAACCCCCGGCCTCCGAAGCAGAGCATGCGAACCCTTCTTCTGCCCTATTTCCCCGTGGGAAGCTTCTTTTTTTAACTATTAAAAGAGTTTTTCCCCCTTGCGCTTATCTTTGCATTTCTAAATAATACACCATGCTGCTATTTCTTGATTTATTTATTTTTGGCTTCCTGCTAAGACAGACAGGGGTTTAGCTTACTTAAATATACCCCGTCTCCTTCTATCAATACAATTATAGCACTATTTTAGATCCTCTCTTCTTAAGTTAGTAATTCTAATCAATATTTTACTTTTTTTTTGCTAAGGAAGATTTGCCATGAGCTAATATCTGTGCCAATCTTCCTCTCTTTTGTCTGTGGGTTGCCGCCACATCATGGCCGCTGACAAATGGTGTAGGTCTGCACCTCGGAACCCAACCAGGGCCACTGAAGCAGAGCATGCTGAACGTAACCACTAGGCCACAGGGCCGGCCCTTACATATTTGTTTTATGTCTGCTCAACAATAGAAACAGCTCTAGACTCCTCATTTAGTAAAATGCACATGTCAGCAACTTCACCTTCCCCTCGGCATTCTTCCTCCTGTCGCTCCCAACTTCTATTACCTGTATTTTTACTTTTACATGATCAAGATGGAAAATATTTACATTCAGTTTTCTGTGCTTTGTCTAAAGTTGATTCCAAAAGTTGAAAGCAACAACATAATATTTCTATTGTTTTGACTGTGGAGTTATTACTCAGAGGCAAGCCAAATCCACAATTGTAGTTTATATAAATTAATTATATTTCCTTTCTTGTTTGTGTTTTTTTTTAATTAAATCATTAGCAAAGCTGTTTAGGACAAAAACATGAGCAAGGGAACTCATTTTTCCCCTATTGACAGGAAACAGCCAAAGTACAGTTTTTTGACAAGATTTTCATGAATGTAAAAATTCAAAAGGAGAGATGAAAATAAATGAAAGATTTTATTCATATAGTAGAAATAACATATACTTAAGATATATGGTAAATTATGGGACATCTCAATTTGGGCTTTAAGATTGTCTTAGTGAGCTAGTCTAGTTTATAGACAGCCATTTGGTGTGATGCAGATTTTATGTAATGTTTCAACGCTTCTTATTCATTGTGATAATAGTCTTGAATTGAATGTATATTGTTGGTCAAATTATTCTACATGTTAGCTCAAACGTCTAAAAATTTATCCTATTGAATCCTTATGTACCTCCCCCAATATTTCTTTATAATATCCTTAGATAAGATTAGTTTTGATGAAATTGATATTGCTATGAGTGTCTTGAATCTATTAGCTATGAATATATTAATATTGAGTTGAATAAACTAGGAAAGTTAAATTCAGAAGTCTTGCAAGGGTAGGCCTTCTGGCCAAAAGAAATTAATAGACATCGGGTAAATTTAATGAGAACAAGCTGCCATACATTGATAATTGAACATAAATGTTTCTAAAGCTTTAAGATGCATTGCAGTTTAACCCAATGATATGGTGTGGCCATACGTGGCATGTCAGTCGAAGACCAGAAGGAGCACAACTGTAGGAGATCAAAGTGGGGCATTGCAACGAGGGAGACGGTAAACACGGAATCGGTTGGGCATCTCGGCAAGAGGATGTCATAGAGGATTTATTACGGAGTTTGAGTTTGTGCTCGATGATTTGAGGGAGGGTTTAAGGAAGCAGGGCTTTGCTCTCGATTGGATACTTTCAGGAAGCAGGAGTAATTCTATAATTGAGTATCTGAATAATTTTTATCCAGAAGGCAGGAGAAACAAAGCAGAGCTAAAGCAATACTTGGTAAAGAAACAGTAGTCACTCATATTATCCGGGGAAAGGGCATGTGCTCAGTCATTTTTGCAGTTTTTAGACAACATTCTTGTTTTTGTCTACTCGGACATGTTACAGAGCGGTCTTGTTTTGTCTGCCTCTATCATAGTCAGAGTGGCCTTATCTGATGCTTGGGCTCTGTAAAATTTTCTTATCTATGTCCAAGAGAACACCATGGCTGAGCTGAGTACCAGGCCAGCGACTCACTATGCTAAGGCCCAGGTATGAGTGCCAGGACAGCTCCAGATGCCAGAGGCTGCTTTTCTCTTTCCCATGATATTAAGAACGTGCATGGTATGAATATATCACGTATTAAAAGTTAAAAAGCTGACTATTCAGATAAGAGAATAAATGAATATTGATGGTGTGTTGGAAAATGTAAATACCATTGTAAAACTAGAACAGGCAGGATAAGAGGGATCAGGAATGTTGGGGAGGGGGAATTGCAGTGTTAAATGCCTAGAATTTTTATGTAGAATTTTAATTTTTATTTAGAATTATTGTGTTAGGGGCTGGCCCGGTGGCGCAGTGGTTAAGTTCACACGTTTCGCTTCTCGGCAGCCTGGGGTTCGCCAGTTTGGATCCCAGGTGCAGACATGGCACCGCTTGGCATGCCATGCTGTGGTAGGAATCCCACATATAACGCAGAGGAAGATGGGCACGGATGTTAGCTCAGGGCCAGGCTTCCTCAGCAAAAAAGAGGAGGACTGGCAGTAGTTAGCTCAGGGTTAATCTGCCTCAAAAAAAGAATTATTGTGTTAGACTAAGATAAAAATGGTGAGGTTAAGGTTAAATTGAACTCATGACTCTGAAAGGCTTCCACTCAGCCAGTGATGGTTAACGTTTGCTTTGCTGTGGGCCAGCTGACACCCAACGGTCACTGAGAATGATACAGATGCAGCCCTAGTGCCTAAATCCTTCAGTTATTCTTCACTGGAAGGAACCACGGCTTCTTGGAGGGCAGCCAGTGCCAAATCTCCAGGCAGGGAAACTCCTGGTACATCTTGTTACTGACAGGAAGTAGCAGCTCTTTGGGGATCTCATGTATAGCGTTGGAGGAGGCAACAGGCCAGTTGGAGAAGAAAGTTTTCAGTTCCTTGGGACATGCAAGCCACAACAAGCCGAATGTTGAAATCAATGACAGAAAATCAACTGGAAAAAGTTCAATCTGTAAAAATGGCTTGAATCCAGGATAAAGTTTATAAACATTTGGAAATATTATTTATTGACTAAGCCAAATTATGCAAAGTCTACCTTAAAGCCGTGGTCATGATGTGAGTAACAATCACAGATTATCACCCTACGAGGCAGCACTGTCCAATAGAAAGGAAATGTGAGCCACATAGGTAACTTTATGTTTCTGACATTTTTTAGTAGACTTTATTTTTTAGAGCAGTTTTAAGTTCACAGCAAAATTGAGAGGAAGGTACAGAGATTTCCCAGATATCTCTGCCCCTTCACAAATGCATACACACATGCAACCATGACCACAAGCAAGATTTAGAACATTTCTGCCACCCCAAAAGGTCCTGAGTGCCTCTTCTCAACCGATTTCTACCCTCCCACCCCTGGCCACTGGCAACCACTTAATATTCACTTTATTGCCTTTTTGTGGATTTAAAATATATTTAACCACAGATGTTCCATTTATTAACAGAATATCCGTATTTTATTACTAAACCAAAAAGCAAAAGACAGGCTACAAAACAGTGCAGTTTACCATATTCTTGTTTCAATCCATCTTTTTGATTCTCTCTTTATTAATAGAGAATAAATTTGTCACATGGCATAAGGAAGGAAAGCGGAGGGGCTGCCTTCTTTTCAAGAATAATAGCAGTTGCCATGTATTGAGCATCTAATATGTATCAGGCACCATTTGCACACTTTACATGAACCATTTTCTCATTTGATCCTCACAACAACCCTGACAGGTAGATATTTATTATCCTCATTTTACATGTGGCTCAGAAATACCCCTGACCTCACTTACATTCTGTTAACATAAATGTATCATATATTTAGCAATATCCCAAATCTCCAAACTCTGAACAATCCACCACTTGTTTAAGTCGTAGTAAATTCAGTCTTTCAACTAGGTCCCCTCTTTTCCCCATTTCTCAGAAATAACTGGAACTACCGCTGTCACTCAGCTGCTTGAGAATTGCTGACGTTGTCGAAGTCTGTGCTGCCCTCTGAGACCAGTGAACTTTTCACCTGTGGCCCACTGTCTGTGCTGGGGCCAACACTGTCAGTGCTCTGCAGGGCTGCGCTGGAGCCCTCCTCTCTCTCCAGGGGGTCAGAGCAGTTCACAAAGATCCCCACATTCCTGGGATTCGGAGTCCACAAGAGTCCTCTAGGGGGCAGTGTAGATTAACTCCTTGGGCCAGCCCAACAAGGGATCTCTGCTCAAGCTAAAATTCTGTTAAACTTAAAGGATGAACCTTGAGGCTCAGAGAAGTTAAAAGACTTGGTCAAGATCACCAGCTAGGCAGTAGCAGTGTTAGGATTCGATCTCAGTCTGTCTGACTTCTGAACTACTACTGCTTTTCACTCTGTTGGGCTATCTTTGTGTCCATTCATTAGACGGAAGGGAAAGGGCCATAGCCAGTAACTGGTAATTAAATAAACATATACAGAGCAACCAGTCTGTGTGAGGCCCCAATCTATTAAGTGAACAGCAGAGAAAAGCCAGCCCTTGTGGGGAGCAGTGTTCTTTGGGGAGAGCAAGGTCTGAGTCAAAGCAGAGAAGAGATTGAGGATGTAGGGATTTTGCTGCTGATAGACCATGAGTTCCATGCACTATAACCCGTTCACTCACTCATGCATTCAGCAAACATTCACGCTTACTGTGGCCTGGCACTGTGTTAGGCACTGAAATGGGGCGGGGAACAAACAGACATGAACACTGTCTGCAAGTTCACAATCTAGTTGGGGGGGATGGTAAATAAATAAACGAATACTTAAATGTATAATTACAGATTGTGGTAAGTGCTATGAAGGAAACACAAAGAATAGGATGCTAAAAGAGAGGAAAGTAAGGGACCTACTTTAAAAGAAGAACCCTGAAGACTGAGAAGGAGCTGGGCAGGTGAAGAATGTTCCAGACAGAGAGAACAGCCAATTACAAAGGCCCTGAGGTAAGAAAAAGATCAGGGTTCCAGGGGCTGAAGGAAGGCCAGTGTAGCTGGGGGCCACTCTACCATGACTGGATGATACTGTGTCTTATCCATTTAGTACAAGTGGCAGGAAGTTCCAGGAAGAAGTGACAGATTGAGCAAAGCCACAAAAGCAGGGAAACTGTGTATAATTCGGGGTGGGGTGGTGACATGTTTGAGGAGCTTGCAAGCAACTCTGTGAAGGAATAGCAAGTGATAAGTGCTTGGACTTAAAGGCCAGGCTGAAGATTTTGATTCTATTTGAAGCAAGAAGAGGCTGAACCTTTTTAAGCAATGGAGGTAACTTTAGAAAGATGAATTGCAGGGAGTAAGTGGGATGACCTAGAAGCAGGGAGACCTGTGGGAAGCTCTTGCAATAGCCCAAGCAAGAGAAAAGCAGGACTTGTCTAAGGGAGGTGGTCCAAACAAGAGAAAATCCCCCAAAAGGCAGAGCAAGGAAGAGCTCCTGCGGGACTCCCTGGCAGGAAGGAAAAGGCTGCCACAGCGTCTGTGAGGTTTGGGGGTTTCCATCTCCTTTGGGGCTTCTCTGCCTTTGGACCCCCAGACCCTTCATCAAAACACAGCAACAAAGCCTCTTAGGAAGGAGCACTGAGCTCCTGGGGCCCCAGTGAGGTGACGACAGCGAGTCCAAGGGGGAGAGCCTGGGAGGGCGTGGTGACAGTCATGAAGGATAATCATTCAAAATGAGATTCTGAGGTATAAACACTGGTCCCCTCATCCGGCAGCTACTCGCCCTCCAAGCTTCTTAGACCTTAGAGGATGTTATGTTCTGTAATGCATACATTCTCATTCCCCAGGCATGAATAAGTGGAAATGGATCAGAGAAAAGAGGGATGGAAGAAATTCCCTGAGGACAAATTGATAGAATTTGCCATTCAACCTGGTTAGATTTTGAGGAAGAGAAAGAGAGAGAATAGAAAATAATTATGGGAGAAGCCTGGGTGTTGGAATTGGGGTGGTTTAAGATCTTCTGGCTCCCTTAACACCAATCCTACTGTCCGTAAGCTAATGCTTCTGATGTTAATTTTCTTTCCCAAGCTGACTTTTCTATAGGGATGCCATTATATTTTTCAGGATAAATTAGTAAATTAGGCTCTTGTGACTTACTCACCACCTAGGTGAAATGATAGAATCCAGTTCTTCAACTTGCAATCAGAAATTCTAGCCTAATCGGCTCCTTCAATGACCCACAATGTGGGGTGTCTGTCCTCTGATCATTTTGTCATTCACAGGACAGTCATGAAAATAGATCGTTTTCACAGTCAGTACATGTGGGGGTCTACAATAAGGGAAGCTAAAGTTATTATCTGAGACTGAACCTCATGGGAGTAATAATAATAATACTTATTGAGTGCTTTCTATGTGTCTTACTGTCCCTATTCTGGTACTTTACACACATCTCATCAGATCTTACAACATTCCTATGAGATACATGCTATTTTTAGTTTTCTTTTTAGGAAGATTAGCTCTGAGCTAACATTTACCACTAACCTTCCTCTTTTTTGCTGAGCTAACATCCAAGCCCATCTTCCTCTACTTTATATGTGGGATGCCTACCATAGCGTGGCTTGACAAGTGGTGCGTAGGTCCACACCCAGGATCTGAACCAGTGAACCCCAGGCTGCCAAAGCAGAACATGTGAACTTAACCACTGAGCCACCGGGCCGGCCCCATACATCCTATTTTTATGCCCACCTTAGGAAGAGGAACCTGAGGCTCAAAGAAGTTAAATGATCTAGAAGCACTCAATTGCTATGCAGTGGAAGTGGGATTCAAACTAAGCAAACTTGACCCCCGGACCCTCTGCTTTTTACCTGTATTGAGAGGAAGTTACCATGACCACAGCAGGCGTGCACAGTGCTTTTTGAATGTGAATAGATGACTCCGCAAAATGAAACTACCCTAAGTTGTCACTTGAAAATGTGTTACTGATGGTGTACTGAGAAACACCCAGCTTCCATCAAGGGGAACTGGGAGTATCCGTAGACCTGGAACATGACTAAAGAAAGTTACAAACAAATGAAGTGTATTGTAACTTGTGGGAAAAAAGAATACAAAACCCGGGGATGTCATGACATATTTCTGCCCCAGGACAGGACCTGAAACATAGTAGACTGTCAATGAATACTTGTTAAACAAAAATGAATGAATGCCATTCAACACAGCCCTGAAATTTTCCTGCACGTATCTAGTAAGTATTCTTTCCTATCTCATGCTGAAACAACTCTAACAAAATTTTTTCCCTCTCCTCAAATGCTCTCTTTTGTTAAAATAAAAATGTGTCTCGGGGCTGGCCCCGTGGCCGAGTGGTTAAGTTCGCGCGCTCCGCTGCAGGCAGCCCAGTGTTTCGTTAGTTCGAATCCTGGGCGCGGACATGGCACTGCTCATCAGACCACGCTGAGGCGGCGTCCCACATGCCACAACTAGAAGGATCCACAACGAAGAATATACAACTATGTACTGGGGGGCTTTGGGGAGAAAAAGGAAAAAATAAAATCTTTAAAAAAATAAAATAAAAAAATAAAAATAAATAAAAATAAAAATGTGTCTCTCATTCCTACCCTAGACCAAACCTTTGCTTGTATTCAGGAGGCCATCTCCTCTTGCCTTCTCAAGGACTTTTCTCCTGCAGTTTTCCCCCCTCTTTCTTTTCTGCATCGGAACTTCTTCCCTTTTTCCTGTATCATTTCCATATGCATACAACCATAATCTAAAATGTCCTTATCTTTAGGAATTCCTTCCCAAACCTCACATCCCCTTACAGCACAGGCCCATTTTTATGCTCTTCTTTCACAGAAAAACTTTACAAAGTGGTTAACTTCCTTCGCCCCCCATCCCGGCCTCCCCTCTCCCCCCTCCCCGTCCCCCCCCCCCCCCCGCCTTTTTTTTAACTTCCTCACCTTGCATTTAATTCTTGAACCCTCTCCAGTTAGGCTTCTGTGACAGACATCTGCAGAAACTTCTCTAGTCAAGATTATCAACAATCCCCATATATCATATGAAATGATCACTTTTCTGTCCTCATCTTAGGCAAACCCTCGTTAGCAGTCCACACAGCTGACTGTTCTCTTCCTGCCACTTTCTTCCTTCATCTTCAGGAATATCACACTCTTCTGGTTTTCCTTCCACCTCTTCGGCAGCTGCTTCTCAACATTCTTTGTTGGCTGGATCCTCCTCCAGGATGTCCACGTTGGAGTGATCTTGGACTCTCCTTCTCCTTTTTTCTGTTTAAGGTCGCATACTTTCGGCTCATCATGCAAACCAAACTCACCAGTGGGCATTATATGGCCTGCTGTTTTTTAAATGGAGAATGGTGTTTAAAAACCCCAACCACCAGGATTTCCAATTCTCTTGGAGAATTAGAAGATCTAACAAAATGGGATCTGCATTCTCACATAGCAATAATCTGCAGGAGCTGAGTATCTGCTGCCTCGGGTCATTTCTTAGTCAGTTTACTATTTCCAATTATCTGATATCCAGCCCGCTTTGTTCATTTAGGCCACCTGCCTAAGATGTGTCAGAATAAGAGTTTGTGACCCTTGACTTACACTTTCCTCAGGTGATCTCATCCAGTCTCATTTAATACCATAAGCTTTTAAAATTTCTTCTTTTGTTTAACAAATATTGTGTGGCCAAATATGCCAGGAACTACTGTACCAGACCCTAGGGATACAGCATTAAATAAAACAAGTCATCCTACTTTCAAAGAACTTACCTTCTAGCAAGGAGAGACACACAGAATAGTGATAATGTAGAGCCAATTAATATGAAAAAATGCAAAGAGAGCAAGGGGATAGAGAGGGCTATTTTAGATAAGGTCATCGGGGAATTGACTCTCTGAGGTGATACTGGAACCTGAATGAAATTTAAAAAGGAAGGATTTCCCAGGGGGAGGGAACAGTTGGTGCAAAAGTCATGGAGTTTGTTTATCTTGCTTAAGAATGTCAAGGTCAATGTGGCTGGAGCCCAATGAGTGAGATGAAGAGGTAGAAAGTTTGGAGAAATCTCAGGGGCCAATACAGGTAGGACCTTATAGTAAGGATGATGGTAAGACACTGGAATGCTCTGAACGGGGCAGTGATGTGATCTGAATTATGTTTTAAAAGGATTAATGTGGCTGTTGTGTGGAGAATTGATTGCCAGAGGATAAGAATAGAAACAGCTAGTCCACTAAAAAGGTTATTACTTAAGTTTAGATGGGAGGTGTTAGTGCAGGGGTCTAGGGTGGTAGAGCTGGAGCAGGCGAGAAAGGACATATTTGAGAATACATTTTCAATCTAGAGCTTGGATTAGATATGGAGTTGAGAGAAAGAATGGAGTTGAGCGTGACTCCAATGTCTCTGGCTTAAGCAACTGAAGGAATAGAGTGCCATTTACTAGGAGAGGAGCAGTTCTGGACATGTTTTGTGTGAGATGCCTGCTAGACATCCAAAAGAGATAGTTAGGAGGCAGAGTATGGATTTCAGGGCAGTGGTGATAGCAGGTTCACTCTTATTATTTGTAGGGCCTGGGAGCATGAGCATAAATGGAGGCCCACATATCATATATCTAACTATTTAGAAGGTATAACCAAGCTAACAAGACACTGTTAGATAAAACATGCTCTATCCTTCTACCTTGATAAATATACCTTTACAACAATAAAATTATAAAAGACATATTATAAAGCTGAGATTTTTATAACTGAATATTGGCAAAATACCAAAGATGACTGAATTTAGTTATTATTGTACATTTCTGGATGTTCTATTGATGGGCCAGGGATGTTTAGATAAATTATAACATACATAATTAACAAATTATTACATGCTTATTCCATACAATTAATTTTTCTTTCCGTAGCAAAATCACTAGTTATATTGTTGCAATACCATTTTTCACATAGTTTCTGTCTATGGTAATAATGAGCTAAAAGGATTAAAAATTAAATGTAATTGTATTCAAAGTGTACCAAATTTAAATGTATTTTGATAAAAAGTTAAAAATGTAAAATGTCAAGAAATTGTTTTCATTAGTTTTCAAAAAAGTTATTTTTGTCTTAAAACATTCAAATCATTGGGGCCAGCCTCGTGGTGGAGTGGTTAAGTTGGCGCACTCCGCTTCAGTGGCCCAGGGTTTTATTGGTTTGGATCCTGGGTGCAGACATGGCACCACTCATCAAGCCATGCTGAGGCGGCGTCCCACATAGCACAACTAGAAGGACCTACAACTAGAATATACAACTATGTACTGGGGGGCTTTGGGGAGAAGAAAAAACAAAACAAAACAAAACGAAAGATTGGTAACAGATGTTAGCTCAGGGGCCAATTTTCTAAAAAAAAACCCCAGAAAACAGAAAACTCTTAAAAAAAAAACATTCAAATTATCTGTTAAAATTAAAACACAAAATACAAAAATAGCAAAAATTTAAATCAAAATTATATAAAGAATGCTGGAAATATAAATTTAATTTAATTTTTAAAAACTAAATTGTTTTAGTAAATATTTTTATAAAAATAAAACTATTCCCTATGCAGTAGCACTCATTGCTCGTCTATTAACAAAGTAAAGGATCAGTCTCTCTTTTCACTCATGTTACATCTAGACAGAGATATACATATGCATATAGAGAGATAAATATCTATGTCTATATAAAATTTAAGGGTTATAGGAGGTGTTTAATATTGCAAAATTTTCTTCAGCCACCATGGGAAATTATGCTAATTCATCAGCTGTTTCCCAACCATGGAGTGGAACATGAAGAGAGGCAATGAAAAAAAGGAACATTCACTACTCCTGGGAAACCATACTTGGTTACCCACGAATATCTCGAACTTGTGCTATGGGAGAGGAAGGGTATAACAAGTTAATTTGGATTTTCTCTTACCTAAGTGCTTCTGCTGTTCAAATTCTCTCGGCACTTTAAAGCAATGCCTGTTTCTCTTAAGTGGCACAACACAAAACCTTAAAGGCATTAGGATGCAACTGCCTTTCAGATTTTTTATATTGTGGTAAAATTTGCCATTTTCACCATTTTTAATGATATAGTTCAGTGGCATTAAGTACATTCACATCGTTGTGTAACCATCACCACATCCTTCTTCAGAACTTTATCTTCCCAAATTGAAACTGTACCTATTAAACACTAATTCTGTGTTCTCCCCTCCCCTCATCCCCTTGCAGCCACTGTTCTACTTTCTATCTCTATGGCTTTGGCTATTCTGGGTACTCTAGGTATGGGGGAATCATACAATATTTGTCTCTCTTTGATTTGCTTATTTCACTTAGCATGTCTTCAAGGTTCATCTGTGGTATAGCATGAGTCAGAATTTCCTTCCTTTTTAAGGCTGCGTAATATTCCATTGTATGTATATACCACATTTTGTTTATCTATTCATCTGTCCATGGACACTTGGTTGCTTCCACCTCTTGGATATTATGAATAATATTGCTGTGAATATGAGTATACAAATATCTGTTCAAATCCCTGCTTTCAATTCTTTTGGTGCTTTCAGTTTTGAGGACATAGCAAGAGATAGAGAGAAGAGGTTCGCTGGAGCCTGAACAGTGTTAGTTATAAAAGCATATACTTAGGGTCATACTTTTTGGTAAGCGCTGGATCTTGAATGATAGAGGCCTCTATGTGTTGTTTAATATAGTTATATTGTGTATGTGGAGGGGTGGACTAAGATTTGTGGAGGCAGGGCCCCTTTTTGCCTGGGCCTCAGGAGAGTATTAATGGTTATAAGTATACAGTAAATAGTACATAAGTGGTTAATACCATTTATAACCATTATAAATAGTTAATACCATTAGGCTGGATGAGTATATCAATGAGTGTACATAGAAAAGAGATTGACGGACATTTATGCCTGGGGCATTTAGAAATCAGAAAGAGAAGGGAGAACAAGAAAAGAAACCAAGAAGAAACACCAGAAGAAAGTGTAGACTTGGAAATCAAGCAAAATTAAATGTTGGGGAATGATCAACAATGCCAGGGGCTGGCCCCATGGCCTAGTGGTTAAGTTCGTGCGCTCCGCTGCAGGCGGCCCAGTGTTTCGTTGGTTTGAATCCTGGGCCCGGACACGGCACTGCTCATCAAACCACGCTGAGGCAGCGTCCCACATGCCACAACTAGAAGGACCCACAACAAAGAATATACAACTATGTACCAGGGGGCTCTGGGGAGAAAAAAGAAAAAAATAAAATCTTTAAAAAAACAACAAAAAAAACAATGCCAAATACTGCTAAGAGAGTGGATAAACCAGGCCTGAGAATTTACCATTTGACACAGCAAAAGTGGTAATTACTGGTGATGTTAAAAAGAGAAGTTTTAGTGAGGAGTCAGGATGAAAACCTGGCTGAAAATGGTTCAAGAATGAAAAGAATGTAAGTGGAAACAGAGGGTTTGGCCAGCTCTTCAGAAGAGTTTTTCTATGAAAGAGAGCAAAGTGGGATGGAAACTAGAGGAGGATGTGGTGAAGTCAAGGAAGATTTTTTTTGTCTAATAACAGGGGACATATCAACGGACAGCTCTGCACCTCCAGCCCCGCCCTCTCTGAAGCTCCACAGTCGTATATCCAAGTGCCTACCTGATATCTGTATTTAGACGTCTCATAGGAAAATCAAAAAATCTGTCCCCAACAGAACTCTTGGTTCTCCCTCCCTTTTTCCCCAATCTGTTCTTTCCTAAGTCTTCATTTTTCTCAGTCAGCATCATTGCCAACCATTTAAACCAAAATCCATGTAGCCATTCCAGATTCCTCTTTCCCTCATTCCTCAAAAACAAGGCATTAGCCTGTTGGTTCTACTTCTAAAATGTATCCTTCATCTCTTCACTTTTATCATCTGGACTGCTGCAGTAGCTGCTCTGTTTTCATCCTTGCCTCCCACCACTTATTCTGCATATGGCAGCCAGAATGTAAGTCAGATGATGTCATAGCACCACTTAACACTTTCCAGTGGTTATCCGTCTGTCTCACTTTAAATCCTCGTTGCTTACCCTGCGCTATAAGTCCTTATGATCTGGCCCTTTACTCCTTCTCCGGCCTCATCTCCACCACTTTGCCTCTTATGCACCATGCTCCAGATACACTGATCGTCTCTCCTTTTTTTTTTAACCTAATTATTTGTATTGTAAAAATACCAAAAAAAGTACAGAGAAAAATATTACAGACACCCCTGTGCCCACTATGCAGATTTACACATTAAAATTAATATATGAGAGGCTGGCCCAGTGGCGCAGCGGTTAAGTGTGCACGTTCTGCTTCAGCAGCCCAGGGTTCACAGGTTCAGATCCCAGGTGCAGACATGGCACCGCTTGGCAAGCCATGCTATGGTAGGCGTCCCACATATAAAGTAGAGGAAGATGGGCATGGATGTTAGCTCAGGGCCAGTCTTCCTCAGCAAAAAGAGGAGGATTGGCAGCAGATGTCAGCTCAGGGCTAATCTTCCTCAAAAAAAAAAAAAAATTAACACACGAATATAAATAACATTGACATTTAACCACATTTGTTCATTAAAATGTAAACTACATGTTCTCCTCTGCTGTCTCTTAAAACTTATTACAGAATTAACAAATTTAAAGGCAAATTCAACAATATTTTCCCTTATGGTTTGTGCTTTTTGGATCTTATTTAAGAAATTCTTCCCTATTTTGATATCGTAAAGATATTTAGTATTTTCTGAAAAATATTTTTGAGGTCTTTATCTGGGATTTATTTTTGGATATGGTTTGAGTAGAAATCTTTTTTCCCCCTTTTTGGAAAAACCATCTCAGCGCCATTTATTGAAGAGCTCATCCTTTCCCTCCCGACCTGTAACAACATCTCTGTTATAAATCAAGTTCCCATGGAGCTGGTCTTCATTTGGGCCTCACAACCTCTGCTGCTTATTTTCCTTCTACTGAAGATGCTTTTTTCTAGGCTCTTCTCAGGGCACCTTTCTCTCATTCTTCAGATCGCAGCTCAAACGTCCTCCCCCTCATATCTAGATCATGTCTACAGGTATGTGTGGCTCCACGACCCCATGACTCCAAAGGGTCTGCCAGGGCTGAGATGGGAACACGCCTCTGGCCAGTTGTTGACAGGCTGTTGCCAGGGCGGCGGATGCGGGGGCCGCCGAGAGCAGGAGCGCCCCGAGGCCGCGTGACGGAATCCGGCGGGCGCCGGCGTCGCTAGGGAGTGCGTCAGCACGCGCGGGCGGCCGGGGGCGGGGCCAGGGCTGAGTCACGTGGCTTGGTTGCCTACGCGCTGCTGGGCCGTGGGAAGATGGCGGACGGAAAGGGAGACGCCGCCGCCGCCGCCGCCGGGGCCGAGGCTCCGGCGGGAGCCGGAGCCGGAGACGGAACCGAGACGGAGTCCATGGCTCGGGGTCATCGCCCCGCATCTCCGGCGCCGGGAGCCCCGGGATTGCGACCGTGTCTGTGGCAGCTAGAGACAGAGCTGAGGGAGCAGGAGGTGTCGGAGGTCTCATCTTTGAACTACTGCCGGAGCTTCTGCCAGGTGAGAGGCTGACTGGCTGGCCGAAGGCGGCGGGGCGGGGAGGCCAGGGGAAGAGGCCCCGGAGCCGACGCCGCGGCCGGGGCCGCGCTGAAAGGCGCCACCTCCGTGTCTCGCCGCGCCCCCGGGCCGGGAAGGCCCAGCTCGGAAGCTCAACCGCTGGCCCCCCTCCGCCGCTGCCCGACTTTGGCTACCACCAGGGCGGGTTGCGCTGGGCCGGACAGAGGAGCCCGGAGGGCCCCCGCGGCTCCCAGGAAGGGCCGTGCCCTGTCGCCGGTGCCCGTGCCCCGGCCGAGTGGTTGGAGCGCCATTGCCCCCTCAGGGATTGATTACTCGTTCCTGCCAGGAGATCCTTTTTTGAGTAGAGTGCATATCTCCAAACTGGAAAACCTGGGTTTTTCTGAATAATCCGGAGATATGTGTTGTGGCCAGAGACTTATCTTTGGAGTGAACATCTTCTTGGTCCCTTAAAAGGTATGACAGTTGGCTTTGAAAGGCGTCTAGGGCTTCATGATTAGAGATTGCGGAGCCGCGTGGTGGTTGGGTTTTTGCGCTTTTTTTTTTTTGACGTTTAAGCCGTCCTTTCGCCCCTTCTGTACTCCTTTGAGGATTGTGCTACCAGGAATGAGGCTGGTGAGCCTTGTAGTGGCGGTTTGGTCCCTTGAGTAGAAGAGGATCGAGGAAGATGTGGCGTGTGGTCTCTTTTGCCAGTTGTGTGACCATTTCTGTGCCATAGTGGGTCCTAACCTGTGATTTACATATTTATTGATGTGTTTAGTTTAGTCTCCATGATCGCTCCGAGGTTTTTCTCAATGTTTTCGAGTCCTTTATAGATGTAACGATATGCCATTATTGTTTCTGCTGTTTGTTTTATCAGGTTTCAGAGCCATGCCTCTGTTCCTCACCTGGTATACCTTAGAGAATGCAAAATAATCCTAGTATGTTGGTACTTAGACTCTTAATGAGTAGTTGAGTGTGCTGAATAAATTGCGGTGTTCCAAAGTTATAATTTTGGGGGACAATTTGCTCTTTTGGTCCGGAGGAGAATCAAAAATGGACTTGCTTGATTGGCTTTTCTCCCTCCTCTCAGCTGAGCCAGAAGCACCTCATCTCTTTGAATGGAATTTTGTCTTTGCTAATTTTTCCATACATTGTATCGCTCCAGTTTTTGTGTCTACAGCCTGCAGCATTTCTGCACTATGAGGTATTAAGATGTTCTTTGCTTCCTTCCTAGTAATGAGCGTTCGTACTTACTACACACATTTATTCTACAAACTTTTACTGACTCCTTAGGATGGTGTCAGACACTTTACTAAGTGCTGAGGAAACATAAGACAGCACTCACCGCATGCAGTTTTGGTAATGATGGAAAAGGAGGTGTTGTAGAGACAGCGGTGAGGGGAGATCTCATGCGACATCCCGATGCCAACAACAGTTAACTAGTAAAAGTAAATAAAAAGGTGAACTATAGATTGTGATGTGTACTTAGAAAGAAGTAACTGGGAGAAGCCATTTTAGATAGGGTGGTCCAGGAAGGCTCCTTGGCTGAAAGGATGAAAATGAGTCATGTGAAGGTGTGTCGGGGGAGCATTCCAGTGCCAAAGGTAGAGAGGAGAAGGAAAACAGTGCTTTGGAAGAAGGGGGAGCTAATGGGACAAAGAAGAGTGGGGAGGAGGACCGGAGAAGAACTGAGAGTTTGGGGTAAGGTTTCTAAGCTTGAGTTGTCTTCCTAGAAAGATAACAAGAATGAATGTAACCAATCAAATTGAAGCTTTTCAAAGGATACTATATATATTTTTTGCTTTATGCCTAGTGCTTGCAGCTCTTATTTTAACTGAATGCTTTCATGTCTTGAGTCTTGGGGATGTCTAGAGATGTGAGGGCACAGAAGAATTTTCTTAAAAAGAACTTTTATAATTTGTCTTTTTTTTTTTTGAGGAAGATTAGCCCTGAGCTAACTACTGCCAGTCCTCTTTTTGCTGAGGAAGACTGGCCCTGAGCTAACATCCATGCCCATCTTCCTCTTCTTTGTAAGTGGGATGCCTACCACAGCATGACTTTTGCCAAGCGATGCCATGTCCGCACCGGGATCTGAACCGGCAAACCCCGGGCCGCGTAGAAGCAGAATGTGCGAACTTAACTGCTGCACCACCAGGCCGGCCCCTGTAATTTGTCTTTTCTATGGAGATATTTTTTGGCCTAACATTTTTCGGAGAACATTTTTTGGACTAATAAATGAAATAAGAAAAGGTGTTCCTGTGACGATATATCGTAATAGAAAGGACATTGGATTGGGAGTTAGTTGGGTCCTAATTGCAGCTCTACCACTTACTAGCTAATAACCTTGGGCAAACTATGACTGTGAAATTATATTTTGTTCTCTGATCTTTATCTCCTTGTAATGCTTTATACAAACAATAGCAGATAAAGTTTACATACAGCTCTTTGCAATATTTGTCACAATATTTGTGTCACATTTTTTCCAGTAGCCCAGATAAAATCAACTTAGGGTGTCCTTGCTCACCAGATACAGAAAAAAAATAAAAATAAAAATTTATAATGAAGCAGGAAAAATTTCTCCATCCAAATTTGGTTGAGTAGCTCTTGGTTTCACGTTTGAAAGGCAGAATAAGATTTATTCATCCTCTTAGGAAACACTGATTGTGTGTGTGCCTGACATTGCACTGAGCGCTGGAGATAGGTACCTGCCCTCTACAAGTGGATAATATGTAAAGATAGGTAGTAGCATTACATTATCATAAAGCCCTGACCTGAGCTCTCTGGGATGCTTAACTGCCACAAAAGTATCTTCATCAGATGTTTAGTTTAGAAATGTTGTCCTAAAAACTTAGATTGTTTCAGGTAGATCCCTCAGGCAACAGACTGGATCTCCATCTCTTGCAGCGCTGAGAAGAAATGGCTCTATCTTTGGAATTGCACCAAATCAAGAAATAAACTAACATATGAAAGGATAGAGAAGCTTGTTTCATTCTGGGCATGTTTTCAATTTTCAGAAGTTTGTGAAGATGATAAAAACGAAACTCCAGAAGTAATAGTTACTAAGAAAATGATACTTAGATCAAGTTGTATTGAGTGAGAATTTGTATTCAGTGACTATGCGATGTGGGGTTTTTTTCTTCTTCTTCTTCTTCTTTCCCTTGGTTTCTTTTCTGAAAACATTGTCTGCCAGACAGTGTGGATAAGATTAACTCCAGAAAACAGTCTTTCTTTGTTTGCTGAAAAATTGATGATACCTTCTCAAGTTTTTGCTGTATTTTGGAAACCAAAATTCCTGAAGTTTTACAACTGGTAGTTCTATTTGTAACACACATGTTGAAGACTTTTTAGGTAGACTTCATTAATAAACTTGAAATTAATTAAGTGAATGATTATACTTTGAGAATACCAGGCAAAGTAGTTTTATGAGTAAACCTTGTTTATGTGAGACATTTTTAGGTTCTGGGCTAACAGTGATTTTGTAGATTTTTCAGTGGTTAAAATAGATAATTACTGCATATTTTTCAGTTTTTCCTAGATTAGTAATTGAGTACAAAGGGTCTAAGTCAGATAGGCATACTGGCTTCACCATTTAAATTAGCTGTGGTACCTTGGGCATGTTACTTTCTTTGAATCTTAGTTTTCGCATTTGCAAGTGAAATAATAATAGTACTTATTGTTCTGTATGTAAATACATTATTGTGTGTACTATGTAAGACAATCTCTGTAAAAAGAAAAAAAACCATGCCCCCGGAATTGTCTGAGTTATCACATTTCTTAGCCTTGGGCTAAAAAGTCTTCACAACCCTGCCCCCCTTACTTTTCAGCTCTTACCTAGCCAATCCCATCACCCCAGTCCTATTCTTACTTATTTGAGGGTGCTTTACTTGGAGTCCGTGGACCAAAGTGTCATCTCACTTGTTACTCTGGTTAAAATTTTGACTGTGAATTTCTAAGTGCATCATTTTGGGAAAGATAATCTTAAGTCTCATTTGATTCTTTGATCCAAGACATATTAGGCTTTCAGTAAATATTACCAACTGACTGATCTCCAAAAGGAGAGAATTACTGCTTTAACAAGCTCTCAGGTCATCAAGCGTTCTTATGTCTTTCCCTTTCATTGTGCTATTCTGTCTTTTTCCTCACTTTCTGCATGGGAAATTTTCCTTCTCTAGGGCTCAGTGCAAATATTACCTCCTCTGTGAAGCGTTCTCTGATTTCACTAGGTAGAGTTCCTCTTAGTTTGTGTTCTTTTGATACTTTGTGCATACCTATGGTTTTAACTCTTGATTTTCTTTCTTACTGTCACTTTCTTGGTTCAGGCTTCATAATATCCTATTGCGGCAACCTCTTCACTAATCTCCCTTGCCTTCTGACTGGCCTTATCTACCATCTATTTGGGTGTTCTTTCTAAATTGTAAATATAATCCTGTTAGTCACGTTATTCCCTAAAATTCTTCAATGGCCTCCTGCCCCAAAGGCAAGATAAAATTCAGACTTGTTAGCCTGGCATACAAAGCCTATTAGAATCTGGACCACCCACGCTCCCCCCCCCCCCGCCCCCGCCCACCCCCCAGCAGCCACCTTTCTAGCCTCTTTATTTTTTTGGTCCACCTTCACAACACTGTCCATCTCTCAGTCTGACTGATTAACCCCAGGATCCTCCCTTCCCATCTGCCTATTTATCCTTTAAGACCTGGCTCAAATATTTACAGTCTTTCAGAAGTGTTTTCAGATTTCAGCAGACAGAGTGAAGTGATTCTTTCACTTAGTATATTCAGTAGCATCTTGTACATAAGTGTGGCGCCTGAATGTTTGTTTCCATGTTTGTCTCTTGCTTTGACTAGTAAGCCAACAAGAGCAGGGGTCTTGTTTCGTTTTTTTGTATACTTGGTACTCAGCAATTAATACAGTACCTGGTACACAAAACTAATTTGTTGAATGAATTATATTGTAAGGACTTGATGATACACACAAGAGAAGAGTACCCAAAAGGAACACCTAAAGTAAAACCTAGTATGTAAAAAAGCAATTTTACCATATGAAATTACTGTCAAGGAACAGGATAGGAGATACTGGTCATTTCTTGAAGATGTTACTGGCAACTTAGCCTCCATTCATTTAATAATGTACACACTTAGATGTGTAGAAGGAGGGCTAGTGTTGATGGAGGGAGAAAATGGTAGGCATTCTGGTAGTTAGGAAGAGTTAGCCTAATAGGAAAGCAGTTTGGAGATGTTGAGATGGGGAGGATCACTCTTCCTAACTCCTTGGGGTTGGTGGCCATGAATACTCTTGAGCATTACCTCTTTCATTCATTTTAAAGACTTTTTAGTGCATTAGTTTTTCTCCTTGTGCTGCCTTCTTTTGGGCAATGTCTAGATAGAACTAGATGAGAGGTAGTTACAATAGCAAAAGCTACGTTTGTAGTGCATATAACCAAAACGTATTATAAATGCGACCTGTTGAAGCAGTGGGAACTTTGGGTGATGCCATTTATTGTGGTGCCATCCAGTCTCGTGTATACTGTGGCTTTGTCTACCTGTAGATCACGCTCTTCTGAACAATGTTAATAAAAAATCTAAATAGAGAGCACCTCTTATTTCAAGACTGTGAATCACTGGCAAGCTAAAATGTACTTTGTTTTCATTCAGTGTAGACACCTGTCACCTCTCCCAGAGGCCTTTCTGACTGTCTTATCTAAAACAGCTCTTTCCTGTATTCTTCCAACTCCTTAACACTGCTTTGTATTTTTTCAAGTCACTGACTACTATCTGTCTGTTTGTTTGTCTCCCCACCTGGAATGTAAGCATTCTGAGGGTGTTGACTATTTTGTTTACCTAAGTGCCTAGGATGGCCCCTGGAACTTGATGGGTACTCAATATTTGTTGATCTTTCATCTCCTCTCTTCCTTAAATCGCCACCTAGACTTCCTGAGGGTAACAAGCAAGTCTTACCGGTCTTTATCAAGAAACAGGGACATTTTTTGTCAGCTAGTTTATGCTGCTACTCAGCAGGGATTAGGTCTTAGTGTTCTTTGTATCTTGATTACGTAAGAGTAGAACCTCATTTTTATTTTATCTATGTTTTTTAAGAACTTCCTATGCCTGCTTATATTCCACAAATATTTAAAGTAATGACTTTTTCCACAAGGTTTGCTTAGCCAGATTGAAACCATTATTTTGGTGTGATTGACACCATACTTGAAAACCTGAAGATGGATAAGGGATTGAGCAAGATGGTATAAAAAATAGATTCCTAAAACTGTCATTGCTTGTGTAAAACCAACAGACAAGCTATCATAAGAAAAATGAGAGGGGCTGTTTAATTTATCGAGCATATTTTATGTGGCAAGCACTTGAGTAGGTGATATTATTTTCATTTTACAGATGGAAAACTGAGGCCCAGGAAAGTTAAGTAACTGTGCTAGGGGCATTTAGTTAATAAGTAAGCTGTAACAAAAGAGCCCATGCTCTTTTTCCTATATCAGCATTTCGTAAACTGTGTTTTGTTCCGTGAGATGTGTGTATTGGTAAGTACTTCTTGAAATAAGGATTCTGTGTTCATATAAGTTGGGATAAGTATTTTTTTTTCCCTGAGGAAGATAAACCCTGAGCAAATGTCTGTTGCCAATCTTCCTCATTTTTGGTTGAGGAAGATTTGCCCTCAGCTAACATCTGGGCCAGTCTTCCTCTTTTTGTATGTGGATTGCTACCACAGCATGGCCATTGACGAGTAGTGTAGGTCTGCACCCGGGAACTGAACCCTGGCCACTGAAGCAGAGCATGAAACTTAACCACTAGGCCAGGGGACCTGCCCAGGATAAGTGTTTTTTAAGGTGTCCTTTTATATGTTAAGTTGCACTGTGAATCTCCTAGAGAAACATTAAGTGTTGTGCAGCATTTGCTAAATTTAGCAGGTCCAAACATTTAACGTAATGCTGTGTTCTGAACCCTGTGTCAGCCCAAAAATCACATGCTTTTCTTTCATTAAGGTAAGGCAAAACACTCTGGTGAAGAGTTGATTGCCGTATATTTCTGTAGACTACTGGGTTTTGGTTCCCTAGTTTCAGCCTAAAACATGACTGTGAGCTTTTTATGGAAAAAAAAAATCCCTCCAAAGTTTTTGCAGGTTTTAAATTATACTTATTGTCCTATATGAAAAATATTTCAGTGTACAGTATTATAATTTTTTGGAAGTTGAGAATGACTTATATTTCAGGCATATCTTGAATTCAGGTTTATTCATTTAGGTTTACCCATATTTCTGCAACATTAGCTAGCCTGGAAACTACTAATGTATTTGTTTCTCTTCATTTTTGTGCTGTGCCTGATTTCTTTAATTTTTTTTTTTTTTTTTGAGGAAGATTAGCCCTGAGCTACCCACTACCAATCCTCTTTTTGCTGAGGAAGACTGGCCCTGAGCTAACATCCAATGCCCATCTTCCTCTACTTTGTATGTAGGACGCCTACCACAGCATGGCTTTTGCCAAGCGTTGCCATGTCTGCACCCGGGATCTGAACCAGCAAACCCTGGGCCGCTGAGAAGCGGAATGTGTAAACTTGACTGCTGTGCCACCGTGCTGGCCCGTCTTTAATGTTTAAGTGCCTTTCTTGTCCTTTTTTGGGGGGGTCTAGTAGCTTATTGTGCTGACATTTGATTTCATAGTATTTTTACTCCCAAGGATATAACCTGAGTATGTCACATTAGCCAACACAAGAATACTTTACTAATATGGACACTTATAAGAATTATTACCAGATACGATAGAATGAATGGCCTAGCTTGAGAATTGCATTTTTATGATATATGGTTGTATAAAATTGGCCTGCTGTTACTTGTAATTTTGTTTTCTTTAGGTTGCTTTTTTCATATATATGTTTAAAATATATGTTATCTTAAAGTAATAAAACTAAATATATGTATGTACTTTGTGATTCCAAACTAATACATGCTCGTTCTAAAAGCTTAACCTAAGAGGTATAAATGCATAAAGCAGAAAGTGAAAGTCCCATGTAATCTCACTGTTCATAGCTTGGTATATTTATCTAATTTTTGGAAAAATACATATATAGTATGTGTGTATATATAAATGTTAAAATGTTTAATTGCTGAAGCAATTCATGAATATTTTCTTTTTATTCTTAGAGATTGGCACCTGAGCTAACAGCTGTTGCCAATCTTTTTTTTTTTCCTTCTTCTCTCCAAGGCCCCCCAGTACATAGTTGTATATTCTAGTTATAAGTGCAGTTGGTTGTGCTGTGTGGGGCGCCACCTCAGCATGGCCTGATGAGCAGTGCCATGTCCGCTCCCAGGATCCGAACCAGTGAAACCCTGGGCCGCTGAAGTGGAGTGCGCGAACTTAACCACTTGGCCATGGGGCTGGACCCATGAATACATTCTAACTGTTAAAAATTAGAACAATGAAAAGAAGAGAGAGTAAAGATGAAAACTGTCACATACACCCTTATATCCCAATACTATGTTTTCCTAGGTTAACAGTTTGGAAATGTATACTTACAGAATTTTTCTATATGCTATGTACATGTATATGTACTGTTTTTAGAAAAATAATATCAAACTTTATACTAAAACTTCCTTATTTCACTTAATGTATTATCGACATCTTTCCATGTGGAATACACACATTTATCCCATTAGAAAAAAAACTACATAGAGGCTGGCCTGGTGGCGCAGCGGTTAAGTGTGCACGTTCCGCTTTGGCGGCCTCAGGTTCACAGGTTCAGATCCCAGGTGCGGACATGGCGCTGCTTGGCAAGCCATGCTGTGGTAGGCATCCCACATATAAAAGTAGAGGAAGATGGGCATGGATGTTAGCTCAGGGCCAGTCTTCCTCAGCAGAAAGAGGAGGATGGGCAGCAGTTAGCTCAGGGCTAATCTTCCTCAAAAAAAATAAAAATAAAAAATAAAGTGAAGGCTTATTTAAAAAAAATTTTAAAAAGCTACATAGCATTCCATTGAAACCTCATGGATTTTAAATTCTACGGGTAGCAAAACCTTTAACATTCTTAATTAAAAAAAATTTTTTTAAACTATCAAAGCAGTGCTCAAGGCATAAAATGCAATGCTACAAAAGGTTTATGGGGAAAGTCAAAGTCTCCTGTGCCCTCCATCCCTCCAGTCACTCCCCAGAGGAGTTAACAGTCTCTTGTGTATTCTTAAAAACTCAAAATACACACTCTTCTGTAATTCACTTTTTAATTTAATATATTGAAGACAATTTTGTGTGTCAGTACATGGTGAACATGGTACCAGAATAAACCATCTGTGTTCTTTTTTGTTGTTAACACAAATAATGTAGTGAACATCCTTGAACATTAAACATTGGTTATTTATATCTATAGTATAAATTCCGGAAATTAAAAATTACTGGATTAAAGAGAATGCTTATTTTGAATTTTCATGAATACTGGATTACAAAAAGCTGAATGTGTACTTCTACCAATAGTGTTTGAGAGTCCCTGTTTCACTGTATCCTTGCCAACTCTGGTGTTATTGAACTTTTTAATATTTGCCAATCTAATAGTAAAAAATTATCACACTTACATTAATTTGCATTTTAACAGCATTTGCTTATTTTTTCTATGTATTAGATATTTAAATTTTTTCCTGTGAGGTTTATTTTTACTTTTTATTTTTACATACCTGTATTTTAAAATGTTGCTAGTTAAAAGTCATTAAAATTTGATTGTGTTTAATCATCGAGTTATGATCATGTAATCTTGAGATTCCATGCTGCTTTGAGGTTCTCAAGAAGCAAAACATATAGTTAGTTGCAACCTAACCTGAAGCCATTGGAATGTATAATACATTCCAATAGTGATTGATTAGTAATTGCTTGTTGCTGTGAGAGATTTTCAGTGTGCTCATTTCCAACAAACATTTATTAATCTCTTATATATCAATGCTGTTAGAGTCTGGGAAGACTAAGTTATAGCTAAATAACTGGAAAGACCCTAGTGCTTTCCATTAGCTAACTTATATTGTTACCTTTATATCTTTTCAAATCAAGTGCCACCAAATGGGTGTTTGACGTTGGGCCACATGAGTTTATTTGGGGCCTCAAATTGCTTAAATGAGATGACCTTTAAGGTTTGATTCTCCTCCAAAATTATATCATTCTGTTGAAAAACATTTGCTAAGGATTGTTTTCTGAATCATCTCCAAACATTTGTCTTGTGCATCCTTATTGAAATAAATGAATATTTAAATTTTTTTTTTTTTTGAGGAAGATTAGCCTGAGCTTACTGTGCCAGTCCTCCTCTTTTTGCTGAGGAGAGGAAGCTTGGCCCTGAGCTAATATCCATGCCCATCTTCCTCTACTTTTATATGTGGGATGCCTACCACAGCATGGCTTGATGAGCAGTGCTATGTCCACACCCGGGGGCCGAACTGGTGAACTCCAGGCCGCCGAGAAGCGGAACGTGCGAACTTAACGGCTGTGCCACCGGGCCAGCCCTAATATGTTTTATTTGTACAGTACCGATATGTTATAAGCAAACAGAAAAATATAAAAGGGATGAGATTTTTGAAAACTCATTTAAATAAGAGTATTATTAATATATTCCTTCCCCCTCATAGGTTATTATTTACTCCTCTAGGGTAAACGTGCATCCCAGTGGAAACCACTCTACTAATTTGAACTGAAATTGTGTGTTTACATTAGTTGTCATGCTCACTATCCTTACTTGGCTTTTTCCTTCATAGTGAAATCTTTTTTTTTTTTTAAGATAGGCACCTGAGCTAACATCTGTTGCCAATCTTCTTTTTTTTCTTCTTCTTCTTCTCCCCAAAGCCCCACAATGCATAGTTGTATATTCTAGTTGTGAGTGCCTCTGGTTGTGCTATATGGGATGCTGCCTCAGCATGGTTTGATGAGCAGTGCTGCATCTGTGCCTGGGATCCAAACCGGTGAAACCCTGAGCAGCCGAAGTGGAGCGCTCAAACGTAACCATTTGGCCACGGGGCCGGCCCCCATAGTGAAATCTTGATTTCAGCATTTAAAGAACTTGGTAAATGAAAATGTTAAATCTAGAGCAGATTATCCCTGAGTTCTGACAGTAAGTGTGGATAAAACACCACGTTTGGTCAGTCTGATGTTTTATTGTCTTATGAAATGGAGAACATATCCAGTAGAATGTAGATTTGAAGTTAGGAGATTTCACTTTAACTCTTCATTCCAACAACTTGCTTTGGAACTATATTCTTGTCTATAAAATTGGGGATAATAGAAAACTACCCCATGGTTGGTTGTGAGGATCAAATGGAACAGTACAACACTGCCCTTAGCATAGCTTTTGGTAGCAGATAGGTATCCACTGTGTCAATTTCTTTATTTCCTTTCTATCTTGAATATTATTTTACAAAAGAATTTCATGTAGAGCAGCTTTTTCTATTTTCCGGTCAATGTACAGCCTATTGAAAGAAAAAAGAAGTTTCCTAGATCTTTACAGAGCATTTGCTAGCATAGTTTTAGATTTAGAGAGCATATGATGAGCTTTGTAGACTGGAAGTATAATTTACAATGAATGTCTGCTATATTGAAGCAATGTGGGTGCTCTTTGGGGTTTATAGTGGGTATAATGGATTTGATCTGTTGCAACCAACAGATCATTCTATATAAAATATTTTTGATTCTTTTGGCTATTGGCTTTAACTTTGGTTTATTGTTTGGTATTTAAATTATGTATTTCGTTTTACTGAAATATGCATATATCAAAAATGATTTGAATTTGTAGTACATTAGATTTGAGTCCCTGGGGAAAAGCTGGCCGTGTTTTCATAAAATCGTAGAATCTTATGTTTAGGGGAAGAACTTTAGAGGTTATCCAGCCCATTCCCTTTCCAGCTTAAAGCTTTTAAGGGGGAACGCCCTCTCAATCTAGGGTGCTAGCTGAGGATCAGAATAGGCTATGGTAGCAATAGCTCTGAACTTTGGCATATCTGTTTGCCACCAGACAAAATTCAGGACTAGTGTATCATTGTAATCTGATGTGAGCACCCTTCTAAAAAATATGATCTAAAAAACGAAAAATGTGATCTAAGCATTCCCTTTTTAAAATTTCACAAGTGCAGTTTGTTCAACATTTTGCCGCTCTCCTCCTTTATAGGGTTTGAATGAAGCAATGAGAATTTGGAATCAAATCTACTTAGTTGAATTTGTTTTAGTATATAGGTGTATTTCACTCTAATCAAAGATATGTGTCTGAAAAACTGTCTTAATCAAACCTGAAAAATAAGTTAGCATATCCTTTAACAATAGTGTCAAGCATCAAAAGCAAATAATTACAGAATACCTGCTATGTACTACTCAGTATGCTGGGTTCTGGTCTGCTTTGATGAAAAAACAGATGTGGTTCTTGTCCTTTGTGAGTTTACTGTCTAGCGGAAAATATACATATTCAACAATTTTTTGTGTTAGATTTGCTTATGATACAATACAGCAGTAGTCAGTGTTTGATCATGTGTATTTATCCACCTTCCAGCTAGTTTGTCCTTAGGCAACAGGAACATAAGTAAAACAATTCCCAGTGCCTAAGTATTGCATAATAATTTTGAAGTCTAATATAAATCATTTTGAATAAGCAACATTATTGCTCTTTTCCAAATAGGTTATAAAGAAATGATTTTTCATGCTACTTTTGTATTATCAGCTTCATTGATGTCGGTTGCTAAAGTAAAAATTTAAAGCAAATGTGTGATTAAGAAGGGAAGAACCCCGGGGGCTGGCCCCGTGGCCGAGTGGTTAAGTTTGCGCACTCCGCTGCAGGCGGCCCAGAGTTTCGTCGGTTCGAATCCTGGGCGCGGACATGGCACTGCTCGTCAGACCACGCTGAGGCAGCGTCCCACATGCCACAACTAGAGGAACCCACAACGAAGAATACACAACTATGTACCGGGGGGCTTTGGGGAGAAAAAGGAAAAAGTAAAATCTTTAAAAAAAAAAAAAAAAAGAAGGGAAGACCCTACTAATTTAAGGAAGAGCAGAAATGCCAGGAATCCATCTTGGACTGGATGAGGGTTTTTAGAGATATTTTAGGTTTGGAAATGCCAAAAACTAAGTACCCTTTGAACATCCCAGAGCCATAAAACATTTGAACCCAGGAGATTATTACAAAGAATTAGAAAGCTGTTGTCTTTGTATATAAGGCATATGCACGAAATTGTTTATAGGAGTTATTTGGGGGTGAGGAGTGGGAATGGAACACAGGTGTGATCTTTCACTTCTTTATTGCAGACAAAATTTGTAGGTGGTGTGATTGTGTGAATTTTACTTTTTTGTATTTCAGTATTTTTTCGAATAAAGTTTAAACAGGCAAAAAAGGTAGTGCTATATGTATTGATATGAAAGGATATCCAAGATGCGTTGTTTTAAAAAAAAGTTAGAAAACGATCTCATTTTATAAAGCAGTGATATATAGAAAAAGTTGTGAAAGACAATTACAATTACACAAAAGTGTTATTTGTTGCGTTTCAGTGAAGAATTAATGGGACATTCACTTTATGTTACTTGTTTTTGTACTTGTGTATTACCCTTTTAAATAATTTCCATTTTATCAGCTATTGTTTTAGTGCTTGTTTTGGCTTCTCTCTCTTGTTAGATCCTCTATTTCCTGGCCGTCATGTCTTTTTCTTGTTTTACTCTCTTATATTTTGGATATGGGAGGGTACTCTCCAGTAGCTTCCTGAGTAGATCCCTCTGGGCTGGGTATAGGGAATATAGGTTGGAAATCCATTTTGCTCAGAACTTTGACGGGTATGTAACTTTTTGAAAAATAAAATATCTCCAACATGCAAAGTAGTAAAGAACGTACTAAAGTGCACACAACCTAAGAAATAAAACGATTGAAGCTAACTATGTATCCTTTCACAGATACCATGTCCCTCTCACTGCCATCCCGATTTTAGTATTTAATCATTCCCCTGCATCTTTATGCTTTGCATTTGTGCATTTCAACACAATGTATAGTAGTATTTTGTAGCTTTGCTTAAATGATGTACTGTGTGTATTCTTAGGCTTTTAAAATTCAGTATGTTTCTAAGATTCATCTATAGTGGTATGTATAGCTTTGATGCATTCATTTTTCACTGGTGTGTAGTATTTTATTATGTAAATATATCACAGTTCATTTGTCTATTCTTTTGTTGTTGGATTTAAAGGTATTTACATTAACTGCTGGGGTGGATATCTTTCCAGTATATCTTGATACATGGGTGCAAGAATTTCTTTAGGGTTTATGCTTGCAGTGGAATTCCTGGGTTCATATATAGGTCTATCTTCAATTATAATAAATACTGCCAAGTTGCTCTCCGAAGTATTTGCAGCAGTTTGTGCTAGTTATCAGTATGAAAGTTACTGTTGCCCCACGTTCTTGCCAGTACTTGGTGTAGTCACACAGTTTAATTTTAGCTATTCTGATGAGTGGACTGTGGTATCTCATTGTGGTTTTGTTTTTTTCTGTTTACTTGGGAAGGGTTCTTTATCTTTTTAGTATATATTTATTGCTATTCAGATTTCCTCTTCTGTGAATTGCCTTTTCTTATTTTTTGCTCCTTTTTTCAGTTAGGTTGTCTTTTTCATAACAGTTTTTATGAAGTTATATATTCTAGACATGAATCCTTTGTTGGTCATAGACAGTAGGATTATCTTCTTTCCAGTTTATCTCTTCATTTTTTATGTTATTTTTATGCACAGAAGTTTTATATTTTATTGCAGTAAAAATTAAAAATCTGACAATCAAGACATTGAAATTTATTTAAATTCCTTTTATGATTTTGTGCATTTTATTGCCCATTTGTCTTTTTAAAAAACTTTTATTGAGGTATAATTGACTTACAATAAACTGCTCATATTTAAAATGTACAATTTGATAAGCTTTGGCATATCTATATACACATGAAAGCATCACCCTAATCAAGATAACAAATCCATCACCCCTAAAAGTTTCTTCCTACCCCTTTGTATTTCTTCTTTCTTACCTTCCTCCCCTACACGTTTCCATCCTCACTCAAACTGTTGATCTGCTTTGTCTCTATAGATTAGATTGTATTTTTTAGAATTTTATATAAATAAAATTATCCAGTCTTTCTCTTTGGCTTCTTTAACTTAATATAATTATTTTCAAATTCATGTATATATTAATAATTAATTGCTTTTATTCCTGAGTATTCATAATATGGCTATATGATGATTTGTTTATTCATTCACCTGTTGATAGACATTTGGCTTGTTACCAGTTTTTAGCTATTACAAATAAAGCTGCTATGAACATTTGTGTGTAAGTCTTTGTGTAGACAAATACTTTCTCTTTCTCTTGGGTAAATACCTAGGTGGAATGGCTCGGTCATGTGACGGGTTTTTAAGAGTAGTTGTATCATCTTACATACCCACCAATAATGTATGAGAGTTCTAGTTTTCCACCTCCTTTCCACTTAGTGTGGCCAGTCTTTTTAATTTTAGCTATTCTAAAATTAGTGGTAGCTCATTGTGGTTCTAATTTGCATTTCCTTAATGACTTACTATGTTGAGTATCTTTTCATGTGCTTATTTACCATCCTTATATCTTTGGTGAAATATCTTTTCAAATCTTTGGCACATTGAAAAGAAATTGTCATCTTATTATTGAGTTTTGAGAGGAATGTGTTTCTGGAGACAAACCCTTATCAAATACATTCCCTCTTTTTTTGAGGCTGGCTTGGTGGCATAGTGGTTAAGTTTGTGCGCTCTGCTTTGGCAGCCTGGGGTTTGCGGATTTGGATCCTGGATGCAGACCTACATACTGCTCATGAAGCTGTGCTGTGGTGGTGTCCCACATACGCAATGGAGGAAGATTGGCACAGATGTTTGCTCACCGACAATCTTTCTCTAGCAAAAAGAGGAAGATTGGCAACTGATGTTAGTTCAGGGCCAATCTTCCTCACCAAAAATATAACATAGATATAGATATTCTCTTTTTTTTTAGTGCTGGGGCTTAGATGCCAAAGGGTAGACAGATTGGGGATGGTGATTTGTATCATTTCTAAGTTACACACATTCTCTGCCTATGGTTCACTTGGGACTCTGGAGGGAACACTCTTGGCCATGACACAGATTCCATTGTGGTGATGTGGGCATGGGGAAAGGCTGAGGTGCTTTTCACCAGCTTGCAGGGAGCAGATCACAACAAGGGTGAACTGAAGCAGAAGAACATGGAGAGTGTCACTCGTTCTGGACAACTGTTGGTGAACTCATGTGAGATACCATCAAGAACTTCCAGGAAAAACTGGGTGAGACAAACAGGAAAGAAAAGTCCTACATTATTAGGTGGGCATAAGAGCAGCCAAGCCATGGTTATTTCTGTTAAGTTGATTGCTTCTATAACCACAGAGCTGATAGGGTCAAGGAAAATAGTACATGCTTTGCAAAGAAGTTCTCCTAGGCTATGGCTTGTCTTTTTATTCTCTTAACAGTATCTTTTGAAGAACGTAAGTTAATTTTGATAAACTTAAATTAATTAACATTTTTGTTTATAGATTGTTTTTTATCTTATATCTGAGAAATCTACCTAACGCAAGACCACAAAGATTTTGTCTTTTGTTCCCTTCTAGAAATTTTACTGTTTTAAGTTTTACATTTAGATCTATGATCCATTTGGAGTTAATTTTTGTATATTATGTGAGGGATGGATGGAAGTTCTTTTTTTTAATACGAATATCTAAATGTTCCAGCATCATTTTTTGAAAAGACTGCTTTCTCATTGAGTTGAGAAATTGCCTTTGCACCTTGTTGAAAATCAATTAGCCGTATGTGTGTGGGTCTATTTCTGGACTCTATTCTGTTCCATTGGTCTATTTGTCTACCTTGATGCCATTACCACACTCTTGTGTTGCTTTTTCACATAGAAAGTATAATATTATTAAAGCTGTATTGCACATTGAGACAGGAAGTAGAAGGGTGGTTGCCAGGGGCTGAAGGGAGAGGGAAATGGGGAGTTACTGTTTAATGGGTTCAGTTTCAGTTTTGCAAGATGAAAAGAGTTCTGTTGATGGATGTTGGTGATGATAGCACAACAGTGTAAATATACTTAATGCCACAGAACTGTACTCTTAAAAATGATTAAGATGGTAAATTTTGTTATATATTTTTACAAGTTTTTAAAAATCTGTATTGCACAATGCCTGCCGCAAAATAAGTACTCAGTCAATTTCAGTTGACTGATTTTAAAAAACCAAGATCCAGAGAGGTTAGCTGGTAAATGATGGAGACAGAGGTTTGAATCCACACCCAAAGGACGTTATTTCACTCTATTACACAGCTACCTCAGAATTGTGTTACTTTTCCCCAGTGTGATAAAGCTTGGATCTTAAAGTCTCCAGATTTAAGAAGTATTTCAGATCAATCCTTTTAGTAGTAGTGACTCACTGAAGCAGAAAATGGGAGATATTTGAATTTATCCTCCTCTCTCTCTCTAGTCTTCCTGTTGCACACTCACCTACTTCTGTTTCTTGAAAATTTCTAATCTAAAATGTTGAGACATAGAGGTAACTCTTTTTTTTATATTTTTTTATTGTGGTAAAATATGCATAATATAAAATTTGCCATTTTAACAATTTTTAAGTATATAGTTCAGTGGCATTAAATATATTCCATTGTTATGCAACCATCACCACCATTCCTCTCCAGAATTTTTTCATCTTCCCACACTGAACCTCTGAAACCATTAGACACTAATTCTCCATTCCTCCCACTCCCCAGTGTCTGCAACCAGCATTCTAGTCTACGTCTCTGAATTTGACTATGGTACCTCATATAAGTGGAATTATACAGTATTTGTCTCTTTATGCTTTGCTTATTTCACGTAGTGTGATGGCTTCAAGATTCATCCATGTTGTAGCATATGTCAAATTTCCTTTCTTTGTAGAGCTGAGTAATATTCCATTGTATGAATATACCGCAATTTATTTATTCATTCATCTGTTGATGGATTCTTGGTTTGCTTTCTCCTTTTGGCTGTTGTAAATAATGCTGCAATGAACATGATTGTACAAATACCTCTTCAAGTCCCTGCTTTCAGTTCTTTTGCGTATATATCCAGAAGTGGAATTGCTGGTTCATATGATAAATTGTGTTTCGTTTTTGGAGGAACCACCATACCATTTTCCACAGTGGCTCCACCATTTTACATTCTCACTAACAATGCACAGGGGTTCCAAATTCTCTACATCCTCACCAACACTTATTTTCTTTTTTTTTGATAATAGCTATCCTAATGGGTGTAAAGTGGTGTCTTGTGGTTTTGATTTGCATTTCCTAATTAGTGACGCTAAGCATCTTATGTGTGCTTGTTGGCCATTTAATATCTTCTTTGGAGAAATGTCTAATCCAGTCCTTTGCCCATTTTTAATTGGGTTGTTTTATTTTGTCGTTGCTGAGTTTTAAGTCTTCTTTATATATTCTGGATATTAATCCCTTAACAGATAGATAATTTGCAAGTATTTTCTCCCGTTCTGTGGGTTGCCTTTTTAGTATGTTGGTAGTGTCCTTTGGTGTACAAAAGTTTCTAATTTTGATGTAGTACAATTTAAGCTATTTTTGCTTTTGTTTGTGCTTTTGGTATCACATCCAAGAAATCATTGCCAAATCCCATATCATTAAGCTTTTCCTGTCTGTTTTCTTCTGAAAGTTCTATGCTTTTAGCTGTTAAATCTATTTGAGTTAATTTTTGCATATGTTGTAAGGTAAAAGTCTTAATTCATTCTTTTGCATATGGATATCCAATTTTCCTGGCACCATTTGTTGAAAAGACTGTCCTGTCCCCCATTGAATGGTCTTGGCACCCTTGTGGAAAATCATTTCACCTTATATGTGAGGGTTTATTTCTGGATTCTCTGTTGTATTCCATTGATCTGTGTGTCTGTCTGTATGCCAGTACACACTGCTTTGAGTACCATCACTTTATAGAAGATTTTGAAATCAGGAAGTATGAGATCTACAACTTTGTTCTTCTTTTTCAAGATTGTTTTCGCAATTCAGGGTCCCTTGAAATTCCATATCAATTTCAGGATGGATTTTTCTGTTTCTCCAAAACAAAACAAAAAGCTATCATTGGAATTTTGATAGGGATTGCATTGAATCTGTAGATTGCTTTGGGTAGTATTGACATCTTAACAATATTGTGTTCTAATCCATGAACATTTCCATGTCATGTCTTTCCATTTATTTGTGTCGTCTTTAATTTCTTTCAGCAAGGTTTTGTAGTTTTCACTGTGCAAGTTTTTCACTTTCTTGGTTAAATTTATTCCTAACAATATTTTTGATGCTGTTGTAAATGGAGTAATTAACTTCCTGTTCAGATTGTTCCTTGTTAATGTATAAAAACACAACTGATTTTTATGTATTGATTTTGTGTCCTGCAACTTTGCTGAATGTTTATTCTAATAGTTTTTTTGTGTGGAATCTTTCGTATTTTCTACATATAAAATCATGTCATCTGCAAACAGTGATACTTTTACCTCATTCCAATTTGGATGCCTTTTATTTCTTTTTCTTGCCTAATTACTTTGCTAGACCTTTTAGTACTATGTTGAATAGAAGTGGTAAAAGTAGGCATCCTTGTTCCTGATCTTAAAGGAAAAGCTTTCAGTCTTTCACCATTGAGTAAAATGTTAGTTGTTGGGTTTTCATCTATGGTCTGTGTTATGTTTGAAGAAGTTTCTTTCTATTCCTAGTTTGTTGCGTGTTTTTTATTATGAAAGGGTGTTGAATTTGTCAAATGTCCTTTCTGCGTCAGTTAAGGTGATCATGTTTTTTTCCCTCTTCATTCTCTTAATGTGGAATATCACATTGATTTTCATATGCTGAACCGTCCTTGCATTCCAGAAACAAATCCCACTTGGTCATGGTGTGTAATCTGTTTTAACATACCATTGAATTCAGTTTGCTAGTATTTCGTTGATCGTTTTTATATCAATGTTCATGAGGAATATTGGTCTGTAGTTTTCTGTACTTATAATCTTTGTCTGGCTTTGGGATCAGGGTAATGCCCACCTTATAGAATGAGTTAGGAAGTGTTCCCTCTTCGTTTTTTGGAAGATTAAAGTTAACTGTTGATTCTCTTCTCATCCAAGGTCTCTTCCTCACTGATATTGATAATTCAGATGAAGATACCACACAGTACTATAGTAATTAAATTTTAAGATTATATCATAAAAGAAATGTATGAAAAATTTTAACTGCAACAATAATGAAAGGATTGTAAATTGAATAAATAAAATATTGTATTTCCCCTGTCCAGCTGACCCTCAAAAAATTGTGTTTAGATTGTAAGGTACAATAATTGTGACATTTCCTCAATCTGTCACTATCTGACAATAATAATAGGAATAATTGGAACAAATTTTCTGGAGCAGAATTTGGCACTATACAAAGCCATAACAATTATTCATCCTTTGACTCAGCAATTCCACTTGTAGGACATAATTCTAAGAAAATTGTCTTGGATACATGGAAAAAATTAGGTAGAGGAGTGCTCTGAACATTATGTATAATAATGCAAAGATAGAAACTATAATGTCCAGAAATGGAGAATTGGGTAATAAATTGTGGTATGCACACAAGGCTGTGCAGCTATAAAAATACTGATATTGAAGAAAACTTTACAAAACAGTATCTAGTATGCTTCTATTAAAATGCTTAATTTAGGCATAAAACCCCCTTGAACTTAATATTAACAGTGGTCTATTTCTGGGTGGTAATAGTGTGGATTATTGAAATATTTATTTTTACTTCTCCATCTATCTGTCTTCCTGTTTTTTAAACAGTGAGTGATATTACTTTTATGATAAAACAGCACAAAGTACTTTTAAAAATCGAAAACAAAATGAAGCTAGAAAGCACAGTTAAATCCCATGACAGAATCAGTATCTAAAAATAATCTTGGTAGGCTGGATGATGGATGGAATCCAGTGAAATTTAATCAGGATGGATGAATAGGTAGATAGAGTAATAAGTAAGTCATATTTCTGGGTTTAGGGCCGGCTCCGTGGCTGAGTGGTTAAGTTAGCGTGCTCTGCTGCGGTGGCCCAGGGTTTGGATCCTGGGCGCGGACATGGCACCGCTCGTCAGGACACGTTGAGGTGGCATCCCGCATCCCACAACTAGAAGGACCTGCAACTAAGATATGCAACTGTGTACAGGGGGGGTTTGGGGAGATAAAGCAGAAAAAAAAAAAAAAAAAAAAGATTGGCAACAGTTGTTAGCCCAGGTGCCAATCTTTAAAAAAAAAAAACCAAATGTAGCCAGTGTATAAAGTGTGAGAGGGGTGCCTAATAGCAATGTATGTAACAGACTTAAAGATTTTCCTTTACTCTAGCCACTTTCTCAGTATAAGCAGCCAGCTGTTCTCTTCCCATTCCATTTCATCTCACACCCAGATTTGTCTCTTCATGGGAAGCCTCCGGTGCTTCCTTGCCGACTGACCGTTTGTCCCCATCTGTTCTAGTTGTCTTTTCTGACTTTGTTCAAGTTGTTGTCTACTTGGAGCCCTCCTGTTCCCCTCACTTACACGTTTTCAGACTTGACCTATACTTCACAATTCCAGCTCAAGTGCTACCCCCTGCTGGAAGTCTGTTTGTCATAGTGCAATCACTTTTTACTCAAATTTATTTAATTCTGGGAATTTCATCTGTTGAGAAATTAAAATCAGTAAAACTTCTCACTTTATGTGCAAAATGTGAAATAATGCAAATCCTCCTCTATTAAAAGTCACATAATTTCCTATGGCCATAGGACATGCAGCTTTAACAGTAAATACCAGAAACATTTTGTCATTTCTTTGTGAACCACCAACATTCTAAAGTGTGGAGTGTCAGTCATCACCATTACTGGAAAACTTTCCCCAGAAGCAGCCACTTTAATTGAAAATTAGATGTTGTAAACTCTCAGGAAGGAGGCCAAATGATGACCATGATACTAGTTGCTGCAAAATATTAAACATAATGCTTAAGGGGGAAAAAGCAGAATTTAAAAGTGCCCTTAAAATAGTTGTAGAATTGTGCATTCTGAAAAGACATGAAGCAAAATGATTAAGCGTGGGCTCTGGAGTCAGATGACCCTAGTTCAAATCCTGAAGTCAGCACTTACCTGCTGAGTGACTTTGGGCAGATAACTTAATTTCTCTATGCCATCGTTTCCTCATTTTTAAAATGGGCTGGTGATAAATCATCTAGTTCACAGGGTTGTTGTAAGTATTAAATGTTAGTAGTCTGTAAAGCTCTTAGGAAAGTGCCTAGCCCATACTATTGCTCAAAAATATTAATTTTGTTTATTTCATTGGAAAAATTAGTCTTGAACCATTTGAATTTTAAATTGGAATGCATCCCTGCATAAATTATGACCATCCTGAAAGAAAATTCTCCCTCCTTGATAGTTTCAGAAAATAGGATACTGCCAACCTCTTTGAAACTATGTAGTGGGGAGTGTAGATAGAGTAGGGATGAGGGGAGATTTTTTTTCCTTCATTATAAATGTAATAATGCTTATTAAAGAAAATTTGGGGAGTTTAAAAAATATAAAGATGATAAAAAATTGTTCATAATCCTACCACTACCCCAGTGCTGATAACCGTATTAGCATTTTAGTTGAGTTCCTTCTAGTTTTTTTTTTTTCCTGTGCATTAAGTTTTTTATACAAGTATGTCATGATTATAACACATTTACAGAACTGGAGGGTATTTAGCCTAGAGAAGTAAACTGTTGTAGCTCGGGAGGGATGTTGGGGGGTTGATCTAGGTCACTGGCTATAGAAATAAAGCATAGGGAATGGAGACGAAGGTATTTCTGAGGTTGAATCAACAAACTTTGGTGTAGTGATTTCAAAGATAGTTTTTTAGCTCTAACTCCTGAAAAGAGGCAGATGGAACATAGGAGGAAGAGCATATTTGCTGAGGAACGTGTCTGTTTTGGACATGTTGAGTTGGAAATTTGAATAGGATATCCAGATGGAAATGTCTAATTGGCAGTTAAGGTATATACCGAGGACTTGAGAGTAATCTGCCTGGGATGCGAATGAGAGCACCCCAATAAGAATGTTTAAAATCATCAAAGTTGGTGCCTGATTGGGCTAATTTTTCTATACATGACTTCTCAGTGTAGTTAGCTCTTTAAGGGCAGGGAGAGTCTCCATCCTCATTACCCAGCACACTATTGGCACATGGCAGACATTTGTGGAATAAATGAGTTTATTGAAACAGAGAAGAGCCCATTAATTTGGTCTTTGCAGAATGCCAGTAAACTTGAGGGAGTCATATTATCATTTATTACTCCTTTCTCTTTCAGGTTTTTTGGTGTCTAAAATTTAAATTTCTAAAGAGAAAATGTGACCTTACTGCTTTTGGTAGAATTTTGTTTACATGAGATATGTAAAATGTTATTTGGATGGCTATAATTCATTCAGCTTAATCTTGAGCTTTTAAAAAAGATGATAGTGAAGATTGTTCCAGTGATTCTTCAGATGCCCTGAGTATGCCCATAACGGATATATTAAAGAGATCTCACTGTTTCATTGGACTAACACATGAGGGGGAAAAGATTTAGGAATATAAAAAATATTGAATCTTTAATAATATAAAAAATATTGAATCTTTGAAATTATGTGACTTGTGGAAGTCTTAATGGAATGTCTGTGTCAGAAGATATTGATTGGTGGCAGGAACATTCTAAGTGGCAAGGGGGGACTGTGGAAAGACACACCTGATCTGTATACACTCTGCCCTTCTCTTTGCATACTTTAGCCAGCAGTTGGTTAATTTGCATGTGTAGTTTCAACTGTCATGTTGTGTTGACTCGTTCTGAAAGCTCCATGAAGATAGCCTCCCATATCTTTTTCGCCAGCACCTAGCGCTATACATAGAATAGACCATCAATAAATATTTGTCAAATGAATAAAATGGTGAATGTGTTCAACAAACATTTAGTGAGACTTGAGAATGTCTGGGGGTGGGGGCTAGAAGTGAGTGGAGGAATGTTAGGCCTATATTGATAAGACATGGTATCTGACTTTAGAGAGCATAAAATCTCGTACTGAATATAAATTTGGAAAGCTCTCTGCTTTTTAGGTTAACCAGTTCGGACAATAAGTAATTTGCTGACCTAAAACAGAATTTCTTTCTAACATAGATTTTAATAAATTTTTTAAGAGAGATTATGTGAAATCTTATTTACATAACAGATAAGCACATATTCTCTGTTACTTCTCTCTATTCATTTAGCTGAAAGGATTGTTATGGAGTCAGTTCTATGATCCTGTTATTATTCAGTTTTTTCTTTTTTATTAAAATTTGGGATTTGAAAATGGGGACATAATGCTTTTCTGAAAACACAGAAGGAGCCCACTTCTCTGAAGTGTCTGTGATAAAGCAAAGATACTTAATTGAATGGATATACTAAAATAGCTTAACTGGCTTGATCATTCAGGTATGCAAAGATCAGACAATCCAATGTGTTGGTTGAGAGAGCTTTTTCTGTATATGATTTAAAGGTTTATCATGTATTTCCTTGTAAGGTAGCCCCCCCCTCCCCGCCCCAAGTAATCAAGACCAGTCAGTTCTTAATTATCAGAACTGATATAGGGACTGTTAGTGTGGAAACTGAAGCTGCAGAAAACCCAGTGGAATCCGGCATTGTTACCACGGCTATTTGTAGTTCTTTAGGCAGAAAAATCAAAGTGAAGACAGGACGTTAGGAATGTTTGAAGTTTTGGGAGTAATCAATTCAAATCATATGTAATTCACTCAAGATGAAGCTACCCTCTGAAAAAAAGACTTTCCTATTGAAGTAGTCCCAACCAAAGATTGTTAGGAACCCCCTAGCCCAGTCAGAAGGTGTATTCTGGGGGAAAAACTTGTATCCTGCCTATGTATAATTCAAGTATTAATCTAACTAGATATATCATTTAAGCATAAGTAAAACCTAATCATTTGTTAGAAGAAAGAAATATATTAATAGAAGAGAGAGCAGCTCCCTGGAACCTAGAGAGTCCCTAGACAAGAATATGGCAGTAGTTTTCCAGCACTTCCCAGAGAGAACATAAGCTGGCTTTCCACTATCATTTCAACAGATTCTTAGCGTTGGGCACATGTAACATATTAGACTTTATTGTGGTTTAATTTTCCTTTGTTTTAGATTTCCTACTTACCAGATATCTTCTTAGATACCAAACTATGGGAAATGGGGTACCTTGGGTGGTAATATGACTATCCCCCACTGTAAACAAATAAACTGGCATTTGGCCTATATGTTAATTTCAAAAAAAAAAAAAAAAAAATTCATTAAAAATACAAATATAACATCAACCTTTTATAAATTGGTTAGTGTAAATAAAGCCTAATCAATTCTGTGTGTGCAGAAAAAAATGGATTTTATGGAGCTCTAGAACTGAAGGCCGTACTCAATAGTATTTTCTTGTAGAAGGCAGGGATCATAGTCCTATTCTTGTAGACCCAGTGCTCGGCACATGGTTGGTGCTCAATTTAATGTTGTAGTAACGAAACTCACTGAATTTCAGAGACGTTAACTTGAGACCTCTAGTGAGAACAACTGTAGGTGTTTTATGGCTCTACTATTAGATTTGTTCTCATGTCAAAAGAACAGTTCTCACTTTTCTTTAACTCAAAATAACAATTCATTAAGTGATGAAAATAGAATCCTCTAAACAAACTGGAGGAAAGTAAAAGGTATATGCACCTGTTAGGGAAAAAGAGACAGGGTGGTGTGGGTAGTGTGTTTAAGAACAAAGATAATCTATTTGTTTCATTGTTTTTATTTTTCAAATAATTAAAACTTTAATTTTATATTTTAGACCTTATTGCAATATGCAAGCAACAAGAATGCATCAGAACATATTGTGTATCTTCTGGAGGTATATCGACTTGCCATCCAAAGTTTTGCCAGTGCACGCCCGTATTTAACTACTGAATGTGAAGATGTCCTCTTAGTGCTTGGCAGATTAGTACTGTAAGTTTAAGAACTTAAATCACTTTAAAATTGAGTACTTTTGGTTGTAATGTTTGCCTGACTTCTCTTTACTGTGGCAGGACTTTATTCAGAGCACCATTAGAGCTATACCTTCTAACGAAATTTCCTTTGCTCTTAGCCTTCATGCTCAGGTTCCCAGGAGATAAAGTACAAATGAAGCTCCAGCCAAACAACATAATCTTTAATTGCCTCTAGAGTCACTTTTCCTACTCAGGCTTAGAATCCAAGAATGATACTTCTGTCCTTAGGTATAGATCAGTTCAAGTGACAGAGTATCTGCAAACCGTAGTGGTCTTTGAGGAACACTTTGGGGAGAAACACTATGAAATTCTGCGATTCAATTATATTATTTCAACTAAGAATAATTTTACTAGCAGAAAATATTGAGGTGTAGTATCAGAGTAGACTCTTAGATTACCACCCTAAGAGTCCTTGATAATTTAGCTGCTGTTTTAATATTTGGCTGCCTAGTAGCAGACAAAACTACACCTTTAATGTAGTTTTCATCTACAAATTGAAAAAATACACAGCTATTTAGTTCTTAGCTGGGGAATCCCCTTGGTTTACTTTACGGATTGTTTGATGGGATAACTTCTAGTCTGGGTGGTCCGTTTTATTTTTCTCTGGCCTTACCTGTTTTCCTTTCTATTTTCCAAAGCCCAAAACCTGAAACACCATACCTTTATGAAACACAAACATTCTTGGTTTTATAATCCCATTATTTCTCCTACTAATCCCACTTTCTCTGTTACCTGTGCTAAGGGGTAAAATAACATTCTGTAAGATTTTAGAGAGGTGTTGGTTGCTTGGTATTTTGAGTTGGTCTTTATTCAAGTTGTTAAGCATTTCCTTTTTAAAATTCTTCTTGTTATTTCTTCCAGGTAATGGTTAGGGTAGAAAGAAGAAACTGTTTTTTTTCTTGCTTCATTTGTTAGAGGTAAAGAAATGACCTTGCCGGTCTTTCTGCTTCCTCTGCAAGTGACAGGAACCTATATAGATGACAGTTACATGTATTTATCACTTTATCAGCTGAATTGACAACAGTATGAACTCGTGTTTCTGTCTTCTGGAATCAGAATGGTTCTTACATGGGTACCCTCCCCATACCCTAATAAACTAAATAAAACTGCTTGGAATATGATTTCTAAAGGGCTTATATTACTACCAAATGTCTTAAAGCAGCAGTGTAATTATAAAGCCTCTTGGTTTTTCTTCTCCGTTTTAAAGTTGAAAAGCCAATATGACAATGTTGAAGAAAATTTTGAAGAATAAAAACAAATTTGGAATAGTCTAAACAAATGTAAAATGTATATTCAGTATCACTGTTATACTGTACCTGATTATGACTATAACCACCTTTATATACTGACTTAGTTGTTTATATTGTAGGAGTTGTTTTGAATTACTGCTTTCAGTGTCTGAAAGTGAACTGCCATGTGAAGTCTGGGTACTCTTCCTTCAGACTCTACAGGTGAGTTGATTCGGGCTCAAAAAAGGTTTCTGTTTAGGTATCCAAGACACCTAGTTAATTTCTCCCAGAAAACTAAAATTGGAAACTTAGAAGAAAAACATATTTGTAGTACTGGTATTCATGAAATGAGAAGGAGGCCTTCCAGATGAAGAGGGTATCTTAAAAATTGTGGTTTTTTTCTTTCGTTTGGTTTTGTTAGCCTTTACATAGCTTGGAAATCAACAAAAAAGTTTTCATTATTCAAAAACAAACCTTTAAACAGAATAAAGCTGTTAAAAATGTAAAATCGTATATGGTTATAAGGTAGCTATATTTAGATTATTCGTAGTACAGTTGTCTAGTTAATTTCCCCCTAACGCTTCAGGGATTGTGTCAAGCATTAAAAGTCTCCTGTACAGCCATAATTGTCATCATAGATTCTGTTCATGCATTTTACTTATAAGAGAGCTACGTTGCCTCTCATTGGCTTGATTATCAGCTTTCTTAGTAGGTGAGCAGATCAGAAAGTAGCAAGTTGGAAAGGGAGAGTAGGGTAGGAGGAAAAGCAAGTGCAATGCCAGCAACAGGAGGCAAATTTGCCTGTAACTGGTAGAGACAGAAAAACTATTTTTAAAAAATACGATATAATAAATAGTAATAGCCTTCATTCATTTATTATCACTAATTATGTGCCAGTGCTCTACATGATCTTTTACGTGTTTCATATCTTTTGATCAAATTACAAACCTTATAATGTAGGAATCTCCGTTTCCAACTGGGGAAACAGGTGTAGAGAGGTTAATTAGCTCGCCCAAAGTTACACTGAGATTTGTCCCCAGAGCTTGCTTTGTTAACTGCTTCTTGGAGGACACAAACTCCATAGTAGCCTGGACCTGTTTCATGTAGACACAAGTAAAGATTTGCATATTAACAGACATGCCTCATTATCTGGAAACGTCTTTCCTCTGGGATATATAACCCAAAATGAAATGATAGAACGTTAATCATTTTCTCTTTGGGGAGGAGAGGATTCTTTCTCATATTCTTGGCCTATTTTAATCCCTGTAATGTGGTCCTAATTCCTTACATATTAATATGGCTGCTAAAATCATCTTTCATACTTGGCACATTGATTTTGTCACTCTGTGTTTTGAAGCCCACCAGAAGTTTTGTCCTGACATACAACATTCTAGAAGGGCAAATCTACTTATTAGGGCTGTTACTCTTATTTTCATTCGTATCCTTAGCACAGAGAATACTTTCATATTTCTTCATTCTTTTCTTAGATTGTATGCCTGAATAAAATATTTGCCTTTTTTTCCCACCTGTATAACTTTTTCCAGCATTTATGAGACATTTAGGGTATATTTTGGGTTTTTTTGTTTTTTGTTTTTAAAGATTTTATTTTTCCTTTTTCTCCCAAAGCCCCCCGGTACATAGTTGTGTATTTTTAGTTGTGAGTCCTTCTAGTTGTGGCATGTGGGATGCCACCTCGGCATGGCCCAATGAGTGGTGCCATGTCTGCGCCCAGGACTTGAACATGCGAAACCCTGGGCCACCGAAGCAGAGTGTGCGAACTTAACCACTTGGCCATGGGGCTGGCCCCAGGAGGTATTTTTGAATAAGTGTTCAGTAAGATAAATGCAGTAGAGTTACAGATAAATGTAAGACATGGTCCCTGTTGAAATCTAAAAAATACAACCTTGAAGTTTTCCTATTTTAGATGATAAATAGACAAGGCAGCAGAGGGTTTTGAGGATACTTTTGATAAGAGAATAGTTTTATCAGAATAGGCCATGGATAGAATACTCTCAATCACTATTGACAGTTTGTGTAACCCTTCCAGACCTTTTCCCTATGGATATAAAAATACACTCTGAAATGGATTTTTTAATAAACAAAAATAAGATCCTCATTTTTTGCAACTTTTTTAAAACTTAATTTATCATGGGCGTATGTGTCTAGGATTGCATATATAGATCTCCTTTTTTAATTACTGCCTGGGGTTGTCTTATGTGGTTGCACCATAAATTGTTTGGCCAAATCTCTTCACTATTTGTTGTAAAAAGTGCTAGAGTGAACATCTTACTCTAGTATTTCTGTATTGTAGAGTACAAGATGTGGAGCAGGATATTTTTACCTTGAAAAAGAAACAGTGGCTGGCTCAGTGGTGCTGCACTTAAGTTCATGCGTTCTGCTTTGGCGGCCTGGGGCTCACCAGTTTGGATCCTGGGTGTGGACCTGTGCACTGCTTATCAAGACATACTGTGGCAGGCGTCCCACATATACAGAGGAGGATGAGCATGGATGTTAGCTCAGGGCTAATCTTCCTCAAAAAAAAAAGGAAAGAAACAAACAAATCTAAGTTCTAAAATTATTTTAAAAATTCCACCATAGCTTTTAAAGACTCTATTTAATGTTACTTTTAAAAAAAATTTTGCTGTAATAAATATATATCTATTGGTAACCAAGGATTACACACATCCTTCTTACTCAGAATAAACTGTATTTTGAACAGATGAAAAAGTAGAAACTGTTTTTGTTTTCAACCAAAACTGTGGCTTTTTATTTTAGTTGCTGTGTATCATGGTAGGTGATAGTGTTTTCTGCTAAAGTGTAGTAGTAGTCTGTTACATATTACCAATATGGTTAACACAGAAAATTCTGGAATGTTCATGTGGAGTCTTCATCTTCACTGCAAAGTAAATACCTGTCGCCCTAAGTGAAGGAGAAAGAAGCCTGAAGACATGTCAAGCCATTAAAGGAAAATTGCAGCATTAGTTAAATATTGCTATTAGTAAACTATTAATTGGAAATATTACTTCCTGTGTTAATTTTATATCTTAAACCCTTTCTTAGCAGAAGATAACTCAGCATATTGGGAGTGTGTATGTTAAAAACCTGTCATTTTGACATGAAAATTAAGGTGAAAAAATGAACTTTTTTTTTATATTTTACTTAAGTGAATATGATTATATTCTTATGTCTGTGAACATTTTGTTTTGTTTTGGCTTTTTGTTTTGTTTTTTTAGTGAGAAAGATTGGCCCTGAGCTAACGTCTGTGCCAGTCTTCCTGTATTTTGTATATGGGACGCCCCCACAGCATGGCTCAATGAGTGGTGTGTTAGTCTGCACCAGAGACCCGAACCTGTGGACTCCGGGCCGCTGAAGCAGAGCACGTGAACTTAACCACTATGCCACTGGGCTGGCCCTGGAACGTTTTTAACTTACATTTTACAAAGGAATAGTCCTATAAATGGAAGCTTATGTTCTTTGAGAATTTCAGCAGTCTAAAATAAGGGAAAATGAATTCAAATTTTAGAATATGGGAACAACCAATAATCCACTAGTAATAGAAGACAGTGAGAGATACACTTAACCATTTATGTCAGGTTAAATTTCTGACCTCTTTCTTTCCAGCCTTTGTGTTTATAAGTATTTTAAAGAACAAACCATTGGCAATTACATTTTATTTGTTTTCTGAGGCGGTAGAATGACACCTAACAATGTATACTTTCCATGACAGTATAGAGAGCCACCTCATTTAAAAAGTCATTTGATAGAAAAATTTAAATAACTAAAAAAGTATATTAACAATTGGTGTTATTTAGTATTTCTCTTGGAAGAAATAGGTTGCCTGTGTGAATACTGTAGAATCCTTTAAAAGAAAGCTGTACCAAAGACCTTAAAATAATTAAATAATTAAAATAATTAGTAATGCAAAGATGTAAATTGAATTGTGATAATTTTACATACGGAGAATTCAGGAAAACATATAAAGGTGCACTTTAACAGTGAAAACACACCCTACTTTTAAAACAGCAACAGAATTTCACAAAGCTTTCAGGATAGTTGCTTTTCTACTTGTTTCTTTTTAGGAAATCCAAGATAGAGGTCCTTGCATAGATGTCCAGATATATTGAAAAGGCAAAACTACTTTTTATATTGCTTATTAGCCTGTTTTCTGGATATGCTGTTTTTGTTTTAGGAGTCACATGATGCATTATTGGAATTTGGAAATAATAACCTACAAATATTGGTTCATGTTACCAAGGAAGGGGTGTGGAAAAACCCAATTCTTCTTAAAATTCTGTCTCAACAGCCAGTAGAAACAGAAGAAGGTAAGCCTTAAAATTTCGCTGACTATATTGAAGGAGGATTTAGTTCTAAGAGAATTAAAATTATTTATAGGTTAAAATTTTGTAAATTTCACCTGTATATCTATACCAGTCATTCTGTTCTCCTTTGAATAATAAAAGCTAACCATTAGCATTTAATGTTTTGCCTAAGGATTCTTGCATTTTTTGGTAGTGTGTTAAGTATCCCTTTGTATTTATTTTAAAATGCTGCATTGAGTGAGAATGTTCATACAAAGTTCCTGAGGAAGAAATGAATAATCTGCTTCTGAGTCTTTGGTATATAGTAGAACTTTGCTCATATTTTGTTCACTGGTTACTACAGCTGAGGACCATGAAAAAAACTGCTATTTTATTTTAAACTTATGAAATATGGAATTTAGTGTTTTGTATAGAAATGCAAAGAATGAAAATTTTTGTTTGCAAAAAATTGTTGGTTTAGGTCCAGAAGATTTATGAATTTGAGTTGACATTTGCATTCTAGACACACAAAAGTATCTCATTTGATGTGACCAACAATTGTGATTTCATTTGCTTTAAATTAGTGGAAAATTAAAAGGATCACATTCTGTTATGTTAAGTATGTTTTGGGAATAAAAATGAGTTTCAGAACAGCTTTTATTTACACTTTTGGTACCTCCTTAGTTTAGGTCTTAGTACAGGCCGTTTGAATATTGATGCTTTAAAATATTCCAGTTAGTTTATTCATTCACCAGGTTTGACAACCTACTGTATACATGCTCTTTGGGTTTTTCTGTATAGTGAAAATGAGAAGATTGTCAGTAAGGGTACTTAGATTTTCTCTTGGTCCCCTTCCTCTGATAATTCTGCTTATCAGTTAGACTGACAAAAAAGGAAAAAAGTAAGGAAAAGAGCTATTAAATAGAAAAGAGATGGGTGTTTATTTTCTGTTGAGGTTCCCAATAAATGGCATCCCTTTGTAAATATAGGCAGATGGAGGCCAAAATATCACCTTTGTTATTAAAAAACGTTGTTAGAGGACAGAGCCAAATAATTTCAGAATTGCCAGAATTAGGCAGATCCCAGTCCAGATAAGGCCTGACTAGGGTGGAGAAGAACACATGCTCTTTGTAGGCAGGTCCAAGCCCAAGAGGAAAATGGATAGAGTTCCGTTAAATGTCTCCTGTTTATTTTCCCCTGATGTACTAATTAAATATATCACCCCACCTCAGGAGTTAACAGTACTTAATTTCTTTTCATGTAGAAAAGATCAAGAAATGGGGAGAAGCACTGTTTGCCTAACATTCCATGGTATTGTATCTATTGAATAAAGATTAATGAACTACCCACTATCTATAAGACTCTGAATGGAGACAGAATACCTACATATCTAAGGAATTATTCTGAGAACCACGGTATAAGTGGTGAGCAGCCTGTGGCTTGCCTGCTTTCTCAGTTGGCTCTTACCCTAATTTCCGGTCAAAAGATTAGAAAGCTTCCTTTATAGTTCTGCTGCCCATGCAGCCCAGATACTAACATTTGATGCCAGAAAGTAATGATTATCATCTCATTGTCTTCTGTTCAATAATGTAGTAGTCAGAAGCATAAAAACACACATTTTTTTTAACATCCGAGGAACTCAATAAGTGCTTTTCAGTAGTTTTTTGAATAAAAGAAAAGTCTATAGGATTTTTGTTTTTTTCTGCTTTGAATTCTTGAATTTTATTCCCAATCCCCTCCCCCCCCCATAAGCCCAGTTTATTACTGAAGTGTGTAATAATTACTAGTTCTTGATGCTTCTGCCTGACGTGATCAGCAGGGAAATGAGTGGGTCCCCCCACCCAGATTCTGGCCCATGTACTGAAGGCCTTTCCACACCCAGCAGCCTACCATAGAAGGTGGGGATGGTAAGGCCAAGGCCCCATTGATGCTTCATGGCCTGAGCCCCAGGAGTGATGGCACCAGCTGCCTGGGCATAGGCAGCCCACAGCCCCAGAGACCTAAGCCCCCATCAACAGTGGACCACATGGCCCTGGCCCCCCGACTTTCACCCCCCTTCCCCCGGAGTGATTCCACCTCAGAGCTCAGAGGACACCCAGAGTTACCATTTGGTATCTGCCAGTTTTTCCAACTGACCTATACCCTAGCCAGCACCTTCCTCCCCTACTTTCCTGATTCATGACATCAAAACACTGGCTTTTCTCCTTTTCCTTGAGGCTCAGGAGGGCCAAAGCAACAACCCTTCGCTGCTTTTTCTCTCTCCCCTACCGTGGGTTGAAGGAAGGGATCCATCTTGTGTAGAGGCACGAACTCCCTCCCCTAAATCAGGCTGAAAAGGAACCAGCCAGCTCTTACCTCCTCCTAATTGTTTTTCTTTCCAAACCCAGTTTATTTTTTGCTTCTCTTCTACCCCTACCCCCCACCTCTGAAGCCATTTTATGAATTGTTATATGCCACCTGAGCCTCCAGTAAAAACAAAAGTAGGCTTTCCTGTTAAAAAAGAAAAAAAGAAACTGCTTTTTAACTGGGCCTTAAATATTACCATTTTTTACATGATGGAATATATACGGGGTAAACTGTCATGATATTTGCAACTTATTTTTAAATGGCTTGGAAAAAGAAAAGCTAGGTAAAGAAATATGGCAAAACAGTTCAGTTGTTGAATCTAGATGGAGGAGAGGATATATGATTAAAAATTTTTTTGTATTAAAATCTTTGGAAAAAAATACAGAAAGGATCATATTTGGGAATGAGACTTCTCAGTGTGCATTTATTATATCCTTTTAAGTATTGAAGAGTATGGGTGGATTTCCTTTTAGAAAGTAACATTAAGTAAAAATTGATTTTAACATAACTTAGAATGATTTTTAAAATGCAAGATTGATCTGTATGTTAAAAATTGATACAGCGGTTTAACTGTAGTTATAATGTATTCAGTAAAATAGTTTTACCTCATAGAAATAATAGCAGACCTATAGAGTACCTGTTATGTGATGGGTGTTGTATTAGTGCTTGCTGTATCTCATTTAATCCATAAAATAGGTGAGAGATTACATATGTCCAAGGCCACATAGTTAAAATTGTGGAGGCAGAATTTGAGCCCAGGTGAGGAGATATTAAAAGCATTTGATTGAGGAGTGATAACCATTCAGTAGCAAAATACATGATTTTATTAAATATCTCTAATATACAAGGCATTGTGCTTAGTGCTGTTGTAGGGAATACAAAAGTTAGCAAGACATGTATTTGTTCAAATTGCTGGTAGTGTAATGAGGAAGATATCAGAGAGAAATAACAACAACTAATATTGAGCATTTGCCCTCTGCCTTGCCGTGTGCTAAGTGTCTTATCTGCATTACTGGTATTTCATTTATGATTTTTTCACCTCTGTGAGGTGGATATTACAAAACCTTTTTACAGATGAAGAAACCAGAGGCTCAGAGAGGTCAGTTAATTTGTCCAAGGGTCTCATAGCTAGTATGTGTGCGAGTCATGATTCAACTTCAGATTGGTGATTTCAAAACCTGAGATCTTAACCTTTATACTCTATAACCCTTTGTTACTGTACTTAAAGAGAAAACTAAGTGTGGTGAAGGAAGTAAAATGCTGTGGGAATTTAGAAGGGGGTGGGTTGTGTAGATTACATGCCTGTTTGCAGGTGTGGGGTTTGTGAAAATGCTTACAACTTGGTAGGGCAAATACACAGAACAGAATCTGATGTCAGGCAGAATAGGATGTAGGGCTGGCGAGAAATAATATGGACAAATTAGTTTGGAGAGAGTTTTTTTTTTTTTTAAAGATTTTATTTTTTTCTTTTTTTCCCCAAAGCCCCCCGGTACATAGTTGCACATTCTTCGTTGTGGGTCCTTCTATTTGTGGCATGTGGGACGCTGCCTCAGCGTGGTTTGATGAGCAGTGCTATGTCCGCGCCCAGGATTCGAACCAATGAAACACTGGGCCGCCTGCAGCAGAGCGTGCGAACTTAACCACTCGGCCACGGGGCCAGCCCGCTGGAGAGAGTTTTAAAAAGAATTGCTTGGTTATACTAACTGAGTTGATATCCTTGAGGAAAGGAGTTGACAAGGAAAGATAATGCCAAAATTTCATTTCTGTATGATTGAGAGAATACCATTATGGAAAATAGAAGTAAGAATGAGGAGCTATGTAAGTAGGAGATAGTGATTGTGAGTTCATTTTGTGGGACTAAAATGGAGAAGTGCAAGTGAAAGTGATGCTTTCCATCCATGTTTTTTGACCTTGACTGCATATTAGAGTATCTACAGAATTTAAAACCAAAACAACAAACACACACACCCCGCAGTCCAGGCTCCACCTGCTAAATCAAAATCTCCAGAGTTGGAGCTCTGGAATCCAGACCCTTTTGAAGTGCTGCAGGAAATGTGTACTATCTACCTGTAAGTAGTGAGAGTAGAAATTGGTACAATCTCTGGAGATGAATTTGGCAGCAGTTCTGCTTCCAGGAATTTTATCTGTAGATACAGTCCTGCATATGTGAAACGGCCTGTGTACAGGGCTGTAAAATGTAGCATTATTGGTCATTGCCAAAGATTGGAAAGAGCTTGCAAGTGTACCAGCAGGGGATTGCTTAAATTAATTGTAGTACATCTATACAGTGGAATACTATTCAGTTGTTAAAAGTATGGCAGTAGCTGTAAATGTCCAGTGATGATAGAATGACCTGTATGATATATTAAGTGAGTAAAGAAATACGTCTTCTGTACTCAGAATGTTTCTGAAAGGATAAAGAAGAAATTGGAAATGGTTACTGTTTCTTGGAGAGAGAGACTAGGGGACTGGAGTCAGAGTAGAAAGGAGACAACTTGTGTGTGTGTGCGTGCATGCTCTTTTTGTCTGGTTTATTTTGCTTTTCATCATGTATAATCTGAATCCAGCATTAGTTTCTCACATCTTCCACAAGTGGGGAGGCAACTTTCAACTCTACCCTTTTTTGTGTGCCTTTTGAATTTTGTGTGATGTGCCAATGTGGTATTACCTATTTAAAAAAAGAGAATTTTAAAAACTGTACAGTTGATTTTGCTGTGTAGTTAAGAGTGGGTGAATGGTTTGTGCCCCTCCCCTTCAGTGGTTTATGGTTAATATTAATGATTTCTACTTCATATGTCCCCTGCAGATCTAGCAGCATGGGTATCACCTGAGAGGCTTTTTTTAGAAAAGCAAAAATCTCTAGTCCCATCCCAGACCTACTGAATTAGAATTTGCATTTTGATAAGGTTCCCCAGGTGATTCAGAAGACACTTTCATATTTGAGAAACACTATTTTAGATGAACCACCTGAAGCAGTACCTGAAGCAGTTTATTTGCTCCCTACTTGTCTTGACATGCAGTTTTCTCACCTCTGTTCTTTAAATAATACTATGTAGTGATATCACCCGCTTGTTGAGTATCTACTATTCATAAATCGAGGGCTTGTCCAGAACACTGTACAAATCAGTGCTCAGGTGCTTAATCTTCAGTACTACTCAGAGCAGCGTTTTCCAAAGTGTGTACTGAATCAGGAACATTATTAGTACATTGTACTGATAATATACGTAAAAGGGTTCTCTGGTCAAATCAGTTTGGGAAACATTGGGTTAAATAAAAGTGAACAGTTTTCTTTATTGCAGGACTGTTCAGAGATTTGACCAAGGAATCCTTTTTTTTTCTAGGAATATCTCTCAGGTGTTTTGGTCGGTGGAATACACTTTGAGAAATGCCTGGTTTAGAGGAAAGAGCACCACTGGCTTTGGAATCCTTGGCAAGTTACCTAATTTCTCTGAATATTCATTTTCCTAACCTTAAACTGGGGATAATAATACTTGCCTTGGTGGTGGTGTGAAGAATAAATGAGAGGTATATAAAAACACTCAGCTTAAAGCTTCGTACCTCCTCAGTGTTCCAATGGTATTTAATATTACATAGGTTACTTCTTTTTCTTGCTGTTATGCTTATAGTTCATTTCACTATGTCTTACTGTCCTTATCAGAAAGTGAGGGAGGAGAAGGTTAAATGATTCATTTTGGTGAAATATTAGTAGCTTTATTAAAAGTTTTGGTGTTCAAAAGAAAACTACTAAGTAATATGAGAATCATTAGCAAAATTAATTTATTTTGCTCTGCTCTATTGGATGAGTATTGAGACCAGAATAAACTTCCCAGTTATATCAAAGGAATTTTTAGTCACTAAAAACAAATCAACAACAACAAAAGATATCAAACTTTCATCTGAACACCCTTGACATGTTTTGTTAAACTGTTTTCTTTTTTCTTTTTTTAGTCAATAAATTGATTGCACAAGAGGGTCCTTCCTTTCTCCAAATGCGAATAAAACATCTGTTGAAATCTAACTGTATCTCCCAGGCTACTGCTTTATCAAAACTGTGTGCAGAATCTAAAGAAATTTCAAATGTGTCATCCTTTCAGCAAGCGTATATCACATGCTTATGTTCCATTCTCCCTAATGAAGATGCTATTAAGGAGGTGAGTAAAGCAGATAACTGCTGTTGTCATTCACACTTACTATGAATTTAATAGATTTTGATAAATATTGCACAGCAGGATGAAAACCAAGACTCATTTTTTCAGGCTACTGAAAAGTACTATTTTAGTTGTATATTTAACTGTTCAACAGATTGAATATAAAGTTATGTGTTGTAGGTGGATTTGAAAAGTAGATAATTAAAGAATATGCAGATGGATGTTTATGTGTTTGGGGGATGGTTTGCTTTTAAATCTTTAAACGTGAAAGTTGTTTTTTCTTCTTAAAGTAATGATTTCTCTGTGTTTGGGAAATGAAGAAATTATTAATACTGGTGTCAAGGGATAAACTAAAGACAATGGCGCTTAACTTTAAGTAGCTTTATACATTTAACTCTGTAAGCAGAGAAGTATAGAACTTTAGAACCCATGAATACGTTTTGAACAATGGTTAAGTGGACAAACTGGATATCATGGAAAATAATTAAGTAATTGAGTTTTTTTTAAAACTATTTTATCAGTCAGATTGCATCCTTTTTTTTTAACCTGAATCATTGTTTTCCTTAGAAAAGTTGGAATTAGTTTTCGCTAATAGTTTTTGATAAATTATACAGAGAAAAATGAGGAATTCCTAGGCTCTATTCCATCGTCTTTAATTCTCTTCCCTGTCGTTCAGATCTGACATAAGGATTCTCATTTTACCTCTACACTGAATTTTCTTATTAAATGTAGGGATCCCAAGGATCTGGTTTTATGCTGTAGTAATTTTTAAACTTTTATGACAATTTCACCTATAAATATGCAACTCTGTCTTTCCTCCTCACTCCTTTAATATACAGACTCCACCAAGACCAACAACTTATTGATCCTGTTACCTTTCGCTCTCCCTCATCCTTCTTATGGACTCACTTCCCTCTGTACTCTGCTTTTCCATAGTCACTCAGTGTTATCGCTCCATTTCATACACACTCAATTCCTCTGCTGGTCTCTCCCTTAATTAATTGTACTTATTTGACTAACCAGTATCCTGATTATCCCTAAATCTCCACCTACTCTATATTTTTACCGGCACCAGTGGCACTAAACTTGGGTGGAGAAAAATCTGCCAATGGATTTTACTTTAATTCAGTCACATTGTATTTCCTTAGTTCAGTCACTCTCCCACTCTTAGATTACCATTTCATACTTTTTCCTTTCTCTTCAAACCTATGCTATAATACCTTCTATCCCATCTCACTCTCCATTGATGAACTTTCTCCCTGTTTCTCTGAGGAAATTCGGGCAGTTGGAAGAGAATTTCCATAAGCTACTTCCATGACATCTATTCGTCTACCTGCATCTCTGCATATACACCTTCTCTTCTGTTACTAAGGATAAACTACATCTGTTCTGGGTAAGGCTAGTCCCCCTGACTTCTGCATCAGATCCCATCTGCTCTTGCTCCATCAAGGATAATGGGACAGCAGTTCTCCTTTTCTCTACTGTGTCATCAGTTTCCCCCTCAGCTGTAACCATCCCGTCAGCGTTTATGCTGTTATGTCTTCCATTTTTAAAAAAGAATCTTGAGATTCTACTTCCCCTTCCAGCTGCCACCCCATTTCCCTCTTGGTTTTCCAGTGTACTTTCTTGAGTGAATTGTCTGAATTTACTGTTTGACATTTTTCTCCTTGAACACATTCTAATATGGCGTTCACCCCTGCCAGGCCACCACATCACTAAATCCAATGATGATGTCTCAATTTTCGTTTTACTGAATCTGACTTCTTAACTTTGTCTTTTGAACTTCTGACAGAGTTTTTCCACTTGGCTTGTGGAAACTCTCCTGGTTTCCGTCTACCTAACTGGTTGCTCGTTCTCATTTCTACCTTGCTCTTCCTCCTCATCTTTCTGATGAGTAAATGTTCCCATACTCTAGGACTCTGTCCTTGCATGTCCTCTCTTTTTCTATCTACACTTACTCCTTTGGTGATGTCATCTAGACTCAGTGGCTTTGATTACCAAATGTGGTCTGAATCCCAAATGTTTTATTTCCAGCCCAGTCCTCTCCTTTGAACTCCAGACTCATATATCCAACTACCTAATCACTGTCTCTACTTGTATTACTGATAGCATCTCAAACCTAACATGCCCACAGCTAAGCTCCTGATATTAGGGCTTTGTTTTTATGAGTTTTCTTCTGAATAAAGTCAGTTTCCTTCCAACTATATTCTCAGTGTTGGAGGTGGTAGGGGCAGGGCAGGTAGTGAATAACCAGCTACTGGTTTGTTTTTTTTTTTTTTTGAGTCCTTATTATATGTTAGGCACTATGCTAAATGCTTTATGTACATTGTCACATTTAATCCTCACAACTCTTAGGTAGCCCCATTTTATTGGCGAGGAAAGTGAGGCTCAGATTAAGTAATAGGTTCATGGTTATGAAGCTTAAAGTGGTTAAGCTGAGATTCAAACCTGAGTTTGGTATACTATCACTAATATTATATTAAAGATACAGGATAATAAGTATTATCCTAGGTGGTATATATCTAAGGATTTATATACCAAATGCTGTCTTAGGCATTGGGGATACAAAGATGAATCCAGAAGCCTCCGCACTGGTGTACTTGCTTTCAGTCTTGCCCTCTACATTTTGTTCCTCCCAAATGTAGCCAGAATAATCTCTTTAAAACTTAAGTCAGGCCATGTCACTCCCTTGATCAAAACCATTCAATAGCTGTCATTTTCCTCAGAATAAATCCAGAAGTCTTTATTCTATGTGTTATGGCCCCTGGTTGCTTCTCTAACTGCCTCTGACCTTCAGTGCTCACTGCTCTCCAGCCACCTTGTCTTTGCTGTTCTTTGAACAAGCCAAGCGTTTTTCTGCCTTAGAGCTTTGTGCTTGCTATTCCTTCCACCTGCAGTACCCTTCCAGCAAGATAATTTGAATGGCTCATTCCCTTACATCATTCACGTCTCCTCAATATTGCCATATCAGAGAGGCCGTTCTCACTTTTCCATCTAAAATAACACCCCATCCCCTTACTCTCTCCTATTTTTCTTCAATAAATATCTGCTGTCATTATTATAGATATATTCAAACGCGTCTGAAATGGACCCCATCACTCTCTGTCCCCTTACTATATCTGTTTTTTCCTTATAGTACATGTTAACTACTACTTCCACTGGACATCATATTTTCTTGTTTTCTGTTTCCTCCCACTAGATTGAAAACTTTATAAGGACAGGGACATAGGTTGGTTCACTGCCATATCCCTGCATTGTAGAGGAATACTTAGCCACATAGTAGGTATTCATAAGAGACTAACTGTAAGCCTTTATGCTGATTTGTTTATTTACATGGGGAGGGTAAGGAGATGAGAAACTGCTTACCTCTAATAACTGCTGCACTATTTTGTTTTGGGGAAACTTAATAAGAGTAAGATGTAGTAATGGTTATTCCCACCACCTGATATATGCCAAAGAATTCAGAAGAAGCAAAAATCTTAGAGCTTCAATTTGATTCCTTTTCATCCTGTGACATTACCAGCTAAGTCTTCCTTTAATCTCTCAGCCTTTGTTTATTTGATACGTGTTTTGTTTCTAGCATTGTATTAGGCATTGGCAAATACAGAGGAGTATGTATGGCCTAGTTTGGTTTTCAGAAACAGTTATAGGAAGATAAGTACTAAGCTATATGGTACTGCCCGTAAATTCAGTAGAAGTGTACACATAGAAACTGTCTTTGTAGACTGGCATATGAGGCTTTATAAAAATTGATTCTTGAGTTGTACCTTGAAATAATGGTGGGATTTGGATGGGTAGAAGGAATGGTTGTAGGATAACTAATTGTGGTAGTAAAGGCACAGAAATGAATGTGTACTTTGCATGGACCCACTAGAGAACACCTTGCCTGGGGCAGAGAGTGGGTGTTGAGGTCTTGTGAGAAATAATACCTGGGGGAAAAGGAAGGCCTTGGGAACTCCAATGCATTGGAGCTTAGATTTGATGCATTAGAAATTAGGAAAGTTTTGAAGGTAGGAAGTGAAATGAGTGAAACAGTGTTTTAGGAATCTTAGAGTATACCTTAGGTTTAGGAGAAGGGATTGGAGTTAGCAAGAGGAGAAGAGACAGGATTTGCTGACAGGACAAAAGTAGAGGATGATGTGTAAAAATACCTTCCAGACACTCATAAGGCCTGGAAGAATGGCGGTGCTCTGCCACTGACTAGAATGGCAAGGGAGGGAATGGGAAGATAGTCAGCTTTGTTTTTTACGTGATCTTTCCTGGTTTATTAATAACAAGTGAATAAAACAGGATTTTTTCCTAAAGTTATATAATTTCTTTCAACAAATTTGTTAAGTTTGCAAGACACTGGACTATAGGAAATGTGATTTGATTCTCTACAACAGGGGTTGGCAAACTGTGGCCTGTGGGCCAAATCCACCCAACTAACTGTTTTTGTAAATAAAGTTTAACTGGCACACAGTCATGCCTATTTGTTTATTGTCTATGGCTATTTTTGCTCTATAACAGCAGAGTTAAGTAGCTGTAACAGAGACCACCTGGCCTGCAAGGCTGAAAATATTTTCTGTCTGGCCCTTTGCCGAAAATGTTTGCTGACCCCTGCTCTACGAGGATCAGATTTTCCAGTGTATTACAACCACTAAATAACATTTAGTTTAACCCTCCATGTTTTATCAGTGTTGAAACTAAGGCCAAGATGGTAATGTTTCCAAGGCCCTACCTGCATTAAGCTACTTATGGAGTCCAAGCCCAAGCTAGAACACAGATCTCCTGGCTGCCTGGCCAGCCCTCTTCCACTGTACAACGTATTTCTAGTTGGTAAACACTGATGAGCCATGTTCTAATAGGAAGCATCTTGGTGGTATATCATGCCGTTCATACTTATACATGTATAGGTGGGATTTAAAACATTTTTATAATGTTTGGGATTAATTTGTTAAATATATCAATGCAAAAACACTTAACACACATCCATAAAATTATTTTAAAAAGGAACACTGGTACCATCGTAATTACTCTCTTATCCAGTGATGTTTCCTTTTGCAAGTGAGAACAGAATTAAAGAGAATCTTTACAATTTGCTTTGGAAAAGTACTAATGAATCACTAGATGTTCATTAATTGGAGTTTAAAATCAGCATATGTTCTAAGGTAGATTTATACACACTTTTTGCTATTTACTTCAGCTCAGTTCAGGAGCGAAGTCAAATTAACTTGAGCAACAGCTGGGAATAAAAGTACTTGTATGTTGGCACCTGTGGGTATCGCAGTAATGGATGTGTGTAATGGGAAACCTCTGTTGGGGAAGATTTAGCCAGACACATACAATTAAGATTAATTGATGAGGTCAGCTTGAAAGCCAAAATTCAAAACCCAAAATTTAGTACTCAGTGGAATCCTTGAGTTTTAGGTTGTAAATACTTCATTTAGAATTGAATGCGATGGCATGACACTGCTGTTAAGTTTTACGTATGAGAGGATTTTAATTTTGCATATGAGAGAGACCTGGCCATGGCCTAGTGTCCCAAGTGGATGTTTCCTATATTTTTTCATTACTGAAAGAGGAAATCTTTGCAAAGATCAAGTTTTCCACACATATGATGAAGGATAATGATGTTTTAAACATGAAGCACTTCTGTTATTATGAAGAGCCAAGAAATCTGTCAGCAGGCGTTTTGGCATAGTTAAGTAAGGTCCATTTCTGTCGATCCCTAAGTGAACTACATCTTCAGTGTCTAATGTGGTTAATAGACACAGTAGCAGAGACTTGTTTCTTCTCATGATGGGGAAAGGAAAAGAAAACAGGACCTAATCTACCCACCAGTGTAACACTGTTGGGAATTAACACCGTCACTAGGTATAAATGATAAACAGAGCAAATACATTCAAACAGGACCCACTGGGAATTCAATTTGGAAGAAAAAGTAAACAAGCATAGAAATTCCAGGTGTAGCTTAAATAAGAATCAAGATTAAAATGGATCCTGAACAAGGAATAACAACAAAATGTATAATTAAATTGAATGTTAAAATCTAAATAATTTTACTTTATTCTTATGGTCATATGGGGAATGAGATGTACACTCAAAAATTGCACTGAAGGTAGAAAGGCTGTGTGAAAAAATTGAAGATTTGCCTAATAAACATTTCATCTCCTACAGCAGAGTTCTTTTAAATAGCTTTGAAGAGACATCTTCCCAGGAGGTAGTATGTATCTGGATCTCACTTCTAGTCTGCCTTTCATGGGTTATGTATGGGTATTCTGGTTGATGTGTGATTACGCTGGAGGGATCATTATGGAGAGTTAGTCAGACACATCATTTTCAAGACTTCACTAGGACATTTCAGGCTGCTCTCAGATACACATAGTCAGAGGGTTTAATTAGAAACATCAATGACCGTTTATTTCTTTAAGAAACATACAGGTGACCATTTGATAGCATAGTGCTGGTCTGTGGTATTGCTACAGTTTAAAAGAAGGCGATTGGAAGCACAGCTTTTTTTTCAGGTCATGTCTATGAACCTAACAGGGACGATTCTCCCAAAGGTAGACTCTTAACTTCCACCATTCTCCTACTCAAAGTTGCAAGTGTGGTGAAGCTTATATGGATAACCTTAAATCCACCTTGATTCCTTTTTGAAAAAATATTTACCAGCTTCAGTTTTTAAAATCTGTTATTAGGAGCAAATTATTTGTATTACATCTCAGACTGATCAGGAAAATACTAGATTGAAAATCACTATTCTAGAGAAAGGTAAATGATAAAATATTCCAGTAATGGCACTGACCTGAATGCTAGTTTACCCTGGTAGCCGAAGCATGAAAATAACTTAGGAAGACAGATAGGCTGCCTCTACCCACCTTCTTTTATGTTAGTTGGCCCCTGTCGTACCATTGATGTTTAATTTGCTGATTATTATGAAAGTCTTCTAATTGCATCTGTTCTTGTGCTCACAGTTCATTTTCTACAATAGCCAACGTGATCTTTTTTCTTTTCTTTTTTTTAGGTAATATTAGGCATTTTATTTTAAGATTATTTTAGTTTTACGTGTTAATGTAAGAAATAAAATAGATGTCCTTCCAGTCATTTAACATATATTCATTAGAGGACACTGCTAGGCACTGGGGATACAAAGGTAAACAAGACACCAGGGAGCAGACGGTATTCACACAATGTGAGACTTAGGGGAGAGGTCGGAGCTGGAAATTAAGAGTTCCAAGTCATCAGCATTTGAAACCAGAGAATGAATGAGATTAACTTTTTGAGAACTCTGGAAGTTAAATAAAGGCTTACCAGAATCCAAGGAGGTTTTATTCAAGAAAAACTGATGGATATCAGTAAGAGCAGTGAGTTTGGTGACATTTTACCTTGCCCTACTTCCCATCTCCCTCTCCCCAGGCTTGAAAACAAACAGCCTCAAAACTATGGTGACTGTGAAAACCAGCAGCCTGACAGCCACCAGAGGAAGCAGAATGGTTTTGGAATTCTACAAATTGCCCAGAGAATTGTCACTATTTGGCCTATCTGGCAACTTTGTCAAAAGCTCCCTCCTCAGGATTTGTCTTTATTTGACTCAGAGCTCCCTCTGCCAAAAGCTCTGTGCCCAGGGCATTTTCAAAAACAATTAACGGTGATTGCTTAACATGACAGTTGTCTGAGGAGGCATTACCAGTCAGAGACTGGCCAAAAAGATTGAAGAGAAAAACTGGGATATGGGATGTCCATAGGGGACTTTGAAAACCTCTGATATATTCCAAGGGCTCTGGAAAGCAACACACATGTACAGGTCTGTGTATCTGCCAAGGAATGACCTGAGAAGGCTCCAATTACTCACCTCTTGATTACCTTGAGGTGCTGCACAAGTAGGAAGTGAAAGGTAAGGCAGAGTTGGAAACTGGCTACTGAAATATTGAAGGCGTGCCCAACACACAAAACAGAGCTGCTTGGCAAAAGCAGAGATATACACTTGTTCAAGGCATTTAAGTAGATTTCTTGAATATGTTGAATATGTCGCTGACAATTAAGCTATCCAAACAGAGACTATAGTGGCCACACATGACAGACAATACAGACTTTACAGAATTATTCCAGGAAAATCACTAAACAAACAAATAGTAACACTAACAAACCCTGAAGAGGTGGGGGAGTCTGATTTCCACATTTGCCATAATATATTGTTTAAAATATCTACTTACCATATAAGGAAATGTGATAGTCCATACACAGGGAAAAAAGCAGCCAATAGAACTGTTCCTAAGGACACACAGATGTTGGGCTTAGTAGACAAAGGACTTTGTTTATTTTTTCAGTTATTTTATTGAGGTCATATTGGTTTATAACGTTGTGTAATTTCAGGTGTACATTATTATGTATCAGTTTCTATATAGAGTGCATTGTGCTCACCACCAGGAGTCTTAATTTTTATGTCACCATACGTATGTGCCTCTTTACCCCTATCACTTGTACCCACTACTCCCTTCCTTTCTTGTAACCACTAATCTGTTCTTATTATCCTTGTGTTTGTCTTCCACATATGAGTGAAATCATGCAGTGTTTGTCTTTTCTGTCCAGCTTATTTCGCTTAACGTAGTACCCTCAAGATCCATCCATGTTGTTGCGAATGGGATGATTTTATCCTTTTTTATGGCTGAGTAGTATTCCATTGTGTATATATACCACATCTTCTGTATCCATTCATCAGTCGATGGGCAGTTGGGCTGCTTCTGTGTCTTGGCTATTGTGAATAATGCTGCAGTGAACATAGGGATGCATAAATATCTTTGAATTGTTGATTTCCTGTTCTTTGGATAAATACCCAGTAGTAGGATAGCTGGAGCATAAGGTATTTCTATTTTTAATTTTTTTAAGAAATCTCCATACTGTTTTCCATAGTGGCTCTACCAGTTTGCATTCCCACCAGTAGTGTGTGAGGGTTCCGTTTTCTCCCCATCCTCTCCAACATTTGTTATTTTTTGTCTTGGTAATTAAAGCCATTCTGACAGGTGTAAGGTGATATCTCATTGTAGTTTTGATTTTCATTTCCCTAATGATTAGTGATGTTGAACATCTTTTCATGTGCCTGTTGGCCATCTGTATATCTTCTTTGGAAATATATCTGTTCGTATCCTCTGCCCATTTTTTGATCGGGTTGTTTGTTTTTTGTTGTTGAGTTGTATGTGTCCTTTATATTTTTTGGAAATTAACCCCTTCGACAGGGCTTTAAATCAGCTTTTACAAATAAGTCAATTCTTGTTATTTGTGGTAGTTATGTTTTATATAGTCACTGGAAACAATGAATTAGCAAATACTGAAACCATTGCTCTGAGGGGAAGTACAATGTTAGGTTCCTCTGGTCACAACATTTTTGTTAGCTGATCAATACATAACCTTGGGTTATGTGTGCTTCTGTTTAACGACACCATGTTTATATTGTTGATTCATTAATATTGAACTCACAGCCAACAGCACTGTAACTTGTGCCTGAATGAAGCTTATCTAACAAATATATTTTCTTTTAATGCACATCATAGCCTCTTGCACTTAGTAAAACTAGACAGCACTGCTACACTACACTTGGGGGCTGTTTGTTTTGTTTTGGTATTTTTGTGAGGAAGATGGACCCTGAGCTAACATCCATTGCCAGTCTTCCTCTTTTTGCTTGAAGAAGATTGTCCCTGAGCTAACATCATGCCAGTCTTGTTGTACTTTATATGTGGGACACTGACACAGCATGGCTTGATGAGTGGTGTGTGGTCTGCGCCTGGGATCCGAACCTGCAAACCCAGGGCTGCTGAAGTGGCGTGTGCAAATTTAACCAGCACACCACCAGGCCCCACTTGGGTGCTGTATTAAACAGCAAAATCACCAATGAAAAGCATGGAAGATCCAAAAAAAGTGGCACTAAGTAGAACGTGAAAAAGATGCTTGTTACGGTATGAGAACTGAAACAAGAAGGCAGAGCATCATTTTGTTTGATCTTAGCCGGGGACATGCACATCAGGAGACTCAAATTTTTTGCTGCTCTGTGCATATTCATGAATGACTGTGAAAGCACTGTGAGTAATGAATTTTGGGGTTAAAAAGAAATTTTAGCAAGTAGGCTAATTTGTACACACAGAATCTGCAAATAATGAAGAGCAATTGTATGTTCAGAGAACTGCGTCTAAAGAATTAAAGGAAAGTATACAATGTCTCAATAAATAGAGAATAGCAGTAAAGAAATGGGAGTTATTTAAAAAGAACCAAATAGAGATTCTGGAGTGGAAGAGTACAATAATTGAAATTAATTTGCTAGAGAGGCTCAACATTAGATTTGAATTAGCAGAAGAAAGAATCAGCAAACTTGAATGAAGGAGGTTAGTTGAGATTATCTAGTCTGAGGAACAAGAGTCCCAAAAGACATGAGCTGACAAAATTGAAGGGGGAAATAGACAATTGACATATAGTCGTTGGAGAGTTTAACACCTCACTTTCAGTAATGGATAGACCAGCTAGATTATAAGGAAATGTAAGGCTAGAGCAACACTATGAACCAACCAGATCTAGCAGACATCTATAGAATACTCCACCCAATAGCAGCAGAGTATACATTCTTCTCAAATGCACATCGAGCATTCTCCAGGATAGAGCATATGTTAGGCCACAAAACAAACATTGATAAATTTAAAAGGATTGAAATCATACAAAGTATATTCTTTGGCAAGAATGAAATGAAATTAGAAATCAGTAACAGAAGGAAATTTGGGAAATTCACAAATATGTGAAAATTAAACATACCTTCTCAAGCAATGGATCAAAAAAAAAACCCCAAGAAATTATAAAGTACACTGAGATGAATGATGAAAGCACAACATGCTAAAGTTAATGGGGTGCAGCTAAAGCAATGCTTAGAGGGAAGTTTATAGTTGTAAAATGTCAATCTTAAAAAGGAAGGATGAAGGACGATCTCTTATCACCTCATGCCTGTCAGAATGGCTATTATTAATAAAACAAGAAATAAGTGTTGGAGAGGATGTAGAGAACAGGGAACCTTTGTACACTGCTATTAGGAATGTAAATTGATGCAGTATGGAGATTCCTCAAAACACTAAAAATACAAATACCATATGATGCAGCTATCTAATTCTGGGTATTTATCCAAAGAAAACAAAAACACTAATTCAAAAAGATACATGCACCTCTATGTTCATTGCAGTATTATTCACAATAGCCAAGACTTGGAAATAACCTAAGTTCCCTTTGATGGATGAATGGATAAAGACGTGTATATGTACACACACACGCGCGCACACACACACACACACACACACTGGAGTGCTATTCAGCCATAAAAAAAAGAAATCTTGTCATTTGTGACAACATGGCTGGACCTTAAGGGTGTTACACTAAGCGAAAAAAATCAGAGAAAGACACATACTGTGTGATTTCATTCATATGTCGAAGATAAACACATACAGAGAAAAGATTGGTGGTTACCAGAGGGGAATGGGGGTGAGGGGTGGCAAAAGGGCACTCTTGTATGGTGACAGATGGAAACTAGACTTGTGGTGGTGAACACGATGTAGTCTGTACAGAAGTTGAAATATAATGGTGTACACCTGAAATTTACATAATGTTATAAACCAGTGTTATCTCAATTTAAAAAAAGAGGAAGATCTGAAATTAATAACCTAACCATCTACCTTAAAGTACTAGATAAAGAAGAGCAAACTAAACTTACCTTTTAATCTCTTATCCACAACTTGTAAAATCCAAACCTCTTAGTGAAATTAGCAACGATCTGGTGAGTTAGGGTAGTTCTCTAGTTAGACTTAAACATTTTTTTCCTCTTAGTGATTTCTTTTACTTTGTTGAGTGTTCAGCTATGCATTTATAAAAGACATTTGTTAGGTTTTATCCATGATTTCTAAGTGCTTTGCCACAGGAGAATTTTCAGGCATTAATCTTGTCAAATCCAACTCTTTGTTTTTATTCCTTATTCAGCATTAGGGTTGGCAGGGAGGTTTGTAACCATTATGTATAAAATTCATAGGGTAAGGTGGTACGTTTTCATCTTTCCTACCTGAGTTTCCAGCATTAGCCACTTCGTGCCTTTATCCTGAAAGTTTTGATACTGGTAAATTCAAATGCCATTGATAGTGCTTATGCATGATTTGTACTTTTGTATCATTAAGTTTATCAGACTTTTGTTATGAAGTAAATTTTAATTAGGAAAGATCTGAGGGAACTGTTTAGGATTTGGAAGAGGCTTAAGGTGAGAACATGGTGTGGAATGAATGATCCTGAGTAGTCTTTCAGATGCTTCTAAGTTCTTAGCTAGTTCTGCTCACTTTCCATTCATTTCAGTACAGTAGATGTTTATTGACTACCCTTCGAAATAAAATAATCAGCATTCCTTGTCTTCAAGGAACACACACTTGAGGAAAACCAAAGGTATACAGTTTCCTTTCTGTTTAGTCATAATATATTGTCAATTCTACTGTTAAAACATCTCAATATATTATAGTGACTAAGAGTATGGACTCTGCAGCCAGACTGGCTGGGGTAGATCCTGGGCCTCTTACTACGTGTATAACCTTTGGCAAGTTACTTAACCTCTCTGTGCCTCAAGTTTTGTAATCTGCAAAAGGGGGTGACAGTAGTGTACCTATATTGTAGAGCTATTGTGAAGATGTAATAGTTTATGTAAGCTTGTAGAGCAGTGCTCGGCATATAGGAATGCTGGATGAGTTAGAAACATTATCATCATCATCTTTATTACCTTTCCACTGCTTTTGTTTCTTCACATCTCCTTATTGCTCTTCTGTCTCTACAGTCTTCTTACCCTCTCCTGTTTATCTTGTGGGCTGACAAAAACTCTCACTTAAGTTACAGCAGAACATTACGGGAAACAAAGGAATATACAGCCAGCACAATCTCACCTTTCTTTAAAATAGGTGCATATTTGCAGTAGTCTTATATTGAATCCATCCTGTACAGTTAGTGTGTATAGACAAAATGCTGGAATAAAACTCACCACATTGTTAACATTGGTTATCACTGAGTTGTAAGATCTAAGGACAATTTTTATTCTCTGTATTTTTCAGGTTTTTGATTATAAATATTTTCATAATCAGAAATCTAATAAATAGAAGTAATCAAACTAAAAACTATTACTAATTTCAAGTCATCCCTTTCAGATGTGTATCCAAAAGAAACAACAACAGCAAACTGATTCCCCATAAAACCCAAACGATGAGTTTCATGTCTTCCAGTCTCCTACTGTCATTAGCTCACATGGTACCTTTATTGAAATCAGCAAAAAATACCATGCTCCATTATGCCCCTTTTCACATGGTTGCCTTTCAGAGGTCTCCCTTCTTCTGAGAGGAAAAACCCCATGCCAACACTTAGGGCTTGGCAAGCAGACTGAATTTTAGTCCCCACTAACCTCCTTAGCTGGTTACCTTTGTGTACTGTGAAACTGGAGAACTCTATGGCATGGCCTTATTCAGGATATCTTCCATTGTCTCTAACTTTATTTGATTCAACCTTTCATTCACGGACTGCCAGCTAGGTGGTAAATATCACTCTTTACAGTTACATCAGATAACCTACCCGCCACCCCCCACCCCCTCACACACACACGCCATGATTACTCTCACATTTATTAGTTTGCTCATTCTGGCATCTTTTTTTGAGACCCTGATATCCCCCAAGAGCTGTTTTCCTCGGAGACTTCTTTGCTTACTCCAGTCCACGTTCTTCTTGTCTTCAATCTGTCCCGCTTATTCATTCTGCCATTTGGTGACCACTAAGTTATTTATCTTGTAGTTATCTTTCATTCCAACAAATATTTATTGATGTTCCCCCATGTGCCTGACACTGTTGTAGACCCTAAAGATACAATGGTGAACGAAACAAACTTTTGCCCTCATGGAACATATATGCTAGTTGATAAGATAAGGATAATAAACAAAGATTTAATTATTTGATGCATGTGTCCTACTTGTCTTAATGGCTCTGGAAACTCCATGGGATAGTAAACTCCATAGTAAACTCCAGGGATAGGAATCATGTTTAAGAACAAAAAAATTATTTGATTCCCTATCCAGGTACAAGGTATTTTCTAGATACTCACTGAAATTCTCAAAAGCTTGTCAGTGACCTTCATTTTAATTTACTTTAGCTGAAGAGTATTTTGTGGCATATATTTGATTTTTAGTGTGGTCTTAAGCTATTTATTACAAAAGGTTGAGGACAAGTAGTGTAACTATATTATATTATTAGTGAGGTGTTAAAAGTATGTCATTTTAATTTACCTGGATTTTTCTTTTTATTTACTTAATTTTATTTCTTTGTCATACCTCTTTCTTCTCTGTATTCAAGAAAATACAAGTATTTGGGGTCACATGCTGAGATTCTCTTCAGTTAAAAAAATCTTAACTGAGTGCTTATTTGTCATGCAGAGATTCTGAAGCAGGCACTAAGGGAGATAAAAGTATGAAATAAAATACCATACCAGGGGCTGGCCCAGTGGTGCAGTGGTTAAGTGCACACATTCCACTTTGGCAGGCCGGGGTTTGCCGGTTTGGATCCTGGGTACAGACATGGCACCAGTTGGTACGCCACACTGTGGTAGGCGTCCCACATATAAAGTAGAGGAATATGGGCGTGGATGTTAGCTCAGAGCCAGTCTTCCTCAGCGAAAAGAGGAGGATTGGCAGCAGTTAGCTCAGGGCTAATCTTCCAAAAAAAGGAAAATATCGTACCAGCTTTCAAGGGAGTTAGAGTCTATAAGGAGGGGCAGATAACAGACTAAAGAAACTCTGGCTTCAGTTTCTTCACTTGTAAAAATGATCAGCTTTTTTTTAATTATCACTTAAATGAAAGTGGAAAATAAGTCTAGAAGGACGTTTCTGTGTTATTAGCCTAAATAAGTGCATGTGAAGTAAATGTGTTATAGAATTGGAAGGTTGTACAAAAACACCACCATAAACTAGTCCTACTTTCTCAATAGATACCTTGATGGAAGTAAAACAATCATGTAAATGGATAATAAAAATGTGTGTAAGATACCATGCTTAGGTGTTATGGACCACTTAGAAACTTCATTATCAGGCATATAGTGGTGTTCTAAATGTCAGGTAAATTGCAATACTAAGCACAAACTAAAAGAATTTTAGTATTTTAAGTTTACTACAAAATATGTAACACTTTGAGAAAGTTGAGGTGAAGTTTGAGAAGTTAGTAGAGAGATTAGGCCAGTGTGAGAGTATGGTTATCAGCATCCCTATGGTAGACTCAGAAGGCACTGAGATACTGGAAGAACGAAAGTGCTTCCCTGTTAGGAACTCCCTAGATTGATGCTCCAACAATACTGCTGTGTTACCCTTAGCTGTATTGAGATAATATATTTCTGTTCCTCTGATATTATGCACACTCTCGCGCGTTAGGCCCTTGCATGTGTTTTTCTCCCTGTCTGGAACAATTTTTGTATTTTGCTCTACCTTTCCCCATGGCTTATTCCTACTCATTCCTTAATTCTCATCTTAATTGTGACTTCATCAAGGAAGTTGTTTTCAATCCTCCAGATTTAGGGTAGATTTTTCTTACCAAAGGTATTTGAAGAATATGCTATATACTGCCCCCTGTGTAGCATTTAACGTACATTGTTATTCTTTGTAATTGCCTGCCTCCTTATTTATTTTCCCTGACTAGACTGTGAGTTCCATGAGGGCAAAAATCAGGTTGGCTTGTATTGCCTGTATTTAGCATAGTACAGGTACTTAGTAAATAGCGCTGCTTTGACAGATATAAACATTTTAATGTGGCTGTTTTCCTTCCTGAGAGATTTTGTGCACAGAGGATTTTGGATATCATTTATAAGACTGTGTTCTTGTCCTCAAAGAATTTGTAGTCTAGTTGGAGACCAAAGTACAAGCACAAAAAAGTGAAATGAATGGTAAAGGCCAGTGTGAGTCACTAGTTCAAAAGTTGACCCAAAGAAGAAGAAAAAATAGCCCAAATAGAAGTGTTGAGGAGATGCTGTGAATTCAGAGCAGGGCAAGACACATCATTGGGTGCTAGAGCAGTCTTCTGAAGGAAGACTTCTTAATGAACAGAGTTTCAGTTGGATTTTGAAGGATGAGAAGAATTGGCTGAGCAGGGGAGAGGAGGCGGGGCTCTTTAGGCCTAATATGCACTAACTGTTAGTGATCATCTGTAGAGTATTTGTAATAAATGGAAATAATAAAACTATATATACCTTATAAACTCATCCAGATTTTTCCTATCATTTCCTTCCTCCCCCATCATTTTAGGTTAAAGAATTTTTACTTGAAATGTATATTTCTAATTTTCTTCACTTTTGTCCCTTTTTTCTTACCACTTTCTTTCCAAAAGATGAAAGCCTGTACATCTCTGAAATATACCCTTTTAAAATGTAAAGGCTTCTCCATAGGAATAAAACAACATGAGATTAGTTTTTCATTTTGTTTACTATTACTTCTGATTATTTCCCAAAATGACTTGAGACAAGAAACACTCTCTTCATAGGCCCTCCTTTTTCTTTTTCTTTTTTTTTTTTTTTTGTGAGGAAGATTGGTCCTGAGCTAACATTTTTTGCCAGTCTTCCTTTTTTCCTTGAGGAAGATTGTTGCTGAGCTAACATTTGTGCCAGTCTTCCTCTATTTTTTGTATGTGGGACACTGACACAACATGGCTTGATGAGTGGTGTGCAGGTCCATGCCTAGGGTCCGAACCTGTGAACCCTGGGCCGCCAAAATGGCGCACACAAACTTAACCACTACACCACTGGGCTGGTCCCCTTAGGCTCATTTTTTATTTGTGAAGTAAAAGTAATGTTTCCTGCCTTGCTAATCTTACAGATTTATCGTGTTGATAAAATGAGATAATATAATAAAAGTTATTTGAAAAGGATAAAAAATGTTCTAGAAATGCAAGTTGTATGTTATTTCCTTTCTAATTTATGTGTGTGGTTTAGAGAGTTTCTTGTGCTGTTTCTCAGTTTGGAGATGTTATATTGCTGTCAAAATCAAATTTTAGAATTCTCGGGTTTTGACAGGAACTTTAACATGGCATGGATGGTAGGCGGTATTTCCTCTGGAACAGCTGTTTTCACTTGCAATGGAATTCTCATTTTGGTCCTTCAGTCAGTGCAGTTTTAAGTGGCCATGTGGTGGGCATTTCCTCTCTGGATGATGCTTCTGATTCATTCAGCTAGGGATGAGGACGTGGTTGTTTAGGGCATCAGTAAAATTTTATCTTCATAATGTATGATGAGGTCTTTTTTTTTCCCCTGAAAACTGAATTTAACTTTATGTTTTAAGCTTTAGCAACTTTACTTTGCCTCCCAGTACTCATTAGATATAAATTTGCATCGAGTGATATTACATCTGAGAGTGATCCTTTGAAATGCTTTCTAGTATTCTTAAGGTTCACTTTTTAAAATTTATATATTTCACAAAAACAATTTTTAATGGCACTTTTAACGTGCTGCCTATTTGCTAATCCTTTTAAAAACATTATTTTAAAACTGAGCTGTGACTTTAATAGACGCACATACTACATTTTTTTAAGTTGAGGTATAATTGACATATAACATTATATTAGTTTCGGGTGTACGACATGATGATTCGATCTTTGTATGTATTGTGAAATGATCACCACAATAAATCTAGTTAGCATCCATCACCATACATGGTTACAGTTTTTTTTTCTTGTGATGAGGACTTCTAAGATCTGCTCTCTTTTAGCAACTTTCAGATATTCAATACAGTATTAACTATAGTCACTATGCTGTACTAAAACATATTATTAATTCTTAGAGTAACTCTGTGAGGGAGGGAGGTTCTCTTACACCCATTTTACAGATGAGGAAACTGAGGCACTAAGTTACTGAGAAGTTATGTAACTTATCCAGGGTCACACAGCTAGTAGCTATAGAGCTGAGAAGAGAATATGCACAATCTGGTTCTAGAACAATTGGTTTTAACCACTACACTCTACTGCTTATGTCATCTCATTGTATTAGAAAAGATTAGGAAACACAGAATAGTAAAGGGTTCACTTTGTAAACATAAACTTTTTAACCCTGATTAAACTTGATTTATGCATTCTATTCATCAGCACCTATTTACTGTCTTCTATGTTCCAGACGCTGATAAATGCTGAGATTGAAAAAGATGTATGTAGCCCCTGACCTCATGGATTTTATATTCTAGCAGAGAAGACAGATGCTAATATGTTGTTCAACTAATGGTTGAATTGCAGTTGTGATAAATGCTGCAAAGGAGGAATTTGAGAGTAGAGTTTTTGACAGGAATTCTAACATGGTCTTAGAAGTTAGAACGATTCTGAGAGGAAAATCGCCTTTGAGCTAAGCTTTGAAAGAAGTCTTTCTGTGACTACCTAAGGGTGTGACTAAAATTAGAACTGCATGGCACTTTGGAAGAGATGAGCTAAACTCCACATACCTCATTTGTCCTGAAATTATTGTTTTGTATATTTGGTTCCTGGTATAATTGACATTTCTAATGCTGACACAGTCATGAAATAGATTATGTTCTTCCTATTCTGACAGAGAAGTGATAAAATAGAGAGTGGGAGTCGTTAGAGCTCTTATTCTCCTATTTTACCAGTATACAAAAAGACCCCTAGGAAATTCTGCTGATTTCCCCAGAGGTATTTTTTTTTAAGATTTCTATGAATAGTGTAGATGAAAAAGATGTGTTTCTAAAAGTGTTTAGTTTGAAAAATTCAGTTATGCAAAAGATTTTTTCCTTAATTATATGAGAAAATGATATGTTAATACAGCAGTTGTATTTAAATCAGTTTCTCAGCAGGCCTCCCTTAGCCCTACTGGCAGTAAGGGTAAGCCTTGTATTTTTCTATCTGTGACTAGAGTGACTGGAATAAAATGGAAAAAGAAAGAAAGGAAAAACAAAAAAAAGATGAGGTACTTCAGGTGAAAATAACCTGACGTTACTACGCATAATTCAACTCATTTATATGGTAGCAGTGTTCATGAGTAATTTTTTTAAAACTGTACAAAAATGTTTTTATCTGTGTTGGGACTTCAGTGAAACTTCCTTATAGCATCTATTCTCTTCTCCATTTAATATTTGCCTATATGAAATAGTCATTCCAGAAGACTCAGCTGTTAGATAATAGAAGGAAATTATTTCCTTCTAATTCTTGCCTCATCAGTTATCAAAGATAGAAAACGTTATAAAGAAGCTTCACGTTATATAACAGAGTTTACAGGAAAGTCACCATTTTCCTTTTGACTTAGTCATCTCATTTTTGATAGATTGCAAAGGTCGACTGCAAGGAAGTACTAGACATCATATGTAATCTGGAATCCGAGGGTCAGGATAACACAGCATTTGTTCTTTGTACGACTTACCTTACCCAGCAGCTCCAAACTGCAAGTGTATATTGTTCTTGGTAAGTATATTTAGTTTTTATTCCCTTTATTTGTGAGTACATAGTATAGCATTTAGGATTTGTGTAAAACATTGGTTTGTTTCAAATTTGAAGTCTAAGCAAATTAAATGATAAGGTGAATTAAATCTCGCTTACAAGCTAAACTATTTAATTAAAGATGTTATTGGTTTAATCTTTTCCAGAAGAGTTCAAAACATAAAGGGTAAAAAGTTTGAGCTCCTCTTAACCATTCCAAAGAGGGTTGTCTGTTAACTCCAATATATGTTGTCGTCTTTTAAGATAAAATTATGGCAATATGAGACAAATTGGTGTTATGTTGTTTTCCTTTACATTTATCATATCTTCTGGTAGTCACTTTCCCCCTCTTATTTGGAAACCCACTAATTATCTAGGTTTCTAGGTCAGTCTTGCACTAGAGAAGGAAATCCATTTGAATAGTAATCTTTTGCAATTTTCGTACTGTATAGCAGAAGTGCATTGTTTTGGTTTTAATTCAGTTTATATCTTGTTTGCTTACAGAGTACTTAGTTGCTAAAAAGGAAACAGTAATTGTAACCCATGATTCTCTCATTCTGATGGTAGTGATTCTGTTTAGGCCAGAGGGACAAACCTGATACACAGGAAATCTCTAAAATGCAAGACTCTGTCAATAAGTATGAGATGAGTGGTGGGGATAATGCTATATGAGATAGTGAAAGGTGCTCACTGTACACCAGTGTTTTAAGAAAGGTGTCAGAGAGGAGGTAGTATTTGAGCTTTAATTCAAAGAACGGATTGGATTAGCATAATCTTGGTTAGAGGAACCTTGAATATTTCAGAACCTAAGGATGACTTGAAGTTGGAAATGAGCATTTTGTTTATAGTAAAACCTTTTGTGTACTTCAGACCTCATTGATCTCCCTCTGGAGCATCTGTGTATTTATGTAGTTTTATCGTTATTAGCATTTTGTATCTTACTGTATTTCTTTATGTTTACTATTGTATATAGAAATATTATTTTTGTACTGTAAATTATCTCACCCAATCCTCATAATAATCATTGTATAGATGAGGCAGTGGAGGATCAGAGGGATCTGAGAAGTCTTGTGATTGCCCAGGGTCTCAAGGCTAAAGTGGTAGAGCTTCGATTCAAGACCAGGGTGTTTGACTCCTAATCCAGTGCTTTTTTTCTATGTGGTTTCTTGGCACATGGCTGGAATTCAGATTTCAGTCCTCTGCCACTAAGTCCACTATGCCAGAGTTATATGTCCTGTGAGAAAGGAAATAGTGGGATAGGGACTTAAATATATTTTGTAATAATCATTGTGGGCATTTTGTTAAGAAACCAAAAAAGAGATGATATAAATAAAAAGACTGTTAAATAGCAGTGAGGTTTATGATCACTAAATCAAGTGGAAGAGGTTTTTTTCCCCTGCATTAGAGATTAAAGATTTTAACCTCAGGAAATAGATGTATTTACTTGAGGAACAAACCCCAATTTTTCTTGTTAGAGTTAATTTCTTTGCTTATAATGAGAAAATACCTGCTAGTTATAGCTAGGTTTTCAGTGCAAAGAATATATTAAAATCACATATGGGATATGTTATAGACTAAAAGTGTTTTTAAAACTATAGTCACACCGTTCTTTTAATATTCCTGATACTACTTCCCTTTGACAGTGACCCATAACTTCTTTTCTTCCCTTCTTCTCTCAGCCACCATTAGCCCTTCTGAGGATGTTAGTGGCTCTAGGATTAGTGCTGTTCCCCTGCAGCAGGAAGGGATTAACAGGGATTGCCCTCTTGTTGGCCTCCTGAGGAGCTATAATGAATGAAGGAAAGAAAATCTTAAATCACTTCACACTTTGTTAAAAGTAGGCTTCTTCCAAGCAATTCAAAGAGAAATAGAGTCTAAAATTTTAGGATTTGGAAACTTTTTTTACCCTTCTATTGTTTTCAGAGACTTTTTTTTCTTCTTTCTATTTTTTTTACTAAGGAAAATGAATCCCAGGAATTCTATTCAAATCGGGTAGATTCAAATAGGGTGTGAAAATAGTGGGCTATATAAAGTATTTGTCTAGAAAAGAAATTTTTTTTATTATGTGGTGTTTTTGATGAGAGATATTTGTAAAAATACGACAATAAAGTTGGAATAGGAAATAAAAGCCATCACTTATCTTTAAACATATATACTAGAATTTATTTATTGGAAGTATCCTTCTTGAATTTGATCATCGTGGAAGATAATAGGTAAAATATAAACTATATAACTATCACCCAAAACAGTTTTTTATTCTTTCAGAAATTTTCTCCAGTGACATTTACAAACCACAATAAAATATATCATTACTTTATAGCAGTCACCATATTATTCATCTCAGAAGGTATATTACTTAGCTTATTCATTAGCCTTGATCCAGAAGATTTTTGGCGATTTGCAAAAAGCAAAGAAGTGCTGGAGGAATGAGTTCCCTGTAGATGTCTGGCAGTGGTGACATAAGTAGAGTAGCCGTGCAAGTGGGAAAAATAACCATTTTGAATGGGACAGTGTATATAACAGACGTGTAATTACCACCAGTACTTTAAAAATAAAATCATACAGTTGAACCTTGAACCTCCACACTAAGCTTTCACTGAGTATTTGATAGGTTGAGCTTTGCTTTCTGTAATGTCTCAGAGCTTTTAAATCTTGTATGTTGTACGTTTGTGTTCCTTCAGATGTGAATTTGTGTCTCCTCTCTCCCAACTAGACTGATATACCTGGATCATCATGTATGTTGTCTAATTCACAGCTGAGTCCCTGCCACCTGGTGAAGACCAGCTATCCATACATGTTTTATTTAACTGAATCTTGTAGGGAAAAAAAGAGGTCATGAGAATCAACTACTGTATTTGCAGGAGCCTTCTTTAGGGGATGATCATTCCTTAATTCCACAAAGTTTTCTTTGCCTCATTTGTAAAATGCCTCAATTCTAGATCTCAGTGTGACATGTTAACTGGACTTCACGGGCGTGTTGCTGTGCAGAAACAGTATAGTTTAAATTTCTTGCTCAGTAGCTAGATCTTTGCCAAAATGTATTACCTACTATTAATAGAACTAAATTTCCTTTCCAATTTTATGAGCTTGTGTATAATTTGTTGACTTGAGGTAGGCAGTGGGCTAATTTGAGGGTGCAGTAAATCTGAACATTGGAAGCATACGTATGATGGGATCATTTTCAATATATTCTTTAAGGGTTGCCCATTTTTAAAAATCATGTCACTGTTGTAATTGGAGAAGTGTTTATCCTAGTGTGTGTATGATCCAGCAGGCTCTAAGTTGCTATTCATTGGTGGTTTCATTATTTCAGTGTGCAGACTTGAATGGATGACTAAGAGTGACATCTTGGCATTCTCATGAGTAATCTGCTGGTTGTCGTGGTTTCAGGCATGTTTATATGTTTGGGAGGCTAATAAATAGTGGTTTTAAATCATTGACTTGTAACTGCAAATATGTATAAAAATAGAAAATACATGATAGAATGTCCTTTTTTTTTTTTTTTTTTTAAAGATTTTATTTTTTCCTTTTTCTCCCCAAAGCCCCCCGGTACATAGTTGTGTATTCTTCGTTGTGGGTTCTTCTAGTTGTGGCATGTGGGATGCTGCCTCAGCGTGGTCTGATGAGCAGTGCCATGTCCGCGCCCAGGATTCGAACTAACGAAACACTGGGCCGCCTGCAGCGGAGCGCGCGAACGTAACCACTTGGCCACGGGGCCAGCCCCGATAGAATGTCCTTTTTGAAACATGGTTATTTGAAGTTAAGATAACTAGAGGTTGAAATTCTTAATTTGGAATAAATCAAGCCCTAGACCTTCTGATTTATTTTTAAAAAATTATTTGAGAGACCTTAAATCTCAACCTGTCTTTTATCACTTTAGCAGATTTGCCTAACTTTAAACTTCCAGCCAGTTGATGAATTTTAGATAGTAGATATCCATTAGCCTTTTTTCTTCATAATCAGGTTTTACTGATTTTGATACTTCTTTTCAAATAGGATCGAATTCACATACATATATTTTGATAAATACTCCCTTTTTGATCTCTGAGAATATATAATTTTCCATTTCCTTTGTTATTCAGAATTTTGCACTATGCTCAAAGGTTTTTATTACTAAGATGCTTACATCTGAATGAAGCAGTCCTGTGAGTTTAAAAAAAACAAGCAGTCATCCCAGTTACTTACCTGTCTGGTAGCTATTTTCAAAGCTGACCTGTCTTAATTTTACTTTTTTTGGTTAGGAAAGCAACACTAGTCACCAAAGACAAATATTTAAAGGCATTTTAAGCTAATTTTATTTGTTATAGCTCAAATTTGCCATCATTAAATATTATAAGCTTTAATCATATATCTTTTGAGATGTATATTCATTTCAGCCTTTGAAGCAAATTTTACATCTATGTAAGAATTTCACCATATGAGAATCCTAGTTACCTCTGAAAAGTATAAGAAAAAAAGTTCTGGTAAATATCTTTATTTTGAATCTATTATAAAAGGAGGTTATATTCATTTCTTAAGCTTTGGATTTGTACCCAACTAACTGTAATAGTTGTGTTAACAGCAAGAATAGGATATTAGTGTTCTAAAACTGACTTGTGAAAATAATATGGGGTTTTTAAAATGAAAATCATTTAACTAATATACAGCATCCATTGAAGTTGGATGGAAAACAGCCAAGGTTCTTTTAAGGGATAACATTCTCTTCAGTTTTGCTAAGTAGCTTTTCTTACATTCGCATTAGCATTTCTGTCCTGGGCATTTTTGAATTTCTAGTGCTTTTCCTTGAGAGTTTTTTCTTAACCCATTCAATCTTTTATTTAACTTATTTTTTTCAAGCTTTTCTTTGTTTCCATAATGAATATTTGTGAGATTCTTGTATTTTAACAATTTCCATAGGTGCCATTTTACTAATTTTATTAGTAATATTTAAACATTCCAAAATACAGGCCTAAACAGCATCATGACGTTTTAGAGCTGGAAGGGGCCCATGAGATTAGTGGAGAAGTGTACCATTAGAATATTCGTTAATTGTATACTTTTTGTTGGCAGTGTAGTGATGTCCAATGATCCCTGCCCGCTAGGATAGGGTTTAATTCAGTCAGTATAATTACCAGTATAAGGGGTAAAACCTTTTTGGAACAAGATGAGATCTAAGAAGTCTTTTAAAATGTCAGCATAGTGGAAGTAGTCTGTTTTATTTTTCCCTAGACACAAAAGAATAAGGAAGTAGGGAGATTTTCAAGGAGGATTCTTAACAATTTTACCAGTTTGTAAGGAAGCAGTAGGGAATATAGACAGCTTTTTCTTCTAGTTTTTGTTTACTCTACTGTCAGCTTAATTTTTACAAACCAAAAATGGGATGGGGAGGTGAGTAACAAATACTAGTTGCTTTATATGTTTGACCTTAATCTTTGTTTTTCTAGGGAATTGACTCTCTTTTGGAGTAAACTGCAAAGAAGAATCGACCCTTCTTTAGACACGTTTTTGGAGCGCTGTCGTCAGTTTGGTGTCATAGCTAAAACACAGCAGCATTTGTTTTGCCTGATTCGAGTTATACAAACTGAAGTGAGTAATTTATGCTTTTTATGCTGATCGTCCTGGAGGCAAGAAATTAGTAGGGAGATAACTTCTGCCAGGCAGCTACTTTTAGATAAGGGAAAATGGGAAATGATGGGGTTTAGTAAGATTATGGACTTGGACATATCTTGCTGTTTCTACAGATTGACTTCTTAGGAACCTACAGTTTTTCTTAATGGAAAATAGTGATTTGAAGTGACAGACCACTGGAGGAAAGGAAGATTATGTTTCTTGGCTGTCACCTTCACTGCCCTTTATCTGCTTTTTCTAGAACGGTGTTCTGTATCTTACATGCATGTTTCTTTGCCAATTAATGTAATAATTATAAATGAAGAAAATATAATTGTATTTTTCAACTCCTTGAGGATGGAGTAATACCCTTTCTAGGTTTTGGAGTAATAGAACAGTTCCAGAATTGACTGTACACAATTGTAAACTTCTGTGCAAATAGAAAACAAGTTAGATATTTTTAGGAAATAACTATTTCCTAAAATGGAATGAAGTGCCATATGTAAAACCTTGTTTTTTGAGTTCAGCCCTATAGACGTATGCTAAGACTACCAGCCCAGAGATTTGGGATTAATCTTATGCCATGCTGTATTTTTGTTTTGTTTTTAGTATCTCTTCCTGACTGAGCTCTGTATACCCATATCTATAATGGCTCGTGGGTATGTTCTATGGGTTACTTCTTTGACAACATCTAAGGGATGATTATACTAAAGTCAAGGCACAGTTGTATCTTTGATACTCCCCATCTCCTTTAACGCAACCTTCTATATCCTGTACTTTATTTGAAATATGTTGATCTAGCCTTCTCCAGTGAAGATATAAAAAGATAAAACAGTTATCAGAAGCAAATTCATGGTCAGATAAGTTAGGTGATAATTATTTCTAATCCCTATGAATGAGGTTGTGTTTCCTATCACAGAAAGAACGTGTTCAAGTAATTATAGAACTTGCCTTGTTTAAAAAAATTAGTGTTACAGCTGGCCTTTAAAATGTTTTGTTTTATTTTTTAATCTTCAAGGGAAATATTAGTTTTATGTTGCTGCGTAACTAATTACCACAAACTTAGTACTTAAAACAGCACCCGTTATTAGCTCACAGTTTTGTAGGGCAGAAGTCCAGCACAATGTGGCACAGTTTGCTACTCAGAGTATCACAAGGCTGAAATTGAAGTGTCAGCTAGGCTGAGTTTTTACATATACGCTCTTTGGAAAATTCACGTCTAAGCTCAATTTTACTGTTGACAGAATCCTTTCAATTGTAGTTCTAAGGTCCTCATTTTCTTGTTAGTTGTCAGCCATGGTCTGTTTTCAGCTCCTAGAAGCCTCCCTCATTCCATGCCTTCGTTTTTAAGCCAGCAAAGGCCAAGGGAATCCTCCTTTGAATCTGACCTCCTCCATGTCTGACTTCCAGACCTAGATTTAAAGGACTCGAGTGATTAGGTCAGGCCCACCTCGGTAATCTACCTGTCTTTAGATCAACTGATTTGAGGCCTTAATTACATATGTAAAGTCCCTTTTGCTAGATAGCATAACATATTTACAGTTCCGTTTACACTCAAGGTGGGGAGATTATATAAAGGTGATGGTCACTAGTGGTCATCTTAGAATTCTACTTACTACAAGGAACCACAGAAAAGGGGAAAGCTGCTAGAAGACTAGGGAAAGTGAGTTTCTGACACAGACCAAGGAATCTGCTGTCCATCTGTATAACCAGAACCCGTGTCTCTTTAATTCCAGTCTAGGGCACTTTCCACTATAATCCTCATTTATGATATTTAGCCTGAAGGTAGAAAAGATATGGACTGGTAGGTGGAAGAGGAGTGAGTGTAGAATTCCTTTCAAATTAAGACACTCACCTGGGCCAGCCCCACTGGTCTTAGTGGTTCAGTTCAGTGCGCTCTGCTGCGATGGCCTGGGTTTTCTTAAACAGCCTAATCTTGTTGAAATGGGTAAAATTTGTGACATCGTTAAGAACGCTTTTCAAAACAAAAAAAGAAACTAGAAATAGCATTATACATTTTGAACACGTATACGAAGAAGTTACTTGTAAAAGTATTGGTGAACAAATCAGAATTAGGATATGGAATGTGGAGCTAAATTTTGAGGAAGTTGATGGACATGAATAAATTGGTAGGTTTTAAACCAGGAAGCTGAAGGAACAAAGAGTGGCTTGGCATATTGTATCAAGGGCACGTGGGATATAGCCAAATCTGTTAAGCTTTGGAGTCAGTGTAAGCTGTAAAGTGGTTAAGAACTCAGGTTTTGGGAAAAGATTACTTTGTTTTAATCCTTGCTTCTCTGCTCACTAACTGGTGACATTGGGCAACTAACCTTCTGAGCCTTCGTTTTTTCACCTATAAAATGAGGATGATGTATGCAAAGAGTTTATTTAGAATAATGCCAAGGGGGCTGGCCCTGTGGCCAAGTGCTTAAGTTCGCATGCTCTGCTTTGGTGGCCCAGGGTTTCACCAGTTCAGATCCTGAGCACGGACATGGCACTGCTCATTAGGCCACGCTGAGGCAGCATCCCACATGCCACAACTAGAATGACCCACAACTAAAAATAAACACCTATGTACCAGGGAGCTTTGGGAGAAAAAGGAAAAATGAAATGTTTAGAATAATGCTGAAGATGTAGTAAGGGTTCTATAAATTAATGGCAATCATTTCTTTGTGTTCCCAGCATTTAGAATGGTACCCTACACAGAATAATTGCTAAGCAAACTGATTACTGATTTGAATGGTGGAATTTTTCCTCAGTTATTTTACATGGTGTTCTGTTGAATATTTCTATGTGCCAACTTTGTAGTAATCACTTTATGTTATTTTCTTTCATTTTTATAACATTAGGAGGAAAATCTAATACTACCACTACTATTATCGTTTTACAGTGGAGGAAACTGAGGCTTAGAGGAGTTAAGAACTTGTCATTGTAGTGAAACTGGGGTTCAAAGACTTGAAATTCTAAGTTCTTAAGTACTGCATTTTAGGCCACTCTGCCAAATAGATCCCACATTTCTTTGCTCGTATTACTTTTGCATTCCATTTCAAGCTCTCACATAAAAGAGTCATCTAGTATGCACTACCTTTTTATCACATATGACCAGATTTTTTCTCTGATTTTTGACTGGTTTCTTAGAACTTGCTGCTATATAGAGATTTTCTAATTTCTGTTGTTTTCCCGTAAGAAGCTGAGATTCAGTACACCTGTAACTATAAAGTACTAATTCTTTTGGGAGGAAATGGGGAGAATTATTTTAGCCTTAAGGTTTTGAAAACACCCAGGTGTTCATGACACATGAGTTTCTTAAATTGAGTTCAATTTTAGACTCACTTTTATACATATGTTTCCTCTTGCACCCATTTATTTAAGGTCTATCTTTCCTACCCAGCTTAAGACAATTCTTTTTTGAATCCTTCAGTGACCTTATTTATCCTAAATTCCTTTGAATTCATGTGGCTTTATTATTTATACATTTGGCATATAGGTAAATTCCTTGAAGGTTAGGGAGTGATTTAATATGCACTGCCTTGTAAAGTTGGATGCTCTGTTAGTGTACATTGTTGTTGTTCATGGTTGTAGCATATAATTCAGTCCTTTGCATGTTGAGACAGGAAGGATCGAAATGTAACTTGCAGGAAGAAAGATTTAAGATAAAATTTAAGAACTCTGAAAGTTTTGAGAAGTTTATAAGATATATATCAGTGAAAGTTATGTCATGTTTCCATAATTTAAAAAAACTCCTTTCTTCCCTGTTTCTTTATAGGCACAAGATGCAGGTCTTGGGGTGTCGATTTTACTATGTGTCAGAGCTCTTCAACTCAGATCAAGTGAGGATGAAGAAATGAAGGCATCAGTTTGTAAAACAATTGCTTGTCTTTTGCCAGAAGATTTAGAAGTTAGACGAGCCTGTCAGCTTACAGAATTCTTAATTGAACCCAGTTTGGATGGATTTAATATGTTGGAAGAACTGTATTTGCAACCAGATCAAAAATTTGATGAAGAAAACGCACCAGTTCCAAATTCTCTCCGATGTGAGCTTTTATTAGCTTTAAAAGCCCACTGGCCTTTTGATCCTGAATTTTGGGACTGGAAAACTTTAAAACGACACTGCCACCAACTCCTAGGACAAGAAGCCTCAGATTCTGATGATGATCTAAGTGGCTATGAAATGTCTATTAATGATACAGATGTTTTAGAGTCATTTCTCAGTGACTATGAGGAAGGTAAAGAAGATAAACAATATAGAAGAAGAGATTTGACCGATCAGCATAAGGAGAAAAGAGACAAAAAACCCATTGGTTCTTCAGAAAGATACCAGAGGTGGCTTCAGTATAAATTTTTCTGTTTGTTATGTAAGCGGGAATGTATAGAGGCCAGGATTCTTCATCATTCTAAGATGCATATGGAAGATGGAATTTACACCTGTCCGGTTTGTATTAAAAAATTCAAGAGAAAAGAAATATTTGTTCCTCATGTGATGGAACATGTTAAAATGCCACCAAGCAGAAGGGACCGCTCTAGAAAGAAATTACTGTTGAAAGGCTCTCAAAAGGGAGTTTGTCCCAAGAGCCCCTCTGCAACTCTGGAGCAAAATCAGTCATTGAATGAACAAGCCAAAGGAGAGTCTCATGAATATGTCACATTCAGCAAATTAGAAGATTGCCACCTGCAAGACAGAGATTTGTACCCATGTCCTGGCACAGACTGTTCCCGTGTGTTTAAGCAGTTTAAATACTTAAGTGTGCATCTTAAAGCTGAACACCAAAATAATGATGAAAATGCCAAGCACTACTTGGATATGAAAAATAGAAGAGAGAAGTGTACTTACTGTCGTCGACATTTCATGTCTGCTTTTCACCTGCGAGAGCATGAACAAGTACATTGTGGTCCTCAACCTTATATGTGTGTATCTATAGATTGCTATGCCAGGTTTGGATCAGTGAATGAACTGCTTAACCATAAACAAAAACATGATGATCTGCGTTATAAATGTGAATTAAATGGCTGTAATATTGTTTTCAGTGATTTGGGACAGCTTTACCACCATGAAGCACAACACTTTAGGGATGCGTCTTACACATGCAACTTTGTTGGCTGTAAAAAGTTCTATTATTCCAAAATTGAATACCAGAATCACCTCTCAATGCATAATGTTGAAAATTCAAATGGAGATGTGAAGAAATCAGTGAAACTTGAGGAGCCTGCAGCAGGTGAAAAGCAAGATTGTATTGATCAGCCTCATCTACTTGACCAAACTGATAAGTCACATTTACCTGAGGATCTTCTTTTCTGTGCAGGATCAGCTAGTTCTCAAATAGAAACTGCAGAAAATCTGAAAGAAAACAGTGACAGTAATTCTAGTGATCAGTTAAGTCATAGCTCTTCAGCTTCCATGAATGAAGAGTTAATTGACACACTGGATCACTCTGAAACCATGCAGGATATATTATTATCTCATGAGAAAGTCTTTGTGCCCTCCAGTTTAAAAGAAAAATGTTCCAGTGTGGCAGTTTGTTTTGATGGGACTAAGTTTACCTGTGGTTTTGATGGTTGTGGTTCCACATACAAAAACGCAAAAGGGATGCAGAAGCATCTACGGAAGGTTCATCCATACCATTTCAAACCGAAGAAGATAAAGACAAAAGATCTCTTTCCCTGTTTGGGTAATGAACATAATCAAACAACTGAAAAGTTTGATGCAGAACCTAAACCCGGCTCAGATACAAACAGTGACTCCCCAGATGAAGGTCTAGATCACAATATTCATACTAAATGTAAACGAGAACATCAAGGTTATTCCTCAGACGTTTCCATTTGTGCTTCTAAAAGGCCATGTACAGAGGATACCATGTTGGAACTTCTGTTACGCTTGAAACATTTAAGCTTGAAAAACTCAATAACACACGGATCTTTCTCAGGGTCATTGCAGGGGTACCCATCCAGTGGTGCTAAGTCTCTTCAATCGGTTTCACCTACTATCTCAGACCTTAATTTTCAGAATCAAGATGAGAATATGCCAAGTCAGTACCTTGCACAGTTGGCAGCTAAGCCTTTTTTCTGTGAGCTTCAAGGATGCAAATATGAATTTGTGACCAGAGAGGCTTTGTTAATGCATTATCTTAGAAAGCATAATTATTCAAAAGAGAAAGTCCTTCAGTTAACCATGTTTCAACATCGGTATTCTCCATTCCAGTGTCATATTTGCCAACGGTCATTTACGAGAAAAACACACCTTAGGATTCATTATAAAAATAAACATCAAATTGGCAATGACAGAGTAACTCACAAACTATTAGATAATGAAAAATGTGATCATGAAGGCCCATGCTCAGTAGAGAGGTTGAAGGGTGATTGTTCTACAGAACTTGGAGGGGTTCCCAACAGTAACTCTGAGAAGCCACACTGTCATTCTAAAAAGGATGAATGCAGTTCAGAAACAGATTTGGAGTCATCTTGTGAAGAAACAGAAAGTAAAACATCTGATCTTTCATCACCAATAGGTAGCCATAGAGAAGAAGGAGAAGGAAGAGAGGGGAGAGGTAGCAGGAGAACTGTTGCTAAAGGAAATCTCTGCTACATTTTGAATAAATACCACAAACCATTCCATTGTATCCATAAAACTTGCAACTCCTCATTCACCAATCTGAAAGGCTTGATTCGCCATTACAGAACTGTACATCAGTACAACAAAGAACAGTTATGTTTAGAGAAAGACAAAGCAAGAACCAAAAGGGAACTTGTCAAATGTAAAAAGATATTTGCTTGCAAATATAAGGAATGTAACAAACGCTTCCTGTGTTCCAAAGCTCTTGCTAAGCACTGTAGTGACTCTCATAACCTAGACCAGATTGAAGAGCCTAAAGTGCTTTCTGAAGCTGAATCTGCGGCAAGGTTTTCCTGTAACCAGCCTCAGTGCCCTGCTGTTTTTTATACTTTCAGCAAGTTGAAGCACCACTTGATGGAACAGCATAATATTGAAGGAGAAATACATTCAGATTATGAAATTCATTGTGATCTTAATGGCTGTGGCCAGATTTTCACCCATCGCAGTAATTATTCTCAACATGTATATTACCGACATAAGGACTATTATGATGATCTGTTTAGAAGCCAGAAAGTGGCAAATGAAAGGCTGCTAAGGAGTGAAAAGGTGTGTCAAACAGCTCATACTCAGGGGCATGAACATCAGACTACCAGGAGATCATTTAATGCTAAGGCTAAAAAATGCGGCTTAATCAAAGAAAAGAAGGCTCCAATTAGTTTTAAAACAAGAGCTGAAGCCCTCCATATGTGTGTGGAGCAGTCTGAGCACACTCAGTACCCCTGCATGGTTCAAGGATGCTTATCTGTGGTGAAGCTGGAGAGCAGCATAGTGAGGCATTACAAACGTACCCATCAGATGAGTAGTGCCTATTTAGAGCAACAGATGGAAAAACTTGTCGTTTGTGTTAAATACGGTACCAAAATTAAAGAGGAGCCCCTTTCTGAAGCAGAGCCCTGTATAAAGAAAGAAGAAAATACGAGCTGTGAATCAGAGCACACAAAGCACAGCCATTCCCCAGGTGACAGTGGCATACCTGTCCAGAACATTGATTCCCTTCATCCAAGTGAAAGGGATGGAGGTCAGAAAGGATGTACAGAAGGCAGCCCAGTATTTGATGCAGGTACTCTGCTGTACAGAGGAACTTTGAAATGTAATCATAGTTCAGAAACCACTTCTTTGGAACAATGTAATATAGTTCAGCCGCCTCCTTGTAAAATAGAAAATTCCATACCTAATTCTGATGGGACTGAAAGTGGGACTTACTTCACAAGTTTCCAGCTGCCTTTACCAAGGATCAAAGACTCAGAAACTGGGCAGCAAAGTTCAGGGCAAGAAAACACTGTAAAAAATTTAACCCATGTCCCAAAAGAGAATTTTAGGAAGCATGCACAGCCCAGGTCATTTGATTTGAAGACTTATAAACCTATGGGATTTGAATCTTCATTTCTGAAATTTATTCAGGAAAGTGAAGAGAAAGATGACGATTTTGATGATTGGGAACCTTCAGAGCACTTAACATTAAGTAATTCTTCACAGCCCAGTAATGACTTAACAGGGACTGTTATGGCAAACAACATGGTGAATGACAATGACCCTGAAGTTGACATACCTCATTCTTCCAGTGACTCCACAATTCATGAGAACCTGACTGCAATCCCACCTTTAATAGTAGCTGAGACAGCAACAGTTCCTTCCTTGGAAAACCTGAGGGTCGTATTGGACAAAGCATTAACAGACTGTGGAGAGCTTGCCTTAAAACAGCTTCATTATCTTCGGCCAGTGGTTGTCCTTGAAAGATCTAAGTTTTCCACACCAATTTTAGACTTGTTTCCAACAAAAAAGACAGATGAGCTTTGTGTCGGAAGTTCCTAAGTAGCAATTTTGTTTTAGAAACAGACTGGCTCCAACACTGCAACATGGGGACAGTTGCCAACTCGAACAAAGGCTGAGAACCAACCACACCATTGTTTTAGGGTAGAATAGGCTGTGTATTTACATGAATGTATAATATCTATGTCAGCAGTATTGGCTGAGTCCATTAGCTCTCCAGTTGGTTTATTGATTGGGTTTTTTGTTTATTAAAAAAAATGGAACTGTACTCTTGTTTGGTGCTAATTAATACATCAAAATATATTGGGGCTTCCTTTTTCAAATTAAGTGTGCATGATTGTATATGGAACAAATACTAAGATCCCAGGGTGGGAGGGCTAGGGAAAGGGATACGGAGTTCTTACTTGACTTGAATGTGCACCTGAGGGTGCTTTGTGTAATATATTGTACACTACAGCATCTTATATTTTTTGAGTTGAGTTTCAATAAATTACAATTTTTCACCCATTTCTTGTTTACTCATAATGAGTTTTCATGCCACCCATAAAGTGGAATTGCACTTGTATTTTCTGGAATGTGCACTTATATTTTATCCCAGTAGTTTTTCATTTCTTACTAACCAAACCATTCAGATCAAGCTTCTTTTTGAGTAACTGTTGTCTTGAAATTTTTGTGGAAAGAAAATTCTAAGATTGAGTAATTAGCTCTAGGAGTCATGCTAGCTCTCAAAAGAGGATGTCCAGGAATTGTCCAGGTAGAAAGGAGAAGGTATGCCAAGCAGAATGTGAAGGGCATAGCAAATTCAGATGTTCGAAGTCATGTTTCAGAGACCTACAAATAATTTATTAGGCTGGCAGTAAAAGGAGGGCTCTGGGGTGGATGGGGTTATTGTAGAAATGGGTAGGCAGGAACCAAACCGTGAACACTGAGGAGTTCGGAACTGAGTCCATAGGCAGCTGAGAGCCTTTGAAGGATTTTAAACAAAATAACGATAATGTATAGATCACTTGAAATGAGTGATTTGAGGGGCAGAGGATGGAAACAGTAGATAAGGACTGTTGAAGTAACTGAGGCAAACTTGGTGAGAGTCTGTACCGACAGTTGCAGCAGAGGGAAGAGGAGATGAAATTGACAAGTTTAAAGAGGATTGTTGAGCCTTTGGTGAAAAAAATACGTTTTGAGGAAAACTTAAAAGATTCATAGTGATGCAACCAGTTGTGGAATTACAAGAGGAAGGAATGGGTTTTTGGGAAGAGGGTGGAAAGCCAAGTTGAGTTTGGTTTTTGGATGTGTTGAGTTTCAGTGGACTGTGGTACATCCAGGTCTAATGATAAGGAAGGCAATGTAAATACAGCAGCTTTATTCTCTGTTCCTTTTGAAGTTTTCAGCCACTTTCATTAGCTAGCAATGAAATGACTCAAGATACTCATAACGTCCCTTTCTTGAGCCTGCGGTTAGGATTTTAAGACCTTTTCTCTGACCCTTACACCTTGTTTCCTTGTTTTGTTAGCTCTTCAGAACTTTCACTCTGCCAACTCCTCACCCTAAGAGTCTAAAGCACCCCCCATCCACAAGTTGTTTTTTGGCTCAGATTTCAGTAGGTAACAGAAGAGTCTTACATAAGAATCTGTTGAAAGAAAAAGTGGCAGAAACAGTGGAATGTGTTAGAGGCTGAGACCACTACTGACTTCTTGGGACCTCGAGCTAATTTCTTCTGTGAGCTTCAGTTTCCTCACTTAAAAAATGAGGGGCCCGGCCCAATGGCGCAGGGGTTAAGTACGCACGTTCTGCTTCAGTGGCCCGGGGTTGGCCAGTTCGGATCGCTGGTGCGGACATGGCACCGCTTGGCAAGCCATGCTGTGGTAGGCGTCCCACATAGAAAGTAGAGGAAGATGGGCACGGATGTTAGCTCAGGGCCAGTCTTCCTCAGCAAAAAGAGGAGGATTGGCAGCAGTTAGCTCAGGACTAATGTTCCTTAAAAAAAAAAAAAGGAGGTATAGGTGATCATCTTGAAAGGTCCTTTTCTGTAATCTGAACATGAGAAACAACTAGTGCCCTCATTTTTTAAGTTCCTCCTACTAGAGATTTTTAGCCCAGAACAAGAGAAAACTGTAGTTTGCTTAAGACTGAACTATATCCATTCAGCCACTCCTAACTCCTAACCCCCTGGAAGGACCAGTGGAACCAGACCCTAATTTTTAGAACCCAATTGAAAGTTTGCTTCAATTAAGCCTAAATAGTTGATCCTAAGATCATTTTTTGATTCTGATTGGAGAAGCTTGGTTCCTTTGATCTTTACTGAAGACAGTGTTTTATGTTAAAACTAGCATGTGTGGTTATGTGATAATACAGAAGGTCAAAGGGTTATTTTTGAAGTTTTTAGTACGCTCATTTTTACTTGATGTTTCTGGGATTTGTCCCAACCCTGGCACAGACTGGAGGCACTGACTTTATTTCAAAGAGTTTTTGAATTCAAGAATGCCCCTTAAAATGATAGGTGGAAATCGAGAGTGGCTGACACTCATTTTTCCCTTTTACCCACAATTCTCTTGCTTCACTGTTTCCCCATGTTCATGAGCACATGTGTGAAAGATGGTGGGGAATGATGGAGAGGAAAGTTTTTGATTAGCCTTCCTGGGGATTCCGTCCCCAACCTATCCTCTGTCAGTCCCAGGCTGCCTATTTCTGAGCTGCACTGCCAAGGACATAGTCACTGGATGACAGAGTTAGTCGTTAACCATACATTTCAGTACATGCATACTCAAAGACAGTTCCAGATGCTTTGGGAGGTAAAAATACCAAAGTAAACTTGTTGAAGTGTCTGCCATTGTGGACTTTTAATGTGAGGGCTAGAGTAGCTTAAACATTGTTAAAGTGTGGCAGTGGGCCAGCAGCACAGGCATCACCTAGGAGCCTGTCACAAGTGTAGAATGTCAGGCTCCACTCCAAACCCTCTGGACCAGCATCTGCATCTTAGATCTCCAGATGATTCACAGACGCAGAAACGTTCTATCAGCAGTGACCTAGAACACGAAGTGGGAAGTGCTGTGAGAATTCAGGATAATCACACTTTTTTTAGCTCTGTACATAAAATTATCTTATTGAATTTTCATAACTCCATGAAGTAGGTACTGATAGTATCCTTATTTGACAGATTGAAAACTTAAGATAGAGATGAAGTGTCTTGCCAAGCTGATAAAAGCTAGGAAGAGGGGGCGCCTAGCTGCCAATCTCCACTGACTGGGAAAATATTAGGGAGGGGAACTTAAGGTGAAGGAAGGGAAATGGAAAGTTGCAGGTGGTATTTTAAGTACCAAAAGGGGGCTGGCGTGGTGTCTTAGTGGTTAACTTCTCGTGCACTGTTTCGGCAGCCTGGGGTTTACAGGTTCAGATCCTGGGTGTGGACCTACACACTGCTCATCAAGCCATGCTGTGGCAGTGTCCCACGTATAAAGTAGAGGAAGGTGGGCACGGCTGTTAGCTCAGGGGCAGTCTTCCTCAGCAAAAAGAGGAGGATTGGCAGCAGATGTTAGCTCAGGGCTAATCTTCCTCAAAAAAATAAAGTGCCAAAAATACCACAGTTCTGTCATTAAACTCTGTTGTTTGTGAAAGTGAATAGTGGGAAATAAAGTTCAAAGCGTAGGTAAAAGCCAGGTCATGCAGATCCAACTCCAGCCGTACAACCAGTGTTGACGTTTCCTCGTTTGAGAAAGAGATGGAAAACTGCTGCATGTTGTTTCTGTGAATAACATGTGACCTATGAAGAAGTCCGTTTTTCTTTCTGTAAGAACCTTCTAAAAGTCAGAAAACTTGCCCAGTCCCCTCTCCACCCCACAGGAGACTGTGATGCCTCCTGGCTTTATACTAATTCAGGGGCAAAGCCTCCTATGACAAAGCTGAGATTAGAAAGAGTGGCCCACTCTACTCTGACCTGCTTGGTCTACACCTGCAGGGGTAGATTCTATGACAGACTGCAGTTGGAGGTCTGGCCCACTTTGAGGAAGGTAACCAGGATAGTCAGGAGATTTAAAAACCTGTCAACCTGTATTTGGCAGGTTTAGCCTGGAAAGGAAGACAGGAGGCACAGGAAAGCTATAGCCAAATATTTACTGAGTACATACCATCTGCTAGCTCCTGGGGATGAGAGTGTCGAACGTCACAAAGTAAGTTTCCTGCGTTACGGAGATTAGAGTCTAGTGAGGAAAATGAAAATGATTAGTTAAATCAGAGTCCTGCAAAAGAAGCTCAGACCGGGGCTGGCCCGGTGGTGCAGCAGTTAGTTCACACGTTCTGCTTCAGTGGCCCAGGGTTCACCGATTTGGATCCTGGGTGTGGACATGGCCCCGCTTGGCAAGCCATGCTGTGGTAGGCGTCCCATATACAAAGTAGAGGAAGATGGGCACAGATGTTAGCTCAGGGCCAGTCTTCTTCAGCAAAAAGAGGAGGATTGGTGGCAGATGTTAGCTCAGGGCTAATCTTTCTCAAAAAAATAAAAAGCTCAGACTGGAAAAACTTCCTTAAGGAAGCAGTGCTTAAACTGAAACCTGAAGAATCAACAGGAATTAGACAGAGAGGATAATCTAATTATGTGCCAAGGCCTTGAGGTGCAACAGCTTGGTGTGTTAGTGACATTGACGAGTCTAGTATGGCTACAGTTGAGAGAATAAATGGGAAAAGGAAAGGAGAGAAGGTTGGATAGATAAGCAAGAACCAGGTATTTTAGTGCCTTGTAACCATGTTTTAGATTGTGGGTTTTGTTTAAAAGGCAATGAAGAACCTATTGAAGGCTTTTTTTTTCAATTTAAAGAGTGGCACCTGAGCTAACAACTGCTGCCAATCTTTTTTTTTTTTTTTTTCTGTTTTTTCTCCCCAAATCCCCCCAGTACATAGTTGTATATTTTAGTTGTAGTCCTTCTAGTTGTGGCATGTGGGATGCCACCTCAGCATGGCCTGACGAGCAGTGCCATGTCCGCACCCAGGATTTGAACCAGCGAAGCCCCAGGCCATTGAAGAGGAGTGCACAAACTTAACCACTTAGCCACGGGGCCGGCTCCCCTACTGAAGTCTTGAAAGTAGGTGTTGCATAAGTCATGAATTGCAGTGCATAAATCAAAAAGTCCAAATAGGACATGATGTGGAAGATTACTGAGTGGAGGTGACTGAGTGATGCCTGGCTGGATGGATAGATGGAGGATGACACTATTTAAAGGTGAGCTGAGATACCTTCCCTAGTAAGAAATTCATCACTGGAGGTATTCAGGTGTCCAAGAGGGGGTCAAACAATAAATGGGTTTTTCGAACTAGATTCTTTTTGAAGCACCTTATACTACTGAGATTTACAATACCTTGTATTTGGTTATAAATGTCACCACAAATAATAGTTGCCCTTATCTATTTATATAGTATGGTCCTTTTACACAAATTATCAAATTCTCATTACAGCTCTACAAAGTAGGAATTACTCCCACTTTACAAATGAAGATATTGAACCTCAGGTTAAGTAACTTGGCCAAGGTAACAAGGTTAGTGAATAGTCAAATAGCCAAAATTTGAACCCAGATCCATTGTACTCCCAAAGGCCTATCCTCTTAACACCTACTCTATAAAGCTTCTATATAAACAAGTACACAAATATGGTAATAGGCACTTGGCGAATAAACAGTTAAGGCTATAAAGATATTTGGAATTCTAAGGGACTTTGCATTCACTTAAAAATATGTTAGGAACTGGCCTGGCGGTGTAGTGGTTAAGTTTACGTGCTCAGCTTTGGTCGCCTGGGGTTCACAGGTTCGGATCCAGGCACAGACCTACACACCACTCATGAAGCCATAATGTGGCGGTGTCCCACATACAAAATGGAGGTTGGTACAGATGTTAGCTCAGTGACAATCTTCCTCACACACATGCACAATATGTGTGTGTGTGTATATATATATATATATATATATATATATTTATATATTCTTTTTTTAACACCTGCTATGTGCCAAGCATTGGGGATACAGGAGTCAAATGGACATAGTCCCTGTCTTCCTTGAGTTTACAATAGAGAAGACATATTAAAACAAAATTGCACAAGTAACTAATAGTTTTAAGAGCTTTGAAAGTGAAGTCTAAGGTGCCATGTAACCAGGATCTAATCTAGTGTAGGGAGTTGGGTAGTGATTCAGTTCTCACAACCCTATCTTTCTCGAAAAAGTTTCTGGTTACCATTCTTTAATGGTTTCTGACCTACGTTTAATCTGTTACAGTCCCAAGTCTTTTCTGAATAACTTTTATTCCTCGCTAGAGAGGATTCTGGCTCTGGTCAGTCACTAGCAGACTGTGGGTTTAACATCAGTAGCAGTCACTCCTAAATCAGGAGGTCATTTCACCCTGACGTAAGTACTATATATTTCCAACAGCATTCTGGACTCCATTTTCTGGATGTGTCTCTAATACATCAAATGACTTGCCATACCTCCTCCTTTTGCAAGAACAAAACTGTAATTTCTTCTCCCCCAGGCTTCCCAAATTCATGTTCTCTGTCTCAGTCAACCAGAAGGACCAAGTTGGAATAGCATCAGACAATATTTTTCTGAAAACTACTTGTCATAACTGGGCCTTTCTCTCCTTCCTTATTGTACCCCTCCTCTCGGTGCAAACCCTCCTCTGAATTCTTGCTGTCCTTGTAGTGGATCTTACAATTTAGATTATACACTGGTGTGTGAACTATGTTTTTTTCATTAAGCTTTTGGGGAACACATCATACATTTTATATTTTCCTTGCTGAGTAAATACGTACTAGTCAGTAAATAATTGATTTGATAACATATCACATAGGTTATGGTGCAGATAGCTAGTGTTCACAAAGTGCTTAGAAAATTATACCATTTGTTCCTAATATAAACCTTGTGAAGGAGGTGGAATCCCCATCTATAAAAAGATGAGGAAAATGAGGCTCAAATATGTTAAAAAGCCTTCCCAAATCACACTTTCTAAACAATAGTGACATATGAAAGAGGGGAATACTACAAAATGATCCATTAATAGCCTCCCTCCACATTTCCCGGGTAAACTATTCACTCTTTAGGAAAGCCCTCTTTAAGCGCATCTCCTCAAATCTCCACCGAACCTCAGCTTTCTCATTCGTCATGTGAAAATAATAACTGTCCATTCCATGGATTGTTGGAAATGTTCTATAATTTCACTCTCCAGGAGGGTAGCCACTAGCCACATGAGGCTACTTCAATTGAATTAAAATTAAATTAAATGTAAAATTCAGTTCCTCAGCCACACATCCACATTTCAAGTGACTAGTAGCTACCACAGTTGGACAGAGCAGACACAGAACATTTCCATCATTGCAGAAAGTTCTGTTGGACAGTACTGTGCTAGAGCTAGGACTTGCGAAAGATCAGAGAAAGCAATGTGACTGAAGTGCAAACCCAGGCCAGTGCCTGGTTGGTTTTGAGTGGGAAGTTTCACTGGGTGAGTGGGAAGCAAGCTGACCTTTGGAACAGTGACATCACAGAGCACAGCTCACAATGACTCCAGAACACCCCGGCTCCCAGGCTACTCTCCCTAGCTCATATCTAGGTTCCTGAAGCCTCTGCACATGTAGTTCCTGGAGCTGCTGTCTTACTGAAATGTCAACATCTTCATCTTCTATCTGGAACACCATCACGGATTATCTCTCTCTGAGCTCAATATGGAATTGGCTACAAGCAACTCTTCTGGGAGAGACTAGTGTGCCTCAGCAAACAAATTTGGGGCCACTAGATAATCTTGCTCCGGCTCTGCAAGTTGTCCTGGGGATTTTCTTTTTGATTTTGTTGGGAGTAGGAGTATATGCCTTATGGAAACAAAGTGTTCGGTCAATTCAGGTTATACTCTTTTTGTTACAGAGAAATTTAAATAGTTACAAATTGAAATATGATTAGTTCTCTCCCATATTGCTGCCACTCAGTTTTAAGACCATCAGATGAGCAAGGGTGAACCCTTGTCTCTCTTGGTTGAAACTAGGCTATCCTTAAAAACTTCTACCAATTAGATTTTGAGCATAAAAATGCTCTTTCTCACAATGGTCTTTGGCTTGTCTTAAAATAGATGAAACAAACAGGTTCATAACCTGAGAAGGCAGCATTACCCCCAAATTTGTTGAATCACTTATTCATCTTTGAGTGTCTTCTATGTGCCAGACACCATGTGGGGTACCTTTAATAGGAGTATAACTGGGATCTTGGGTTTGGCCTTTCTGTTCTCACGGTGCCACTGCTCTGTAACTGATGAGGAGGCATGTACATTCATGTGGTCATCGCGATGTTTTCATTATTTACTTGGTTTGACAAGATAGGGCTCTATAAATATACAAGGGCTCTTTTTGGGAGTAGGAGTATCATTGGGATTATGAGAAACATTTAGGATTTTACATCTGTTTAATCACCAATAATAATAGCTGTATTTACTGTATAGTCAAAATGCTATGAGAATCCCAATAATTCCATGAAATGGGTAGAGTTTATTTTCATATGACAAACAAGGTAACTGATGTGCATTGAGGTTTAGTGGAAATTTAAGGAGGTAGGATTTAAAGGAGACTTTCTTAAAGGGTGACTGGTTTGCTTGATAAATGCTGAGAGAAGTTATTACCGGATCATTTCGTAGCATTCACTTATTTTCATATGTCATTCCTGTTGAGGAATTGTGGTCACATGCATTCTCTTAACCTCTGAAAACCCTGCGTGGTAGGCAGGGCAGGGATTATCATCTCCATTTTGTAGGCGAGGGAACTTGGTTATCACCTATCTAAGTTGACATAGAATGTCAAAGCACATAAAAGCTGAGATTTGAACCCAATTTTTAGGATTCCAAATTCAGTTCTCCAAAATTTCATTTGATATAATCCAGCTGAACTCTATCCCCAATAGGGATATGTGTGTATACATATTCATATACACCAATTTCAGTTAGCTAGTAGAATATAAGGCAAAAAGGCAAACTCTTACCTGTAATTCTGGGTTCTTCTCTTGTTTGGTTAATGTTTAGCTCAATCACAAAGATGAATTCACAGCCCACTGAACACCTCGGCCAAGAAAAAGAGGTAGTATAATGAGTGGTAAATAGCATGGGCTCTCGGGTCAGATTTCTGGGGCTTCAATCTTGGTTTCATCACTTGCTGTGTGACCTGAGAACAAACATGCTCTAAACCCGATCCTTATCTATAAGATGGGGTTTGCTAACAGTGCCTTCCTCAGAGTTCTTGTGAGGATTAAAGGAGATGTGGTATAAAGCTTAGCACATAATAAGTACTCAATAAACAGTGCCAGTTACTATTAAAAAAAAAAAAGATGATTGGTTTTTTCTTATCCTGGCAGGAATCTATCTTAGTATAGTAAAAAAAATTTTTTCATGACCAGGAAGTCCAGTTTTTCAGACCACTGTGTTCTGAGAGAACAAACATGGAAGTCAGAATTCCTGGATTCCAGTCCTGCCTCTACCGTTTCCAAGTATATGACCTTAGACAACCACGGAGTCCAAACTGGAAATTATCTAAATGGTTATTCAGTTCTGTTTTTTCTACATAAATAGGTCATGCATAGGCAAGGAAACTCCTAGCACAGAGCCCCTGCATGTGGCAAAATTTCAGCAAATGGTATCTATTATTATAGTCTTTATTAGTTAAATGCAAATAATAATCCCTGACCTGCCTGCCACTCTGTTTTGTGGTGAAGACCAAAAAACAAAATAGATGTGCAGATGTTTTGTTAAACAGGAGGCTTGGCATAGGAATGAGGGATTATTGTTACTATTAGGTTTTCATTTTATTTTGCATCTATAGTAAACCGTGGCATTTCACATGAATAAACAAGTAACGTTCAACTTCTGTTTTATTTTAGAGAATACTGCTTTTTGTAATCACTCTCTACAAGCTTTACAAGAAGGGCTCAGATTTTTTTCAGGCTTTTCTGGTCAACCCAGAAGGAACTGTTCTCCCGAGTCAAGACAATAAGCTCTTCCTGTCCTTGGGTCTGCAAGAGAAAATTCTGAAAAAACTTCAGATGGTGGAAACCAAAGTGAAGGACCTGGAGGGGATGATCAGTTCCCAAATACCTTCCGTGAAGAGGGATTGCTCCTCTGAGCCCTACTGCAGCTGCTCCGACTGCCAGAGTCCCTTGCCCACATCAGGGTTTACTTCCACATCCGAAATGTGATGGACTCCAATCTTTTCCAGAAAAGCACTGTTTCCCTCATGTGTGCGGTGGTGTATCAATAAAGATAGACAACTATACTGAAATTACCCTGCAAGGACTGGCTCTCTATCCACCAGGGCCTAACTTCTTGTGTCTGTGGTAGTGTGATGTGTTTATGGGTGGTTAAAAACGTCTGGTATTGTGGTGCCCGCTTGGTAGGCTGGAGACTGCGGCAGCACTACAGGAAAGGATCGCCAAACTGGAATCCATGGGAGTGGGAAAAGAAGGGAAAGTCGTCAGGGATATGGCCTTGAGCTCCATGTTGAAAAAGTTGGATTGCATATAATAAAAACAGCAAGAAAGTGCTGTTTAAGGGCAATGCTGTGTAGTGTCCTATATAGGTAGGGTGGCCCTTGTGCTGGTCTTTGGCCCAAAGGTAAGTACTGTCTGTAGCCTGGGAGTCTCCCTGCATTAATTACTCAGAGGTGGGCAAGGATGGGGGTGGACATAAAGGACACTGACATAAAGGAGACTGTGTAATTTTGTCTAACTTTTACTGCTGCCTACTCTGTGCTAAGCATTGTGATAATCCTTGGGAATCTGTCTTGAGTGTTTCAGGAGCACTCAGTTTAGCTGGTCGGACAGGTAATTTCAGAACAAAGAATTGTAACACAGTGGAGTCATACCTTGAACTTAGGTGAATTCTGCTCATGTGAATCCCAGCTTGACAGGGAGGGGAGAAGGAAAGGAGGCGCCTACGTGCAGGTCCACTCCCGACTGGGGAGATGGGAGTAGATGGTCCCTTTAGTGGGTCTCAGATCACACATGCCTTATAGTCTGTGCATTTTTGCCACAAAAAATGTTTACAGTCATTGACACACTTTGTAACTATCTTTTTTTTAAATTAATTTATTCTTTTTTGAGGAAGATTAGCCCTGACCTAACTGCTGCCAATCCTCTTTTTGCTGAGGAAGCCTGACCCTGAGCTAACATCAGTGCCCATCTTCCTCTACTTTATATGTGGGATGCCTACCACAGCATGGCTTGCCAAGAGGTGCCATGTCTGCAACCGGGATCCGAACCTGCGAACCCTGGGCCACCGAAGTGGATTGTGCGAACTAACCCCTGCGCCACCAGGCCAGCCCCTAACTATCTGACGCCTAAATGAAAATATTCCATTTGGTGTGCAAATGAACAGTGATCTGTTGCCATACTGGAGGAAAACTGGCTATGCTGTTCAACAGGAGACAATATAGCAGTCTCCCAAGTGGCATCTTCTTAAGGGACTTCCAAGGGTAATTTTGATCATAACTTTTGTCCAGTGCACTGGCATTTAAATGCAACCCCTGTGTTAAGATGAAATTTCACTACACAGTGCAAAAGCAGCTCGGTGAATACAGGGTGGGGCTAGGAAAGGCTTTGAAGAGGAAGTGACACTGAGTTGTCCCATAAAGGGTTACATAGGCAGACAACGAAATGGAAGGTATTCCTGCTGATGGGATCATCGCTGAGCCATAAGAAAAACGAGTGGCCTGTGTGGAGAACAAGGAGAGTTTCAGGATGGCTGAAGAAATGGCTATTTCCAAAGCTACAGTGAAGGATTTTGGCTTCGGGGCAAGACACACCAACCTCATCCTCAAGTCAGCTTTAATTCATGATGTGGTGAACAGAACAGATGGGAGTTATCAACCCTGCCTTATCTGACAGTGTACGTGAGAAGTTTGTTAACTATGCTGCTGAAGGAGTGTCGTGCAATCTTTTGAAGTCAATGTCTCAGTTTTTTGTGCTGTCTAAATTTCAGCATCTTCCTGCGTAGTTCCAGGCATCTTGTCTTGGTGACTGCTCTGGGGTGTAGCAAAGGAAAGTGTCAGAAGAAGGGCCTAGAAGAGAAGACTGATGTCAGGTAATGCAGGGCCTTAAAGGTCATACCATATTGTTGGAAATGGACCTTTGTAGGCCATTAAACAGGGGAGTGACATAGATTTGGTAGTCTGCATGGGAGACAAATAGAATGAGCTAGATGCGAAAGATAGAACAGCCTGTGCATCCTGTTAGGGTGCACTGTGTGGTAGAAACTGATGGGGTCACCTCGTTCCTGGCTCTCAGCTCCCCAGAAAGGATGTGTGATTCACACCACAATCATAAGAAATTGCTCCCAAGTAGTCATTCCTAGTGGGGGTCATTCTTTTCTTGAGATCAGAGCACTTATGTCCAGGGCATCAGTTAAGGGACTTTAGATTCTTGACAAGCAGAGAGTGAAGGCAAGCTGGGGAAAGGGCTGGAGAGCTGCTTTACCCTTCAGGTTAGATGGGGAAGATGAACCGCCCTACACCAGTGTCCACACTTTGGGGAGGAGAATCCTTACTCTCCAAATTCAGTCTCTTTCCTTTGGCTAAAAACCCAGACAGGAGCCTGTTTTCAGACTCCCATTTCAGTCTCCACAAAGACCTCTATTAACACTATCTTTCTGCAAAGGGGAACAAGTAATTATTCACTTTCTATAAGTCACTTCTCTCTCCACTGCCACCACGCTAGTCCCGGCTACCATCATCTCTTACCTGGATTCTTGAAGTGGCCCCTTAATTGGACTCCCTGCTTCCATCTCTGTTCCCATTCAATTTATTCTTACACAGTAGCCAAAGAGACCATGTTACTCCTCTACTTAAAACCGTCCAATGGCTTCTTATTTTCCTCTGAGTACAAGTCAAGTTCTTTTTCTTTTTTTCGTAAGGAAGAGGTATCCTAAGCTAAAATCTGTTGCCAATCCTCCTCTTTTTTTCACTTGAGGAAGATTAGCCCTGAGCTAAGATCTGTGCCAGTCTTCCTCTATTTCGTATGTGGGATGGCTCCACAGCATGGCTGATGAGTGAGGTAGGTCCACACCCAGGATCCAAACCTGTGTGAACCTAGGCTGCCAAAGCAGAGGACACGGAACTTTAACCACTTGGCCATGGGGCCAGCCTCCAAGTCAAGTTCTTAACTAAAAAACTGTGCATGATGGCATGATCCTCACTCTCCCTCCTTTTTACTCTCTCCACTCTTACCACGCTCTTACTATTCCTCAAATATACTAAGCACTGTCTGACCTCAGGGCCTTTGCACTTGCCGTTCACTGTGCATGGCATACTTTCCCCAGATACCCACACAGCTTCTTTTCTTACTTTCCTTGGGTCTGTGCCAAAATGTCAGCTAATCTGAGAGGCCTTCCTTGAGCATCTTACATAAAGTAGTGCCCCTCATGCCAATATGTTGTATCCTCCTTTACCTGCTTTTTCTTCATAGCACTTATCACCTCCTCCACTTTTACTGTTACGTAATTGCTTATTATCTAACAACTCCTCCATCCACCCCAGCCCACTAAGAATGTAAACTTCAGGAGAGAAAGGGGCTTTGTTTGGTTCACTGCCATAATCCCAGCACTTAGAACAGTGCCTGGTACTTAGCAGACACTCTATTTGTTGGATGAATGAGTGAATCCCAGTCTTGACTTTTAGAAATCTCATACCAGCTTCCTGTTCCCCTCTCTCTGTAGAACATGGTGACAGATCAACACTATGATGGGATTCTTCCAAGTATGGGGAGCTAGTAGCTAATCTTTATTGGGCACTTCTTCAGAGTTACATACGTTGCTAAGAGCTTTACCTGATTTTTCTCATTTGATCCTCACCATACGAAGAAGTAAGTACTATGATTTTCATTTTCCTGTCGAGGAAGTGCAGAGAGGTAGAGTAAGTTGCTAATATGTGGCGTAGCTGTGACTGGCACTCAAAGCAGCCTGGCTCTAAGCCTGTGCTCTGAGCCACAAAGTGTGGGTGGAGGATCTTCTCGGAAGCTTTGGACTAACTGCAGCAGGCTGGAAGGACCCAGACAGGTGAAGACGAGAAGACTCAGGAGGACAGAGCAATGAGAGCCCAAATGAGAGAGAATTTGGAAAAAGTGTATTCCCGTATGTTTTTAAGTTGGTATCTAAAAGTTTTTATCATAAATTTAAATAGTTGCAATGGATGTAAATTCTGGCAAATTGTAAATAATGACAATTTAAGATAAAACTGCTAAACCACTTTTTATAATGTTCGCAATAGAATCTACATAACAATCAGATAACCACCATCATCCATTTAAAATTACATGAATGAGCTTTTTAACATTCGGTAATTCTACACTGTTCTTTTATCACCCCTAACTTATATTTATGTTCTACTCTCTATAAAAGGTTATCCAAATGTAAGACTTTTTATGTTTGAAAAACCTTTTATTGATCACTTCTTTGCAATAAAAACATGTATGTATTAAAGTAAAATTTTAAAAATTTTCCTGTAACTGTGTGGCTCTACATATTAGAAAGAATTCTTCTGAATTGAGTAATCATTACAATTATCTTTAATATATAGCTGCTCAAAATGACATGATTACAAATTTTGATAATACATAAGCATGAAAGGTAAAATTCTACTGGAAACACATCTCTCAGTGAGATGGATGGGGCTTCCCCACCAATTAATTCATGTATCTGAATGACTATTTTTTGCCATTAGATTAACGGGGTTCAGTTTCGATTTTACTTCTTTTTTGTTTTCATAGATACAGTGCTGAGAAATATTGCTCACATAAATAGATGGGATGCTGGTAGTTTTGTTAGAGGATTGTTAATTATTTGGTTTCCTTCTGAGTTATATGCCAAAAATCCAATGGTGTTCCTTTGTCAGCTGACAGTTCAATTAGGTCCACCACTAAGTTTGTTGAAAGCAAAGAAGTGGAAATCATCTGACTTGCAAAAGAATTCATTATTCTGTCATTAGAGTCCTTTACTTTCTCAAGTGACTTTTAATTATACTGATTACTCTCACTTAGAAGTATTTAGGAAGAGTTGGGAAATTCGAGATATTGTTAATTTCAACACATCTTTTAGCATTACAATATCACTGTAATTTATATACATATTAGTTGCAGCTGCAGATTTAGCTCAACTTATTGTAAATAATAATTATGCAAATTAGAAACGTCAGTCTCTTTGTCAAACCAACTAACCAAATCAGACATTTTTCGGTCAGAAAAATTTTCACTTTTCAAGTCAAATAAACGTGTTAACAGGCGTCCCTGCGACATTTCACATTCCTGCGACATTTCTGAATTCCAAGGCAGATATGGCTTGGTCTCAGCTGTGAGTTCGTCTCTAGATAAAGTAAGATCCTTTCATTTTAGGTATTTCTAAGCTACGCTATCCTTGCTTTGCTCCAGGGCACGCCCTCAGGCAAAATGTCGCCTCCGACTTCACTCAGGGTGGAAGAGACGAGATCTTTACAGGAGAATTCTCATCAGGACCGCCCTCTCTCTACCGTGCCTGAATTCAGAGCACCCTAATACCGGTCAAAATACTGCCCTTAGAATGCCCAGTCTCGCTCTCGACTATCCCCTTAGCCTTAGGTACGCCGGGGAGGGCACTGCACAGCCCGAAGAGCACTAGGCTGCGGAAATGGTTTCTAGAGCCTGGGAAGAAGGCTCCTCTCCGGTTCCTCCAGCCTCCGTAGGGCGGGAGCAGCGGCCCACTCTGCGTCAGTTCCCGCTTGTCCTGGCCGGGGACAGCGCAGCACCGGCCGCAGCCCGGCCAGGGCAAGCCTCGCCGCGAAGGGAAGCAACTGCTCCTCGGGAGGCTGGAAAGCGAAGAGCTCCGCCGAGCTGCCAGGCCCAGGAAGGAAGCCGGAACCCTCGGCAGGGACCGGCGTGGAAGGGAGGGGGACTAATGTTCGTGCAACGCAACTCAGCGTGATCAAGGCGTGTGCCGGGGCCGGGTCTGGCGGAGGCCGGAAGTCGGCTTCTGGGCTCTCGAGCCTCTCGGGCCGGAAGTGAGGGGGGAGGGGCTTAGCCTTTTCGGCAGAAACTAGGCAGTCCTTGGGGGCGTCGTCTTGGGGAAGAATGTTTGTGTAACACTGCCGAGTGCACGGAAGGGGTGAGATGGAGGCGGGTATCGGTGCAGTGGCGCTCGGAAGGGACGGATATCGCTGTGACACTGCGAGGAGGCTCTGAGGGGACTGGTGTCGGTGTGGCACCGGCGCACGCTGAAGGAGCTGGCGGAACCGGGTGGCCATGGGGATGTGGGCGTCGCTGGACGCGATGTGGGAGATGCCGGCCGAAAAGCGTATCTTCGGGGCCGTGCTGCTCTTCTCGTGGACAGTGTATCTTTGGGAGACCTTCCTAGCACAGCGGCAGGTGAGCCTAGACGGAGCCCACCTGACCCCGACCCCCGGCCAGCCTCGGTCCGACCCCAGTCCCTGGATGATGGCTGCCGCGCCAGCCCCAGCCCCAGCCCCGACCCTGTGGTCCCAGCTGAGTCTCCTAACTCGGCCCGGTGGCGGGGTTGCCTGGCGGGGATCTGGTGTCTCAGGGACGGTTTCCGCAGCGTGATCGTGGGACCCAGGCCGGTTAGGGCCTGGTGAAAGATAGGCAGGGCTTCCGTTTTGTCAGGCTTGAGCTCTTGTGCCTGCCCCACAGCGTCCTTAGGATCCTCTGGCCCAGACTTACCTCCTTATCCTTGGCAGCGACCCATTCAAAAGGAAGCTGCTAAAACTTTAGAATCACAATTTACCCATGACACTGTGTAATCATGCTCACCCACCGGATTAGGACACCATTTTCTGAAAATAAAGATTTCACAATCCTTCCAAGGACCCGAAGGATTTTTTTCCTTTAAAAAAGTGTATATATGTTTGCCCAAAGAACAGTATTTTCTTGTTTTTCTTAAAAGCATCTTTATTATTCTAGTTTAAAAAGAACAGCTAAGTAGAAAGTGAAAGTTACATAACCATTCCCTGGAGATTATCATAATTAATAGCTTGTAATAGATGGATTACAGATCTAAACTTTTAAATGAGATCGATTTTAAATTTAATTGACCGCTTTATTGCAAACTCTCACTCCTGGTTTGCTTTACCTACTACACTCTTCGGTGTCGTCGCTGAATTGTGTCAACCATGATGGTTTTGAAAACCTTTCTCTTTTTAACTCGCTGGAACTCTTTTTCTTGAGTATTACAGTCTTTTTCCTCTGCCAGTTTGTTCTCTCAGTTTACATTCTGCATGAATTTTTAAGTTACAAAATTTACTTTTCCTCTGTCAGTATCTGGGTTACATCTTGATCTCTTCTTTTAGCTCAGGATGTTCAGTGAGGCTAAGCTGCGTGGCACTAGGTTCTCTGACATGGCTCTTCGGATGGCTTCGTTAGTACGCAAGCTTGTAGACCTAGAGAACATCCTTTGCATAAAGTGAACACGGAGTATATAGTGTCTAAATTGGGAGTGGGTACTGAATATCTATCTGTCTTACTTTAGTAATAAGCCTAGTTACAGGAACTGCTTTTCAATAGAGTCTTTACTCAGTTATGCTTTAGTGTAATGTCTTTAATTGAGGGTTGGGTAAGGTGCACAATATATAGAGAAGCCATTTGTTGTAAAATCATTGTAGAAGATGCTGTCCGTTATATTGTTTGGTATCCCCTGTATTATGTCCCAAGGGCTGAAATTACCTGTTAGAATTTGGTATAATGAGAAAGTTTGTCTTTCTTGACGATCTGATATGCTTCTGTCTCTCATTCCTCAAATTTCCCTGAATTTGGCTTCTAGGACCAAATTTAATGACTAGCCACAATATCTGTTAATACTCACGGTTAGTATATTTGCTTCCTTCTCTCCATGAATTTTCTTTTCTCTATTACAGGATGTATGTTATACCTGGAGTAAGTGGTACCCTTTGTGATGTTACAATTTTGGTTGGCATACACAAACTGAAGTGTGATGACAACCTTGGTTTTACTTTTGCCCAGTCAGCTAGCCTCAGATTCTCTTGTTCTGCTTTTACTTTCCTGCATCAGTTGTTTTCGTGGTCAGTGTACTTGTTCCAATGCAGCGTTTGTGTATGTATAAAGCAAATTCAACAGGCTTAACAAGTTAATGCTGTAAGGCATTCAGTGTTTGATCATAAATGACTTGTAATAAATAATGAGTTGGTTTGACTGTTTCATTAAAGTGTTTTCTTCAAATTATTTCAGAGACGGATATATAAAACAACAACTCATGTGCCACTGGAGTTAGGACAGATCATGGATTCAGAAACATTTGAGAAATCTCGACTGTATCAGCTGGATAAAAGTACTTTCAGCTTCTGGTCAGGACTCTATTCAGAGATTGAAGGCACTGTGAGTAATTTACTTCTTGGAGAGACAATCTATCAAATTGTTTAATAATGTTTGGGGGCCAGCCCTGTGGCCGAGTGGTTAAGTTCGTGCGCTCCACTTCAGCGGCCCAGGGTTTCACCAGTTCAGATCCTGGGCGCAGACATGGCACCGCTCATCAGGTCACGCTGAGGTGGCATCCCATGTAACACAAGCAGAAGGACCTACAACTAGAATATGCAACTATTTACTGGGGGGCTTTGGGGAGAAGAAGAAGAAGAAGAAAAAAAAGATTGGCAGTGGATGTTAGCTCAGGGCCAATCTTTAAAATAATAATAATACTAATAATAATTTGTTATGTTTGTTTTCATTTTCACATTTTTGTGACACAGAAGAGGGTACCACACCTACACATCCCAGGGTGCTTTCTTAACCTTTGTTATTGATAGTAATGGGTGTGGAGCAAAAGAGACGAAAACATAACTGTTTAGTCAGTTGAAAATTGTAGAATATGGTAAGTGTCACGCTGAGGCCAGGTGTGAAGAAGAACCTTATGTTGTAAGTTACTCCTGTAGCAGGCCTCACTTGTCTCCCTGCCTCTGTGTTACCTCTGTGACCTGTCCTCCACGTGGCAGCCAGAGAATCCTGAAGCACAGTTCTGATCGTGTTAGTGTCCTACATCAAACCTTTCACTGGCTTGCTGTGGCCTTCAGGATGAAGTCCAGATTTCTTGGCATGGTTTTTGAGGTCCTTTTTGACCTGGCTATTGCTTACTTGAGCTTCATCTTTTTATTCCTTCCCCCAAGTTCTTTCGCTCTCTTTGTTATCCATCTCATGCTTCCCTTGGTTTCTATGACTTTGAGTCTTTTCGCACGCTGGTGTCTCTGTCTGGGGTGCCCTTCCCCTCCCTCTTCAGTCCACTCTCTCACTGGAGGCTGATGAATCCCTGCTCTTCCATTAGGATCCAGCTGAGACATCATCTCTTCTGAAAAACCATTTGAAACTTCCCCTGTCCTTCAAGTCTGGGTAAAGTAGCATCCTATCATTAATTGCTATCAAAGTGCTTATCACATTGTATTGAATTTGTCTGCTTACCTTGCAGACTGGTAGTTCCTTAAACAAAGGTTACTTTTAATGTCTTGTTCGTAATTTTATTTATTTATTTATTTATTTGAGCAAGATTAGCCCTGTCCTAACTGCTGCCAGTCCTTCTCTTTTTGCTGAGGAAGACTAGCCCTGAGCTAACATCTGTGCCCATCTTCCTCTGCTTTACACGTGGGGCGCCTGCCACAGCATGGCTTGCCAAGTGGTGCCATGTCCACACCCGGGATGCGAACCGGCGAACCCCGGGCCGCCGAAGTGGAATGTGCACACTAAACCACTGCGCCACCGGGCCAGCCCCTGTTCATCATTTTATACCTAGTGCCTGACATATAAGAAGCACATCATTCATGTTTATTGAAAGAAACAATGAGTGACAGGTCATTTTTACCTAGCAAAACAAGGCCAATGTTGTCCCCATGCTAAAAGAAGAGAGGCTGTATAGTGTAGAGAAGTGTTTCTCAGTCTTTTTTCATGATCTCCCTTGGCCCCTGACCCTGAATCTTTCTAGACATTTTTTTCTTAATCGTTCCTCCATGAAATTTTAATATCACGGGTGCACTGTATATCTGTTTTGGTACTCTATGTATGTATATCTGTTATACATAAAATAAGTTAAAATTTTTTCTACCCCCAAAAACCAGTTTTTGGTTTTCCACCTCTAAGAACTGTTGAAAGTGCATGGTGTCTAGGTTGGGAGCAAACTCTGAACTCAGGTGGCTTGAGTTTGAATTTCAGCTCTACCATACTAGCTGTGTGACCTCAAAAGTCACTCAACATTTCTGTGCCTCAGTTTTCTCATCTATTAAAATTGTATGGTAATAATAGTTCCTCATTCATAGTGTTGAGAGAATTAAAATTAGTTAATATATGTAAGATGCTTAGAACAGTGCCTGATCCATTGTAAATGCTCCATAGTATTGGCTATTATTATTTTTATCATCATGATTATCATCACTATTCCTCCAGAACTCTTTTAGATCGCCTAGTACCACTAAGAGAAAGATTCCTAAATTGGAAATAATTGAGATCGGCTACCATAATTGTTTCATCAGTTACAGAGAAGGAACTGGCAATTTGTAGCTTTGTTAAATGATAACAAAATTGCCTAGCTAGTCGCAAAATTTGCCTTGACAAATACGGAATAGTAAGACTGGTGTGTTAGAACCAAGTTATTAGAAACCTCTCTCATTTCTTCAATATGATGGAAAATGGCAAAGCTTCTAGAAGAGTTAAATCTTGGTATTTTAGAAAAATTAAATGATCTGAAAAATAAAATTGCATTGGCTTTTGGGGTACACTGTGATTGCTAGTTAATTAGTCTTTTCCTTTTTTTCCCCAAAGCCCCCCGGTACATAGTTGTATATTCTTAGTTGTGGGTCCTTCTAGTTGTGGCATGTGGGACGCTGCCTCAGCATGGTTTGATGAGCAGTGCCATGTCCGCGCCAGGGATTTGAACCAATGAAACACTGGGCTGCCTGCAGCGGAGCGCGTGAACTTAACCACTCGGCCACGGGTCAGCCCCTAATTAGTCTTTTCAATATTGATTTTTTGTTACTTTCTTACTAGTTCAATCCAGGTTTAGTTACTGAGATATTGAAGATTAGTATTAAAACTTGATGCCTTCCACTGAAACCAGGAAAGGTAGCATTATTGTGGATTATGTTTGGCTTTGGTTAACTTATCTGAAGCATTTCTTCTGTTAGGGACAGGGTCCAAGCAGGAAATCAGCCTTCAGAAGAGATGAAAGTAGAGATGGTGAATTTAGACACTATCCTCGTTCTTCATTGACGTTTGATTCTTTGAAGTTCTTTGACTTAACCCCCACATGGTCATTGTAAAATGACAAGAAAACCCTTTTCAGTCTCCTTGGTTGTCACCAATAAACAGTTCCAGGAAAGATGGGCAATAGCTTGGTTGGTATGGTTGGTGATGGTGGGAATTGTTCAGTAAGTTCTAGGGGATGATAGAGGTACGGGGAGTACACGTGTAGAATGAGAGCTTTGTCATGTGCTGCGGCTCAAACTAGAAGCAGTACTGACGGGCTAAGGTTGGAAACAGTAGTAGTCATCCTCATAATATTGTATGGGTAGTGATTTTCACTTCATATGTTGTTTTTTTACTTATTATTTTGTTTGATGTTTATAACAGTGCTCTGAGGTGGAAAGTATATACATTATTAGTCCCTTTGTATGGATGAGAAAACAGACTCAGAGAAATTAAATGGCCTGCTGTTTAATGGCCAGGTGACACTAATAAATGGGAGACCTGGATTTCAAACTCTTCTCTTCTGAGTCTTTAAAATTACGTTGAAGAGGGGCCGGCCCCGTGGCTGAGCCGTCAAGTTCGCACGCTCTGCCTCGGCGGCCCAGGGTTTCACTGGTTCAGATCCTGGGCACGGACATGGCACCGCTCATCAGGCCACGCTAAGGTGGCATCCCACATAGCACAACCAGAAGGACCCACAACTAAAAATACAACTATGTACGGGGGGCTTTGGGGAGAAAAAGCAGAAACAAACAAACAAACCAAAAAGATTGGCAACAGTTGTTAGCTCAGGTGCCAATCTTTAAAAAAAAAACAAAAAATTACATTAAAGAAACCATTCTTGAAAGTCTAGCGACTGCATCACAAATGTGCTAAATTTATCCTCGGGAATCAGTAGCTATATTTACTGTTAGATAGGAAGCACTTTGTGTTACTTTGAAATCCTGTCCTGTTTGAAGACAAGTTCATTAATTCCTGTTTTGTGTTGATTAAAATGAAAAGAAGTTTGTATGCTTTGGTCACAAAGAACAAGTGTAAAGATTAATTTAGACTTCTTTCCCCTCGGTACTTTCTACCTGAGGGAACATAAGCAGAGGCCTTATGTGACCAATTACAGGTGCCACTGTTCACACACATGTGACAGAGCACCCAGAGAGAAAATGTCCAGCCTCTCTGAGACAGACTCTCCTGAAATCTCGTAGCTGTCAATAAAGAGCCCTCTTAAGAAACAGAATAGCTAGGGAGTAGAGTAGGGCTAGAAAAGTTCAAATTGTTGCTTCTCCAATTTCTGTGTGTTTCTGAGTGAGCAGTTTAGCCTCTCTGAGCCTCATTTCTCTCCTCTTTGAGATGAGGATAGATAGGTATTAAACCATATCTCATATGGTTCGTGGCAAGAACTCAGTAAGATAATGTAAATGAAGCACTTAGTACAGAGCTCAAGGCATAGCAGTTACTTAGTCCTTGGGCAAATTACTTTAACCTTTCTGAGTTTCGGTTGCCTCATCTGTAAAATAGAGATGACTGTGCTTCCTGCTCTGCCTGCTTTTCAAGGCTTTAGTGAAACAGTATATGTAAAAGCACTGGGCTTGCTTTTGTTGGGATCATTAGTTCTTTTCATAGGACATCGCCAGACGCATGCTCAGTGAGATTATCAGTATAAAGAAACTTTATTGTTTGCTGTGCTTTGTTTTTCATTCCCCAAGGTATGTTAGACAAAGTTTGCAACAGCAGTTTCCAAATGAATTCATAGATGCATTCAAAGTTCATATTAAAACTACCCTTGATACTTACTTAAAAGCTGGACTTTTAATAATAGGTGTTCCAGCCTTTCACCAAAAGCATTATAAATCCTTAATTCTGCATTATTTATTAGTATCGAGAATAGGATGAAAGAAGTGCCATCCCAAGTCAATTAGTTCAACAAATGGAGCATATACCATACAGTGCTGCCAAAGCACGTCTTTTGGGAAAACAGGGTTTGTGTCCAAGATCGAGTTAGTTGTAGTAAAGTGGAAATAGCTGGCTATAGAGTTAAGGGAGTCTTTAAAAAGGCAGTTTATTAAAACAGAGGCTTTCAAATGTTGGTGTATGTCAGATTTACCTAGAGACCGTTGGGCCCCACTTTCAGTTCCTTTCTTTCTTTCTTTTTTTTTTTTTGAGGAAGATTAGCCCTGAGATAACTGCTGTCAATCCTCCTCTTTTTGCTGAGGAAGACTGGCCCTGAGCTAACATCCATGCTCATCTTCCTCTACTTTATTCGTGGGATGCCTACCACAGCATGGCGTGCCAAGTGGTGCCATGTCTGCACTGGGATCCAAACTGGCGAACCCTGGGCTGCCAAAGTGGAACGTGCGCACTTAACCACTGCGCCACCAGGCCTGCCCCCCACTTTCAGTTTCTGATTCAGTAGTTCTGGGGTGGAGCATGAGAATTTGCATTTGCAACCCATTGCCAGGTGTTGCTGATGCTGCTCTCCAGAGACCGTATTAAACCAACCCAGCATACTGGTAAAAACCTAGAGGAGGGACAGCATCAGGTGTGGGTGAGATTGTGGGGGAGAGGAGCCCTCAAGTACTGCTGGTGGGAATGTAATCTGGTATAAACACTTTAGAGAACAAGTTGATAATACCAAATAAAGTTAAAAATCACCATGAATGGATCTAAAAAAATGTAGAATGTAAAAAGCAAGTTATCGAATGGTAAGTACAATATGATATCATTTATATATAGTCTTAAAAAGCATACATAAATCACCGTATTATTTATGGATACATATATAAACATGGAAAGTAGATTGGAAGGCTACCCATGAAATATGTGATAGTGCCATGAACCTTCAAAACTGCGAGGAACCGTGTCTGAACTGATGAGAATATTGTGCTTCTAACCAAGGAGTGTGATTGATTGTCGTGTTCCTGAGACTCCACAGAAAGAGAAAATAAATTAATTCCTCTTGACAAAATGCGTTCCACAAACTTAGTATCTGTTGTGGGAAGTCATGTTTCTTTTCTTTTTTTTTTAATTGAGTTAATGATAGGTTACAATCTTGTGTAATTTCAGTTGTACATTAATGTTTGTCATTCGTGTTGTAGGTGCACCACTTCACCCTTTGTGCCCACCCCCCACCCCACCTTTCCCCTGGAAGTCATGTTTCTTAAGCATGTATTCTCTTCTAATTTTAAGAGCTGCTCCCTCATTTGAATGTCATAGTGATTGGTGAATATCTGTGTTCACTTTATCTGCCCAAGACAAAGGGTTGCGCTGAGAAAGGGGCCTCCTCTTATGAAACCCAGACTCAGGATTCACCTTTTCCTTACCCAGAGAAGGCACAGATAGCCCATTCTGTCCCACTAGTTTGGTAAGTGGACGTGACTCTCCACTTACACCAATGCTAGTACTTTGTCTTCACTGAAGAGGGCTGTTTCCTTTCAAGGAAAAGCCAGTTATGGAGCCTTATAGCCTGGTTCAAATCCCATGTCTGTCACTCATTAACTGTGGGATTTTGACAAATTGTGTAACCTTTCTAAGCTTAGTTCCTGATCTGTAAAGCTTTTATTGTGGTCTTTTGGCAAAAGCTTTTTTTTTCTCATACAGCTTTGCACAATATATGGTATGTGGTATAATTCATATACCATACTAATTCATCCATATAAAATGTACAGGCAGAAATCTTTTACCAGTCTAAACTTGCTGTCTCAATTGGTTTGTATTTATCTACACGTATATTCTGTCCTAAATAAGGTAGGTCTCTTTTTTCTTTAGAAATAATTATTTTGTCCTTTTTTTTAATAAAATGCTCTCATGTGATAGTTTCCAGTGCTGTTCAAATGTAACTAAAGTATGCCTTGTTTTATAGCTTATTCTTCTCTTTGGAGGAATCCCTTATCTCTGGAGACTTTCTGGACGGTTCTGTGGCTATGCTGGCTTTGGACCAGAATATGAGGTATGTGATTCATTAGCATGTATTTGTCAGACTCTGTCTTTTCGCTTGGCCAGCTTTATACTAAAGTTAATTTTTTGGGTCCTACCATCATTAGGCTTGCTTCTGTCTGTATAGTGCTTGTCCACCCATGCTGTGTTAGGGTAATGCTAGTTACTGTGACAAACCCCAGAATTTCAATGGCTTATCAGAACAGTTTATTTCTCAATCACATAATGGCCCAGAGTGAGTATTTTTGGTCAGCAGGTGACATTCTTCTGTGTGGTAAGCCAGGAACCTAGTCTCTTTTTATCTTATGGCTCTGCCTTCCCTCGAGTGCCCCAGAGTTCTCTGCATCCAACAGGCAGATGGAATGAGAGGATGGAGAAAGTACATGCTCTTATTAACTCCTTTGGCTCCAAAGTCATACCTGTCTATTGTTTTCACATTTTGTTGGTAAACCAGTCATTTAGTCTTACATGCAAGGGATCTGGGAAATGCCGTCTCTGTTTAGGCAGCTGCTTCTCAGGAATAACTTGATGCAATGAAAGGGAAAGGCATGGATTTTATTGAACCCACACCAAGTAGATACTGTGTGCCACATACACCCTTAGCAGGTGCTTCAAACAAAGACAGAGTATCTCCTAGCATCTCCGTTGCACTGCTTAAGTTGGACTACCTGCTCTTCCAGGAACTCATTACTGGGCAAAGCCTTAAACCTAAGACTCCCACCTGTAATGGATGCTGGGACACTCCTTCCTGACTTTTCCTTGGAAACTGCCAAGTCTGTTCTCTCTTTCCTGACTGTTTATTTGAAATGATGGCTCTCCTCTACATTTATAGATACCTTGGGCTCATCCTTTAATTCAGCTCATGCTGTGTCCTTTATCTGTAAACCTTTTTCTAAAGCAGTCAAACTCTTTTAAGACCTCTTCTTCCTGTGATATCTCTGTATCTCCTCAGACAGGCTCCTGACCTGCTGGACGTGGTGCCGCAGTTTTCTTAGATATGCTCTGCGTTGTTTCAGAAACAATTTAAGGGGTTTCATATAAACATCATGACTGACTCCTTATTCAGTTCTCATCTTAAATCTCACTTTCTCAGGACCTCCCTGATCAGTCCATCTAAAATAACATCCCTCTTTAGTGAAACACGTCCCCTTATTTTCTTTTCTTTGTGCAGTCATGTATTGCCTAATGACAACAATATGTTCTGAGAAATCCATCGTTAGGTGATTTCGTTTTCGTGTGAACATCGTGGTGTGTACTTACACAACCTAGATGGTATAGCTTACTACACATCTAGGCTACATGGTACTAATCTTATGGGACCAACATCGTCTGTGCGGTCCATTGTTGACCAGCATGTCGTTATGTGGCACATGACTGTAAAGGCACTTATCACTGTCTGCAGTTATCTTGTTTATTTGTTTAGTTTTAATCTAGCTCCTTGACAAGAATTTTAAGCTCTAAGGGAAAAGAGACCTGATACATTTTCTTCACTGCTGTGTCACCAGTGCCTAGAACAGTGCCAGTGACAGAATTGGTACTCTATAAATATTTGTTAAATGAATGAACACAATCACATACATACACATTTAAAAGTATTCCTTACCTTAATAGGACATATTTTATGTAATGGTCTGAGACATTATTTTTGCATTTAGCAATGTTTAGAGATCTCTTCCTGTCCGCGTATATGGATTTTTGTTTTCTTTAAAGGCTGCATGGTACTGGCAGTCCTTGTTTTGCACAGTTCTGGTATACACAAATTTCAGTTACCAATATTTAGTTAAATAGCACCGGTCCCTCAAGGACGCAGTTCAGATTTCAGTTACCACAAGATATTGTATGACTAACTGTATGAAGTACAAACTTCCCTGCTAACTCTTTAGTCCACGAATCACTGTGCAAATAACAGATGCTCATAGTGATCAGTGACCAGTCACGTCACATTTTTCAGTCTGTCAGTGGTTGGCCGCTGTGCGTCTGTTAGTCAGTTACTCAGAGTGTGCAGTTGTTTTGCTTCCTGGCCTTCCAGCTGTAAATCCACATGACGTTTTACAAAACTGGATAATCGAAGGAGGGACTTAACCAACAAAGATGGAAGTGTCCCAAAGAAATGAAAAATGGTAACACTGGAAGTGAAATTCAAATCCAGCCTACATGGAGTTAGAGAAGAAGAAATAGCTAACCACAGAAATGCTGACGCTGCTGCCATTAGAGAGATTCTAGATACGCAGCCAGAGGAACTTATCAGTGCAACGTTATTGATATAAATGGGGAAAGTGGTTGTAATAGAAAGGATGAAGCTGTCCCAGAGGAAGCGTTATTGGCAAAAACTCTCACATTAAAGGATTTCTTGAAGGTATTTCATGACATTGAGAGCTGAAGGATAAAATGTTGGAAGCTGATCCAACCTTTGAGAGGAGTAAGGCAATTCACCAAGGCAGAGAAAAGATGCCCTCTCCATATCATACGTTACACAATGAGAAGGCGAGCATTGTTCACACTACTCCTGTTTTGTACAAAGAAATAAAACACTAATTCTCTATTTTTCTAATGTTTTAAATTACGATGTACTAAATAAATATTGGTTTTATTATTCTTTCCATATCCCTACATATTTAGACCTGACAGTAGGAGAGTCTTCAGTATATTAAGGAACACTTTAAAGATCAAGAACAATCGTAGTTTTTTATATTGATTATTGATTGCTCTCCACAGTTTGAGTTTGCAGTCGTTTTTACGTTCCTGCACTACTCTGTAAAGCGAGGACCGCTTGTATTCATTGTATGCATGTATCATTTATTTAATTGCTCGTCTATTGATAGGTGCAGGACTGCTTGTATTCATCATATGCATGTATCATTTATTTCATTGCTCGTGTATTGATAGGTTAGTTCCAAATTTTCCTTATTACAAATAATGCTATAGTGCACATATTTCACCTGTCTTTATGCTTATGTATAAATATTTATGGAATTAATTGGATCAAAGGCTATGTATAGTTAAAATTTTGACAGATGCTGCCAAATTCCCTCCTAAAATAGCTTTTTTTGGTTTATGTTCTTTCATAGTGTATGAAGCACTAGAATACCCTTTTCCCTGGATCCTCACCAATGTTTATTATATGCACAATCTTTTTAGTTTTGCCAGTCTGATGGGGAAAAATTTTATTGTGCTATTATTTCATATAAATTATTATTGAATGGAAAAGTCAGATTATAAAGCAACATATGTAAATAAAAGTATGTGTGAATATCCATACACATTTTTTATAAAACTAGTATCCTAGTGATAAACATGTGGATTGGTTCAGTTTTTCTTAATTGCATATAATGGTGCCCATCTTTGTGCACAACTTTCACGTCTGTAAAAGATCTGAAATAGTATATATCAAAATGCCGAAGTGGTTTTTTCTGGAGAGAATTTTGGTAATTTTTATTTCCTTATTTTTGCTTATCTCTTAAAATTCAGCAATGAGCATGTACTTCTCTTATAACTAAAACCAATTTCTACGCTAAAAAAAAAGAAGAAGAAGAAGAAAAATAGGTGAAGCTCAGCTTATCTTGGGTATAGGCAGTGTGTCTTTCAGCAGGACTTTCTGCTTTTCCAAACTACCGATAAGGGCTATTGCTATCAATGTCCTTATTTTTCAACAGTGAGGTGTGGCTCAGCTCTTCTCCGCAGGTAATGGACTTAATGACTCAGAATGCTCCAGAGCTCTGTTGCCACATCATGAGCATGAGATGGAGTGAGTAGGTTCATCTTAGACAAGGGATAAATCATGCCATTCAAGATGTGTTGGTCTGGATCACTCGGCCCTAATACCGAGGCCTTTATAATGTTCTGTGTCCTAGAGCCTTCAAGCGTTTACTGATAGGGCTAGAGCCCAGATCTTGTAGGCTTTGAGAAGCTATGAGTTCAAACTCCTTGTCATTGTCTGGTAGACCTTGTTCCTAGGAATCTTCTCCTTTCTGAGTTAGAATTAGAGATCTTCTGAGTAAAGCTCCTGGGGGTTGCATACTCTCTTATTTCCCCACTGTGACTTTACTGTCACACCTCCTTTTTTCAGCTAGAATATTTTCCCTAACTCAATCACCTTTCTAAACTTTAGCTCACACTTGTCTGTTAGGAGTGGAAGGGTCTTATAGAAGATTAGTGGGAAGTAGTTTTTTGAGGTCAGATTATGAAAATCTTTGAAAACATAATGGGTTTGAAGTGTTATATTAGAGAGCCATGAAAAGTTTTTTAAGTATTAAAGTGGGGTTTCAGATTAATTTGGTATGCGTGTAGGATGGATTGGAATGGGAGCGACTGATAGTAAGGAAGGGGACCACTTAAGAGGCTGTTTTAGTGGATTCAGGAAAAATAATTTAAAAAACTCTTGAAATCTTAGTGTTTTAAGGAGGGAATAAGCCCATTGGTTGGGGGAATAGGCAGACCTATTGTTCATTTTCTTCACGCAAGTAAGATAGTTTATGGATAGAGTTATTAATTTAAAAGTGGTATTTATGCATAAGATAAGTGAAATATATTAAGAAGGAATCAAGTTGTTTTAAGTTAATTCAAGGCTCCAGACATCGATGATTTACGTATTAGTTTGCAGAAGGAACTTGAATTTATAGCATATATTGATAAACTAGGGAGAATAGGAGATGAGCAAATGTCTAGATTTCCAAAGGGGGTAGATTCTGTGCAGAATGCTAAACTTGATATCACTGCCTTATCTAAACTCTATATTGAATTATTAAGAGATTTATGAACTTTTAAAAAAAGAATAAAACAAGAATAGAGCTCAATTACAATCCCAGAGCAGCTTGTGAGGGGCACATGATAAAACATTTTATAGTTAATCAGAAAGCCTAAGGACAAGGGAATAGCCAAAAAAATTCTGAATAAGTAAAATAATGACTGGTAACTTTTGCTCTCAGATATTCAAATCTGTCATAAAGCTTAAACACTGCATCGGTACCAGAAACAGGCCTACATAGATGTAAGATCTTGTTATATGATAACGGTGGCATTTCAGATCAGCGAGGAAAGTATAAATTATAAATTTTCTTAGGACAACTGAGAAAAAATGTTTCTAGTTTATATCCTACAAGAAAAATAAAGACACAGAATGAATTGAATATTTAAATATAGACAAAGAAACTTCGAAAGTATTAAAACAAAAACTATAAATTTTAATGTGATCTAGAATTTTTTAAAGCATGACACTAAAGGTAGAAACCCTGAAGATAAAATTTAGTAGATTTGCATTAAAGTTTCTCTGTGGGAAAAACTGCCGTTAGCAAATTTAAAAGGCAAACTACAGACTGAGGGAAAATTGCCACATGTGACTGATTAAGAACTAATATATTTAATATAGAAATAACTCTTTATAGAAAGATCACTTTAGAAAAAATTGAATACCTCACCAGAAAAATGAGCAAAGGCAGAGATTCATATGGTCATTAAATACATGAAAAATATAAATCCATATTGACAATCAAATGTATTTTAAAACAATGAAGTTTCTAGGAATTTTGCCTGTTTGTTTGTTTTGGCCTATCAGATTGGGAAAAAAGTTAAAAAGGATGATAGGGCAGAATTGGTGAGGGGTAGGGAAATTGTCTCATGCTGCTGGCAGCCCGAAAGCTAGTACAGTTTTTCTGGAGGACAACTTGACAGTATGTGTCAAAAATCTTTAAAAAGCTTAACCTCAGACATTTCGCTTTTATGAATTTGTGGGAAATGAATGCAGGAGAGGCATGTATAAAGGGGTTCATTTTAGTATTGGAATGAATGCTGTACTGGAAATAGCCTAGGTGTCCGCCTATACAATGGAATACTCTAGAGCCATTAACAATGAAGAAGTAAATCTATTCATTGATATGGAAAGATGTTCATGACATGTTAAGTGAGAAAAGCAGGTATTCAGACAATCTGTACAGTATGATTGCATTTTGGGGAGATGGGATTCTGATTCAGTAGTTTTGAGAAAGATCCTGCAATTGCTTTTAAAAAAATTTTCCATTTCCTGTTTGGGAACAAATGGTGGAGTAAACTGCCCTGCATGTTGCAGCTAGGCACATCTCCTTCCTTGCTCTTACCCTTTCCTTTCCACCTATGGTAGAAACTTACATTGGTTCCATCTTTGCTACCAAATGAAATATGCTTTGGTGGTGTGTGGTATGCTCGCATTTACCTTAAAAGACTTTAGTTTTACTCTGGGGAGTAAGAGGGAGAGTGACAGTATAGTGGGAGGGAGAGAGGAAAGGTTCTGTTTGCCTCATTGCCCTTCCCCCCTCCCCACAACTCCCTTCATACTAATTAGCCCTTGTCCTCCACTATCCTAGGAAAAAGTTTGTAATGAGAAATGAGGCAGTTCTTGGATTTTTATTTCCTAAGACTCATTGTAAAGGCAATTAAAGTAATTCTTAATTCAATTAAAGTAATTCTTGAGGGTAATTTCTCTATTGGATTTTGGCTTTTCTGTGAAAACCTTAGCACAAACTGCCCCACCTGCCCTGGCCCATCTTTCTTGATACTCTAAGTTTCTCTGCCTGGTCCCAACCAGGACCCTCATCTTGTCATCTTCCATTTATAGAGTGCTCTTTTGTCTCTCTATGCTTTTGCAAATTGCATGGTATTCTTCCTCCTTTCCTCTTCTCTCCTGTCCCACTAATTTGTCTCTTTCTTCAGAGTGGGATCCCAAGTCTTATCAGCCCTGTAAATCTTCCTTGAATTCACCAGCATATGTGGCTGTCTCTAATTTTTTAGTTCTTGGAACCATTTGGTCTATATGACTTCAGGTAATTTTCATATAGTGCCTGTGTAATAAAAGAGGAATTGTTTGATTGCCTGCTTCTCTTGAAAGTAAACCTTGAGGGCAGAGATATTTCAGACATTGTATTACCCATAGAATCAAGCACGTACTGTTTGAGACAGTAGTAACTACTCAGCAAATACTTATCCAATTGTTCACTAAAAATTCATTTGAAGAATTAATTAGTATTACACCATAAAAACTCCCATTTTTTTCCTCTTGTGTTTAGATCACTCAGTCCTTGGTGTTTCTGCTGTTGGCTACACTTTTCAGTGCATCAACTGGTTTGCCATGGAGTCTTTATAATACTTTTGTGATAGAAGAAAAACATGGTTTCAATCAACAGGTAAAATAGAGAATGGAAATGTTTTCTTTTAAATATGAAGACCTTTTGTGCTTTTGTCCTCTGCTGGTAACAATTGAAACATAATTTGCTATTTTAGCACATGATTTAATTGAGGAAAAAGGAACTGCAGATATGTAAAGATCATGCTTTAAAGTCTTGTCATAAACTCTAGTAGCACTAATGTCTAGTGTTTTTCAGCTAATAATGTTTAAATGAATTTATTGTAAACTGTAAAATGCAAGACATGTAATGTAAGATGTTAGTGTCATATAGTATAGTCTCACAGCCTTTTAATTTTTAAAATTGCTTTAATGGTATATCCTTTTATTCACTTATTAGTCATTTTAAAAGCAGTTTCTGGGGCTGGCCGGGTGGTGTAGTGGTTAAGTTCACGTGCTCCACTTCAGCGGTCTGGGGTTCACAGGTTTGGATCCCGGGTGCAGACCTACACACCACTTATCAAGCCATGCTGTGGCAGGCGTCCCACATATGAAGTAGAGGAAGATGAGCACAGATGTTAGCTCAGGGCTATTCTTCCTGGAAAAAAAAGCAGTTTCTCAGTTTCTTTTGATTATTTCTTTTTTCAGACTTTGGGGTTCTTCATGAAAGATGCAATCAAGAAATTTGTTGTGACTCAATGCATTTTATTGCCTGTGTCCTCACTTCTACTTTACATTATTAAAATCGGGGGTGACTATTTTTTTATTTATGCCTGGCTGTTCACATTAGTTGTTTCTCTGGTGAGTAAAATCTTTGTTTCATTTCTGTTACAAAAGTCCCTTGGTGAGATAACTGTGATTTAATCTTCATTAGCATGTAAACAGTTCTTAAGAAGCAGATGAAATATAAATAGATAGTCATATAAATTCCCACCTTGGTTTCTGCTTTTGGGTATAGAAATAGGAGAGTTGACTCTGACCATGGATTTTCTTCTGTTCTTGCTGACTCTTACTGATCCTAGAAGCTAGTTGTTAGTTACTTTTAATGATCCAGTTGTCAGGCAGTTTTGGGCTGTGCATTTGTGAGTTGCTACCAGAATGGATGACTAAGTTTGATAATGTACTGACTCTTGACTGAGCTCCAGTGCCTAAAAATCATGGATGTTTTAAAGAGAGAGTAGATGTAAGAGGGATGAGAAAAAGAAAGCATAAACGTATCTGCTTTTCTTCTGCCCTCCTTCCCCTGCCTTTCCCCTCCTCCTCTTTCCCTTTCCCCTTTCTCACCTCTTTACCCATCTTCTCTCTTCCCTTCTCCTTCCTCCTTTCTTCTCTTCTCTCTTTTCTCCCCCACTGCCACTTCTCTTCCTTGTCCCTCCCTTTTCCTCTCACTTCCCTCCCTCACACCTTCTTTTCCTCTTCTCTCTCCTGTATTTGAAACTGCTTCACAACACACACATCTACAACACAATCAAAATGGTCTGTTCACAGCCCCCAGAAAATGCCATCTATCAGTTCTTCAACTCCACTATTTTAGTCTGAATTACTGTGGTGCTCATTGCTTCACTTCCCACTGGTGGCATCAAGATCAGAAAATTGGCACTAGTTGGATTTACACATATCTGTTGTGTGGCAAATTGAAGTGAAAGGAAAGAAAGCAGAGGAAATGCTCCAAAAATGCTTAAGGAAGTGCTATTTCAACCAAAGTGTACGCTTGCAGACTGCAGATAATTAATTTTAGCAGACCAACCAAATAACAGACAGCACACAGTAGTTCTTTTTTTTAGCAAGACTTCAGGTCTATCATGATTACTCTGAAAGGCGGAATTCCAAGTTAATGATGGGCTTATGAAGTATCAGAAATCCCCAAGAGAGTTTTGAATGGACCATTTGACTTTTCAATTATTACCACCTAGAGATTACTCATTTTGATTAATTCGTCAAACAGATGTTGAGCACTTGCTATGTGGTACTATTTGGGGCTAGGACTAGTAGAGCAAATAAGATAAGGTCCCTGTTCTCAAGGCTGGGATCACATAGTTGTTGTAATATAAATGAACCTGTATAATGAGTAGTTTTTGTTTGAGGTGTGTTCATAGGTTGCTCTGACTTTTACTTTTCAGGTGCTTGTCACTATCTATGCTGATTATATTGCCCCTTTATTTGACAAATTCACACCTCTGCCTGAGGGAAAGCTTAAGCAAGAAATTGAAGTAATGGCAAAGAGTATTGACTTTCCTTTGACTAAGGTGTATGTTGTTGAAGGTAAGGCTTCCTGGGGGTAAGAAGTCTTTATTTGAGTAGTTTCTTTTCTTTGAGTACTTTGTTCTCAAAACTTTAATGAAAGAACGAATCAGTTTGGTTTTTTTTAATTTATTATGTAAAGATGAGGGTTTTACGCTTTGGCTTTTAAGATTTATAGGAGTTGATGACATAATCCAGAGATAGAAACTGGCGGCCTGGTGCCAAATTCTGCTGTTGCCTGTAGCTGTGGTTGGTTGTTTTAAATTTTGGGCCAAGGCCTTTATCACTCCCTGTTGTATCATGTATACTAGACTGGTTTATTCACTTCTGTTACCTGCCTGGCTCCATTAGATAGTTGAGTTGGACTCTTGCATAGTCAAATTCCATTTAGCACTAGTTTGGGGGCTCATAAACAAAACCAACGTTATTGCCTTTATCTCCTCCAACAAAACTTCCAGTGTTCTGGAGGACTCTGATCTGCAGATTACCAAGAGCTGTAGTACCGTTGGGTACTTCAGACTAGTTGAACTCTGCTTTTTTTGATGATTGCTTTTGAGAGTTAAGCTATCTGTTAGCTTACATGAGACCACTACGTCTCAAGGAGGCCTGCAGCCATGTGGAGTGAAACTGTTGTGTGGTGCCGGGACTTTCAGAACCTGTAAATTGAAATCCATGTAAATGAATGAGACTCGTCCTGCCTCTGCCACTTACCAGCTGTGGGATCTTGAATAAATCACTTCACCCCTCTAGGTTTCAGTTTTGCTTCTTCTAAACCACAATTTGGCAAATGTTTTCTGTAAAGGGCTAGTAGTAAATATTTCAGGCTTTGCAGGCTACGTGATCTCCATCACAGCTATTCAACTCTGCCATTATTGTACAAAAGCAGTTATAGGTAATACGTAAACAAATCAGCATGGCTGTGTTCTAATAAAACTTTATTTATAAAAATAAGTGGCAGATTGGATTTGGCCTGTAAGCCATCGTATGCCCATCCCTCCTCTAAACTAAAAAAAATTACCAGTGAGAAACGGCTATACTGGATGAAGGAGTAGAAACTGAGAAGTAACTACAGGATCAGGGGTGAACGGAGATGGTCACAATTGGAAAGAATGAACTAACAGCGACTAAAATAGTTTAGAAATCTCAGATATTTAGTGGCTTCTGAGGTTATACAGCCCAACTAAAGACACAATAGGGACATTTCTATGGGGAAGTGGTAGAAGAATAAGCCAATTCCTACTACTTCTTTATCCTCTGAGATCACTGCCTTTTAGCTAATATTAAACTAGTAGCAAACTGATCAATCCAATAAAACGATCTCTGAGGGGCTTTTACTGAACGGGCAGTCTAAGTTGCTGATCACTTAAGTTATAGTCAGATAACATGAAATGACAGCTAATGATATGACGGTAGAGGTACTCAATAAGATATGTGATATATACCGTCAGTGCTGTATGATTTTCAATGAAATAGTCAGGAAAGGCTTTATTGAAGGAGGGTTATAATGTGAGTTGAGACTTCATGGAAAATCAAGATTTGAGTAGGCAGAGCGTAGCATTTCACAGGTAAGGCGGTGGAGTCAGTAGGCTTGGGTTTGAATCCTAGCTCTATCACAAATTACCTGTGTGACTTTGGGCAACTTACCTTTGCTAAACAAAAGTTTACTCATCTGAAATATATGTTTTTGTTGTTAGTGGTAACAATCCTTAAAGATATTTTGAATGAATGTTGTTACTAACAATAACAACACGTTTTAGGGATATGTAAATTGATAGGGATATTATAGTGAAAAGCCAAGATTCCAGCTCTCAAAAAATGTCAGATAGCAGGTGCTGAGCAGAGAACTAAACTAGTGTGATGTGATGAAGAATGACTGAGTAGATACTTTAGATTGGGTCATCAGGCAAGACCTCTCTGAGGTCTTGAATTTAAGCTGAGACCTGAAGGAAGGAGTCATCCATGCTGAGATCAGTGGGAAGACCTTCCAGAGCTTTGTTTGTTCAAGAAACAGAAAAAAGTCCAGTGTGGTTGCAGCATAGCAGAAAAGTGTTATGACATGAAATCTAAGATAATAGGCAAGAGTCGGACCACATAGGCCTTTGTAAATCAGGGTAAGGAGCTTGGATTTTATTTTAAGTTCAGGGGAGAAAACTACTGAAGGTTTTAGGCAGGAAAGTGACACGGTCTGGTTTGTATTTTTTAAATTTCTTGAATTGCTGTTTGGAGAATAGATTGTAGGGGGAGGCAAGAGTAGAAGCAGGAAGAACAGTTAGATTGTTGCAGTAGTCTAGATAGGAGATAATGGTTGCTTAGACTAGAACGATAATAATTTATGGAGAGAAGTGGATGCACTGGGGATATGTTTTAGAGGTAGAGTTGATGCAATTTCCTAATAGGTTACATGTGAAGAAATAAGGGGGAAAGGGAGACATTAAGGATAACAACCTAGATTTTTGGCCTGAGCAATTGGATAATGGTAGTTTACTGAGATGGAAAAAACTGGAAGAAGAGCAGGTTTTTAGGGAATTAAGTTCTGTTGGATGTGTTATGTTTTGAGATATCTACTGAACATTGTATTAGAGTTCTGTAAGCAATAATTAGTTGCAAACAAGCAATAGTAACCAACTGTGGCTGGTTTAAGCAGAAAAATTCCTTATTGAAACAATATTTGATAGCTCACAAAGTCACCAGGAAAGCTAAGTTTACCAAGCTTGGAAAATGGGCTATTCCATAGGGAGACTAGAAACTCAGAACCACACTGGAGGTCCAGTCTGATGAGGACACTGCTGTTGCCTCCTGCTATTGGATTCAGCAGTGTGCAGCCCTAACATCCCTGCCACTAGCACCTGCAGAATTAATTCCTCACTGCCCTGCTGCTTTGCATAATTATTAACTATTCAGAGTCCCCAGTGGGTGCATCTGATTGACTGAGCCAGAGCGTGGGGCTAGCTGCCAGGAGTGCAGGGGAAGCAAATATCTGGCTTTGAGATTTCTCAGATGAGAAGTGGTCTCTCACAAGATTTACATGTATAGAATTCCCTAAACTCTGAAGGGAGATTCCAATAGTAGGCCAGGGGAAAACCATACATAAGAAAGTAAATAAATAAATATGCGCTATAGACATCCTTGTGAAGACGTAGAGATGTCAAATAGGTAGCTGGATATATGAGTCTGGAGTTCTAGAGAGAGATCAGGGCTAGAAATTTTGATATGGAAGTATCTGGCCCATAGATGGTGTTTAATACCATGGATGAGGGCACTTCGAGAAGAAAAGAGGGCTCAAGTCCTAGTCAGCAGGGGAGGAAAAGCCAGCAAGAGGCTAAGGAGAGACCATTGAGATAGGAAGAAAACCAAGAGAACCTGATGTTTCTTTTGAGAGAGGAGGAGAAAGTGTTTCAAGGAGGGAAATACTACATGCCACTACATGTGTGCCACTCACCACGGCAGGCACAGTGGTAAAAAAAAGCTTACAGTCTAGGGCAGGGATACTTAAACTTCAGTGCGTGTAAGAATTCCCTGGAGAGTTTATTGAAAGAAAGATTCCTGGGCTCCATTCCCAGAGATTCTGACTTAGTAGGTGTTTTTAGTATCTACTTCTAACAAGTGCCCCTAGGTGATTTTGGTGTAAGTGTTCCTTGGGCCACACTTTGAGATGCTTGGACCAGTGGGAAATATTAAGGCAGTAATTTAACTTTATTTATATGCATCCAATCTGCCTACTTCCATAAATAACTTAAGGCAGCTTCCAAGAAATATTTTAAAATTAATTTAAAAATTAGAATTGGAGAAGATCGAAATGAGAGACAAGTGTAAGACCTCAGAATGATACACAGCTTTTCAGATTCTAAGGTCCTACATTGACAAAATTGGACCACATGTTTGGCTCTTAACCTCTAAGCAACCAAACCAAAAAGTGAAAAATAAATAAATAAGAGATGCTATTTACCAAAGCCTTGCTGTATTCTAAAATACTGCCACATATACTGCTATATATATAGAATATAGTATTGTTCTCAATATACTGCTAAATGTACTTTACGTTAGAAATATGAGTAGATACAAAATTCACATTTTCTGAGACATCTCAAATTCTCAAGAGAAATAAATTTTATCGTTTCTTCTTTTAAAAAAGTATGTAAGTAATAGTAATTTTTATGGATCAGGCAGTATGCTAATTGATTTACTTAGAATTTCTCTTGTAATCAGTTATCCAACCCAAGGAGGTAGATGTTAGCCTCATGTCATAAACAGGAAAATAAAACTTAAATTAAGAAAGTTCCTTACATTTACACAACTAATACATGGCAGAGCCAAGATTTGAACCCAAAGTCTGCTCTTAACCACTAAATTCACTGCATAGTGTAGAATGTTTAGAAAATAAAGGAAAATATAAAGAAGAAAATAAAAAATCAACCATTCGTCAGCTACTGTTAGCCACTGTTAAAAATTTAGGTATTTTTTTCCAGTCTTCTTAAAAATAGCTTTAATTTTTTTCTGACTATAGAAGTAAATATATTTATTTTAAAAGCCTTGGAAAAGAAGGAAAAGTATAAAGGAGAGAACAAAAATCTATAGTTCTAGAAGTCAGTGATGAACACTAATATTTTGACATATTTCTTAGTAGTCTTGTATTTATGCTTTTCTATTTCCATGTTCATGTTTTTCATGACAATTAGTGGAACCTTATATACATGAAGTTTCATATCCTTTATAGTATATTGGTGAGCTTTTTCGTATCTTGTTAAATTTCTTCAAAAGTATTTTTTTCTGGCTGCTTAAAATTCCATTTCATAGCTTCACCGTGATTGAATCCTTCCACTCTTGGATACCTAGCCTTCACTTATGTACTTATTGCTGTAAAGCTGCCATGAGCATAAATATTTGTTGGCAACACGGCAGGGAAATAGACTCTCCACGGCTGGCGGTGATTTATGTTGAGACAGTTTTCTTCAGGTATTAAACAATTTGAAAATGTTAATGTCCTTTCCAATACTTCAATTTCTAGGAGTCTCTCCAAAGGACCCCAGACTTTATAATTATTTTCCATGCTTTGAACTGTCTTTTCCTTAGGATCTAAACGCTCCTCCCACAGCAATGCTTATTTTTATGGCTTCTTCAAGAACAAGCGAATAGTTTTGTTTGACACTCTACTAGAAGAGTATTCTGTACTAAACAGAGACATCCAGGAGGAGTCTGGCATGGAACCCCGCAGTGATGGAGAAGGGGACAGTGAAGAAATAAAAGCTAAAGTTAAAGTGAGTTCTTCTTTTCCTAAGAGACCCTGGCTTAGTTTTTATAAACAGTTCCTGTGACAACTCAAAATAACCTCAATTTCTCTGTAGTGAGTGTTGAATTCAGGGAGACTATCAAATAAAAACACCATGGCCCCTTTATAATTCTGGTATTTGGGAGAGAATATCACTATTATTATATGCTGACTACTTTGCAGGCTTTTACAGAATGTACATGTTAAAATTGGAAGCATAAGATAGAAAAGTTATTATTATAAGCTATCTTTAAAACAAGGACTTTATATATATTCCTGATATGTTTATAATCAAAGAATTCCCACAGGCAGGATAAAAGGAGCTAAACACCTAATTTATAGCTTCACGGAGACGTAGTAATTATACGCTTTGGCAATAGAGAGACTTGGATGTGAATCCTGGTTCTGTCATTTAGTAGCTGTGTACAGGTACACTGTGTAATTTGGTCAGTTTTGTTTGTTTAACAAACATTTATGAAATGTATACTCTGCGCTGAGATGGCTTGCTTGGCGCTAGATGAAGAGGCAAACCTTGCTCTCAGGGAGCTTATCATCTAAAGGGGAGACAGTCATACAATCACAGTATGTTATGATAATTGCTACAGTGAAGCTGTATGTATTGGTTGCAGTGAGAGCTCGAGAGAAGACATTTATTAAATCTGACCTGAGAGTCTGAGAAAGCTTTTTCTGAATCTTTTCCTGGATGAGGTCAGCTGATGCTGATTAGCAAAATCCAAAGTACCAACACTAAATGGGGGAGAGGGGTAATGATAAGAAATAACACAAATTTAATCAGAAACGCTCACCAGTATTTGTATGTGTGATGGAATGTACCATTGGCTTTGGTGTCATTCAGAGATGGTTTTGGATCTGTGTAACCCTGGGCAAGTAAGTTAAGCTCTATAAATCTTTGATTTCTTTTTTTTTTTCCTGCTTTATCTCCCCAAATCCCTCCTGGTACATAGTTGTATATCTTAGTTGCAGGTCCTTCTAGTTATGGCTTTTTTTTTTTTATGCTTAAATCTTTGATTTCTTAACAAAAAGATGATGCCAGCAGGGTTCCTCACCTCTGCACTATTGACATTTTGGGCCAGATAACTTTTTGTTGTGGGAAGGTATTTTGTACATCACAGGATGTCTAGCAGCATCCTTGGCCTCTCCTCACCAGATGCCAGTATCAAACCCACCCCACCCCCCAACAATTGTGACAACCAAAATTGTCTCCAGACATTGCCAGATATCCCCGGGGGCAGGGACTTGGAGAGCAAAATCACTCCTAGTTGAGAAACACTGGGCTAAAGATGCCTTCCTTTTAGGGTCATGAAGATTAGGTGAAATAATATATGTGAAAAACCTTGTACTCCATTTTGTACATTCTAAGTACCAGAAAATAACTATTATCATTTGAGCATCTGTTTTGACCCTAAAAAGATGGTCTAGTAAAGTGCCTAGCCTGTTAGAAATATATGTAGATGGAACAAAATTCTGTGGAGGGGTTAAATAGCATTGGGAGAGGGTTAACTCCTTTGATTGTTTTTATTTTTTAAGTGGGGTTATCTCACTAGTTAGGATATTGGGATAAAAGTCACTTTGTTCTGATCAAGACTCATAGGATTTTAAGCTAGGACAAGATCTTAAGGTCATCTTATGAATAGGAAAACTGTGTCCGGAAAGGGTAACCCAGTGACAGCACTGGAGAATCATGCAAGTTCAGCAAGTCACCCTGCTTAAGAGGTATCCACATACGGGGTCAGTTGCATTATAGCCAAACCCAGATGTTGGTAGTCCACTGATTTCAAGCCGTGTAATGAAATACTGACCTTTCATTATCTATAGAACAGTGCTCTTTGGCTTAAATCTTTAAAAAGATTGGGTGGTTCTTTGAAGTGTGTTGAATGGAGTTTGAGTTATTTTGCTGGCTTTTTTTTTTTTTAATTTCTTTAAAGGTTTTTTTTTTTTTTTTTTGGTAAGAAAGATTGGCCCTTGGGGGCTGGCCCAGTGGTGCAGCGGTTAAGTTCGCACGTTCTTCTTGGTGGCCCAGGGTTCACCAGTTCAGATCCTGGGTACGGACATGGCACCACTTGGCAAGCCATGCTGTGGTAGGCGTCCCACATAGAAAGTAGAGGAAGATGAGCACGGATGTTAGCTCAGGGCCAGTCTTCCTCAGCAAAAAGAGGAGGATTGGCAGTAGTTAGCTCAGGGCTGATCTTCCTCAAAAAAAAAAAAAAAAGAAAGAAAGATTGGCCCTGAGCTAACATCTGTTGCCAATCTTCCTCTTTTTCTTTTCCTCCCCAAAGCCCCAGTACATAGTTTTATATCCTAGTTGTAGATCCTTCTAGTCCTTCTATGTGGAGCTCCACCTCAGCATGGCTTGATGAACGATGTGTAGGTCCGCCCCCAGGATCCAAACCTGCAAACCCTGGGCTGCCAAAGCAGAGTGTGCTAATTTAACCCCTATGCCACTGGGCTGACCCCTGGCTGGCTTCTTGAAGAGCCTGCTTTATATTGTTGATAACTACAAATATTTTAGCATCTATGTGTAAGTTACATGATGTAGATACATTAGACATAGTCCTACCCTGAAGAACCTGAAGTAGAGGAGACTAGATATGTATATAAATAGCCCATAGTTTAAGGTGAAGTGTGGTAAATATCATGAGTGGCTGAAATAGCGTGGCTTTTAGAAATTAAGAAATTGATGCAGGGGGCTGACCTGGTGGTGTAGTGGTTAAGTTGTGCGCTCCACTTCAGCAGTCCAGGGTTCATGGGTTCTGATCCCAGGCACAGACCTACATACCATTCATCAAGCGAACAAGAAGTTAATGCAGACCTAATGGTCAGACCGGTTTCTTAAAAGAGACGATATTTGAACTAGGCAGAATTTTGACTTGGGGATGGGCCTTTTCAGGTTGAAGATATGGGATGAATAAAGCTATAGAGACAAAAAATGACACAATGGCTATTCTGAGACTAATGATAAAATGGATTCTTGTAGATGGGGATAGAAAGGTAGGCCAGAAAATAGCCAGTCTATAAAATACTTCTGAGGACATCAAGTGGTTGTTTCCAGTGGCCTGGAAAATTTAGATTGGTTTGGGTAGAGGCCAAAGCTTCTTTTAGGAAGATTAAAATTTGGTGAGAGCGTATAGGATAAAGCAAAGATTGGAGGCAGGGAGACTTCTAGGGGTCTGTTGCATCAAGATGCCCAAGAGAAACATGGAATGATGAGGGCCTGCGTTAAAGTCCTTGATTACTGCTATGGGGAGAGAAGGAGAAGGTCACAGTGGACTCAGCACTCACTGTGTTGCTTTCCAGTGCCTGTGCCACTGATGAGATGATTTCAGATAGTGTATCAGTATTTTAAATTTGAATAGCTAGATATTTGCTAATGTATATTACGAAAAAGATAAAACTAGCATATTGCGATTTCATGAATATTGTAATTTAAGATAAGGCTAAGTTTTAAAAATTGAATTCATTTAAAGAAAGTTAAGTAAATAATCACAGAGAGTACACAGATGAGGCAGAAGCTGAGGAAACTGTGATTTATTCAGCACCTCCTACTGAACGCCTACTGTGTACGAGGCAGTGGGAGATGCAAAGACGGTTTTAAGTCTGGATGATATAGAGACAGTGAAACGTTTCTTTTTTTTTTTTTTTTTTGAGGAAGATTAGCCCTGAGCTAACATCTGCTGCCACTCCTCCTCATTTTGCTGAGGAAGGCTGGCCCTGAGCTAACATCCGTGCCCATCTTCCTCTCCTTTATATGTGGGACACCTGCCACAGCTTGGCTTGCTGAGCGGTGCCACATCTGCACCCCGGATCCGAACCAGTGAACCCCGGGCCACCAAAGCGGAACGTGCGCACTTAACTGCTGCGCCACCAGGCCGGCCCCTGGAGCATTTCATTTTTCACAGAAATTTAAAGAAGAATACTAAGGGACCAGCCCAGTGACACAGTAGTTAAGTTCGCACGTTCTGCTTTGGCGGCCCAGAGTTCGCTGATTCGGATCCCGGGTGCGTACATATGCACTGCTTGTCAAGCCATGCTGTGGCAGGCATCCCAAGTATAAAGTAGAGGATGATGGACTTGGATATTAGCTCAGGGCCAGTCTTCCTCAGCAAAATGAGGAGGATTGGCAGCAGATGTTAGCTCAGGGCTAATCTTCCTCAAAAAAAAAAAAAAAGAAGAAAACTAAGGTTTTCTGAAACTCCTCCTCTTAGAGATAGCTACTGTTAACATTTTGATGAATGTGTCCATACTGGCTATTAACATTTTAAAAGATGTCTAGGAAACTAAACTCTCTGGAATTTTACCCTTCAGGAGACAATTATAATAGTTGGAAAACCTGTCTCAAAAGCAGTTTAAGTAAGAGGAAAATTAAAACTATGTAAAAGCTGTATAGAAAAGCTGCCCTTTTGGAGAAGAAAACAAGTATTTCCCTAGCACATGCCAAGGTTATGTGAAAACCTGGGTGATGTGTAATAGAAAGGGCACAAGCTCTGGAATGTGGGGGTGAGTTTTCCCCACTGTTTATTAGCAAGATGATCTCAAGCAAGACATTTTAATTTCTCAGCTTCCTTTTCTTTATCTCTAAAATGAAGATCATACCTTCCATCTTACCCAGCTTGATGTTGTGAGGAACAAATGAGTCTGTATTAATTTTACAGAAAGGAAAGTGCTATAGAAAAGTAAAAGATGTGCGGTACTTATTTTCTGTTCTTTTATGTGAAATTAGTATGAGAAGAAAAGACAATCCAATTTTGTCTGACAATCTCCCACAAATAAGCAAGTCTCCTTTTTGTGGAAAGTGATCCTTGTTTAAGCTCTTTTCATTCTGTATCTTTGAATGTGACTCCATGCAGTTCTAAATAGCTTCCTAAACCTGGACTTCAAACCAAGAGACAAGAGCCTATGCTATCAAATAGAGAACTAGTTGTTTCATGAAAGAATTCATAATTCATACTGTGAAGCAGGTAACTAGTGAAAACAGTAGCCTGAGGACCGTGTTTCTTTATATAAAATGAGGCTAATGATAATGGCCTTATAGTAGTGGAGATAATGAACTATATACAAAATATCTAATACATACAGTGCCTGGGCCATTAATGAGTCGGACCAGTTATCATCATCATCATCATCATCATTATTATTTTTGGTGAGGGAGATTGGCCCTAAACTAACATTGGTTGTCAGTCTTCCTCTTTTTGCTTGAGGAAGATTGTCACTGAGTTAACATCTGTGCCAATCTTCCTCTGTTTTGTATGTGGGATGACGCCACGGCAGGGCTTGACTACTGGTGCACAGGTCCACACCCAGGATCCAAACCTGCGAACCCTAGGCTTCTGAAGCAGAGCACGCAACTTAACCACTATGCCACCAGGCTGGCCCCTATCATCATTTTTTTTTTTTTTTTGAGGAAGATTAACCCTGAACTAACATCTGCCACCAATCCTCCTCTTTTTTTGCTGGTGAAGAGTGGCCCTGAGCTAACATCCATGCCCATCTTGCTCTGTTTTATATGTGGGACACCACCTCAGTGTGGCCTGACAAGCAGTGCGTAGGTGTGCACCCAGGATCCAATCTGGCGAACCCCAGGCCGCTGAAGCAGAACTTGAGAACTTAACCGCTGCACCACTGGGCTGCCCCCCTATCATTATTATTATTAAACAAAGACAGCCATATTTTTGCTTATTACTAAAGTAATAGAAAAGTTAGAAAACAGGAATAAGCCAACTAACCATAAACATCTTACTATATATATTTCTAGTCTTTCTAAACTATTATTTTTTTCATCCTCCTCTTGTTGGAAATATGGATTGTTTCCAGTTTTTTGCTGCTGTTAATATTCTTGCAGTGAATATCTTTGTCAGTACATCTTCATTGCACCTCTTAATTTCCCCCTTAGAATAGATGTCTATTAATGGATGCTTTAATTCATTACTCTTTCTTTACAGCCATTCCCTGAAGGTACAAGGACACGTGTGTCTCTTAGCCATTTAAAGAACTAGGTTAGTTTTCTCATCCTTTTCTTTCTCTACCAAAGATACTCTGACCTAAATTCTAATATTTAAAAGGAAAACAGATAATAAATGTAAATACCATCTTGCAAATCTCTTTACCTGCTCGTCTCGTGCGTCTGCCCAGCCTCGCTTTAAGTGGTTATTTTCCTTAAAAATGAGAAATTGGTGAAGGAGGAGAAAAGTGGTAGAATATCTAGATTCCAATAAATCTTGCTGCCTGTGTTTCCATTAGGTTACATTTTTCCTAACTGTATGAAACAAAATCAATTCCATTTTCATCTGTTTTTTTGTACTTCCCCTTTTAAGTAGCTGGAGTTTATTTCAAAACCATTCGTCTTCACTTTCTAGGATGTATATTCTCTAATTGTTTGTTGCAAGATACTTACGTGTCCAGTAGATCAAGCTTGTTTATTATTTTGTTCAGATCTTTATATCTTTATTGATATTTTATTTGCTTGATGTTTCAATTATTGAGAGAGGTATGTTAACCTCCTCTATTATGATAGATTTGTCAGGTTTTCTTTGCAAATCTGACAATTTTGAATTAATCTATTCTAAGGTGATAGTATTATTGGTACATACAAATTTAGAATCAGTCTACTCTCCTGGTGAATTGAACCTTTTATCATTCTTTTGTGACCCTCTCTAACGATGCTTTTTGCCCTTAGGTCGGTGTTGTCTGATCCTACTGTAGCTGCGCCAGCTTTCTTTTGGTTAATATTTGTTAAGTGTCATCTTCTTACTTTTTAAAAAAGTTATTGAGATGAAATTCCTCATTTCAACCATTTTAGAGTTACAATTTTCAATTAGTATCTTCTGAGGAAATAGTATTAGGCACATTCATCTTTTTACTTCTAACCTTACTGTCCTTATGTCTGAGATGTCTCGTACACAGCATATAGACAGATTTTGTTGTTAGGGTTGTTTTAAATCCAAACTAACCATCACTGTCTTTTTTTTTGTGACAAGCTTATTTCATTTATATCTGTTATGATTGCTGATATAGTTGGAATTATTCCTACCATATTATTTTATGCCCTTTTTTCCTGCCCTTTCCATACCCCCACTCTCACCACCAAACATACACACATATACCCTCCTGCCTTTTTTTAGAACTGATTGAGCGTTTTAAAAAAAATTCCATTTGGGTTGTTATTCAGGTTTGGAGGGTCTTGTATTACTGTTCTTTGAATGATTGCTGTTAAAAATTAAGCATTCTCACATAATTTAAAATCTTAAAATGTGCAATATCTTCACTGCTTCCTGAACAATCCAGAGACCTTACACACTTTGATCCAATTACCTCTTTCATCTTGTATTTTAGTTTTATCTTGTTTAATTTTTGCACCTCAAGTAAGCATTATTATTGTTTCATACAGCCATTATTTAGATTTACCCATATGCTTACCTGTTTCTTTGCTCACCGTTCCTTATTCATCTTACACCTTCCTTTTAGAAATTACTTTCCTTCTTCCAGAAGTATATGTTTTAGAAATTTCTTAGGAAAATTCTGTTATTGTTTTAATTTCGCTCTCATTCTTGGATGTCAATTGAAGGTTGACTATTTATCTTATTGAGCTGTTTATCTTAGCACTTCAAAGATACTCTTCCATTGTGTTCTGGCTTACTTTGTTCCTGTTGAAAAAGTCTGCTCTGAGTTTATTGTCATTCCTTTTTAGTTTTCTCTGGTTGTTCTTAAGATTTCTCTTTGATTTTCGTGTTCTGCAGGTATGGACTTGTTTATCTCAGTCCGACTTGGGATGTATTGTCATTCCTCAATCTAAGGACTCCTGTCTTTCCTGAAGTTTTGAAAATTCTCGGCCATTGTATCTTTGAGTGTATCGTTGACCATTTTCTCCAGTCTATCTTTTGGAATTTCAGTTAGATGAATGTCAGACCATCTCATCCTGTCTCCCACGAGTGGTAGCCACTCTTTTATGTTTTCTATCTATTTGTCCCTTGGGGCTGCATTCTGTAATTTCTTCAGCTCTACATTCTAGTTCACTGATTCTTTCTTTAGATATATTTAATCTATTATTTAACCAGATCATTTTTTTTTAAACATTTTATTTTTCTTTTTTCTCCCCAAAGCCCCCCGGTACATAGTTGCATATTTTTAGCTGTGGGTCTTCCTAATTGTGGCATGTGGGATGCCGCCTCAGCATGGCTCGATGAGTGGTGCCATGTCCGCTCCCAGGATCCGAACCAGCGAAACCCTGGGCTGCCAAAGCAGAGCACACAAACTTAACTACTCTGCCATGGGGCCGGCCCAGTTCATTGTGTTTTAATTTTATTTTACTTTTTTCTCTGTGAGGAAGATTGGCCCTGGGCTAACATCTGTTGCCAATCTTGCTCTTTTTGCTTGAGGAAGATTGTCACTGAGCTAACCCCTCTGCCAATCTCCCTCTCCTTTATGTGGTATGCCACCATAGCATGGCTTGATGAGCAGTGCTAGGTCTGCGCCCAGGATCCGAACCAGTGAACCCCAGATCGCTGAAGCAGAGTGCACAAACTTAACCATTACCCCACCAGGCTTGCCCCTATTGTGTTTTAATCTTAAAGTTCTATCTGGGGGCTCCAGCCCCGTGGCCGAGGGGTTAAGTTCACACACTCCACTTCGGTGGCCCAGGGTTTTGCCAGTTTGGGTCCTGGGTGCGGACGTGGCACCTCTCACCAGGCCACATTGAGGCACTGTCCTGCATGTCACAAATAGAGGGACCCACAACTTAAATATACAACTATGTACTGGGTGGATTTGGGGAGGAAAAAAAGCGAAAAACAAAAAAAGAAGATTGACAACAGTTGTTAGCTCAGGCGCCAATCTTAAAAAAAAAGTGTTCCATTTGGAGGACAGGCCCTGTGGCCAAATGGTTAAATTTGTGTGCTCTGCTTCAGTGGCCCAGGGTTTGCTGGTTCTGATTCTGGGCACAGACCTACACTCTGCTCATTAAGACATGCTGTGGCGATATCCCATATAGAAGAGCTAGAATTACTTGCAACTAGGATATATAACTATGTACAGGGGCTTTGGGGAGGAAAAAAAAAGAGGAAGATTAGCAACAGAAGGTTAGCTCAAGGACCAATCTTCCTCACAAAAACTATACCTTAAAAAGAAAAAAATAGTTCTATTTCGTTCTTTTCAACTCAGTCTGGTCGTTTCTGGTAGTCTCTTGTTCCTTCCTCATGTTTTTAGTTTCCTTATTTGTATAAAGCATGCTTTTTTTTCTTTAATTTTTTTTTTTTTTTTTTTAGATTTTATTTTTCCTTCTTTTCCCCAAAGCCCCCCAGTACACAGTTGTATATTTTAGTTGTGGGGCCTTCTGGTTGTGCTATGTGGGACGCTGCCTCAGCGTGGCCTGATGAGTGGTGCTAGGTCCGTGCCCAGGATCTGAACTGATGAAACCTTGGGCTGCCGAAGCAGAGTGTGTGAACTTAACCACTCAGCCACGGGGCTGGCCCCAAAGCATGCTTTTTTAATATTATGTATCTGGTAATTCCATGATCAAAGTCTTATGGAGCTAATGCTGCTCTTTATTATTTCTGCTCTTACTCACTTTGGCTTGTTTTCTGAAGTATTTGGTAATTTTTATTGTGAGCTCATAATACGTTGCTGATCTTAATCTTTAAGAATCCCAAGGGGTCTGGGTTTAGGTTACAATCCTCAATAGAGGATTTGCATTTGCTGTCGGTTGTCCCAGTGCTACCCAGCTCAAAGCACTGTAATATCTCAGCTTGAGGTTTTCTGGACCATGCAGATAATGATTTTTAATTTTAATAGGAGACTTGTCTTTTTCCACTTAGATGAGACTTGGCACTATTGAGTTGTTTTTGCCAGTATATTTTTTTCTAGCTCACTCTTTGACTCAGAGTATAGCCCTTCATGGATTTATGTGAGGGATCTCAAATTTCAACTCCTCACCTTTCACTTTTCCTTATTTTCTAGTGAACTAAACTGTATGTTTAAAAGGATATTTGTTATAACCTATGAAGCATTTTTAGATGTTTGAGAGTTTTGCAGACTATCTAGTTAGTAATGTTGCCAAAAGCAGGTGTTTAGGTGTGTGTTGATCAGTGAATGTGTGTGCACATGTATGACTGTGTGTATAAGATTAAATTGTTCATTGTGTCTTGGCACTATTTACATTGAATCTGGGAAGTTTATAAACAGAATTTTATTTGGCTTTGTAAACATATTTCATCATTAAAATGACTACCATTTATTTATGTTTAATTATTTTACAGTACTGTAATAATATGTAAATTGTATATGTATCAACTAAAATCGTTTATTTGATTGGTGAATGTTGAATAATTTACTTTTACATTCTTAGTGGTATAAAAGTTCAAAACACAGGTCTCTGGCATCAGACTTCTTGGCTTCAAATCTCAGATTTTCCATTTACTGGCTGTGTGGCCGTCGGAAAACTAATTAACTTCTCTGTGCCTACATTTTCTCATCTGTAAAGTCGTAATAATAAGAGTACTTATCTTGTATAATGGTTGTGATGTATAAATGAGTTAATAAATGTTAAATATTTAGCACAAGGGGCCTGGTGGATAGTCATTGTTTAATAAGTGTCAGCAACTTTTGTTGTTGTTTTGTTTTGTTTTGTTTGGTGAGGAAGATTCACCCTGAACTAATATCCATTGCCAATCCTCCTATTTTTTTTTTTCTTGAGGAAGATTAGCCCTGAGCTAACATCTGTTCCAGTCTTCCTCTATTTTGTGTGCAGCATGCCTCCACAGCATGGCTGACAAGTGGACTAGGTCCATGTCCAGGATCTGAACCCACAAACCCAGGCCCGCTGAAGTGGAGTGCACAGAACTTCAACCACTCAGCCACGGGGCCAGCCCCTGTTGCTGTTATTTTTTTCATCTTTCCTGGCCCAGGTCTTCATATGTGTTGAATAAAAATAAATGAATAAAAATGTTTATTATAATACATGATAAATATATAAAATGTTGATTTGAGAGGTTACACTAAAATTAGGAAACAGAGTTCCAACAAATTTTAACATTAATTTTTACTATATTGAAGTTAACACAAGCATGTTGTTTAAAAGTTCAGAGTACAAAAAAGCTTGTAATAAGATATAGCAGTCTCCTGTTCCTCCCTTCTCTATGCTTCCTACTCCCTGCCAGTCCCTTCTCCCCACAGATTTCAACTCTGTTAGCGTCTTCTAACATTTACCAATTTCCATTTTTCTAAATAATATATATATATGCTCTTATCTATTGACACTGTTGGCTTTCAGTTGTGGTAGATGAGGATTTAGCTCTCTTGTCCTAACATCTGCTCTGCCTCTCCTTTCCCCCGGTTCTCCCAATAGAGTCGTGTTCCACTTCTTGGTTTAATCAATGTTAAAACATTGTCGTTAATGTTATTGTAAGACAGTGTTGTACTTATGTGATTATTATTCACTGCTGAGCATGCCTTGCCTTTTTCCCCTCTTGCTTAATAATTGCTTTTTTTTGATGTGCTTAGTTTTCTTGGTATCATTTTGCTAATTCTTCTCACAACTTCCACTAACTAATCTAATTTTCTACAAGTTAGTTGCATCATCATCCTTATCAGTTTTAGTCCGCTCCTCCCTCTCACGCCCTGGGAGAGATCTCTGTTCTCTTTCTTTGGAGTGGTTTCTCTGGAGTCCTCCTGTTCAGCTCTGATATTGGACTTCTCTTTGTGGTCATCCTTGATAGTCCTTTTCTTTTTCTTTAGGTTGGAATCCATGTTGATTTACTGCCTTCTCTTGGTGGTATTCATCCTCTGCTAGGTTCTTCAGGTTAAAAAGATGGTGCAGTGACAGAGGGTGTGTGATGATGTCAGCCCTCAACAGATTGTCCTTTGAGTCATGCTGTTCAAATCTAGCACCCCTGTAGAGGGGTGCCCTCTGTATCTGCTGTGCAGTTGTCATTCCAGGATCGCCCCTCCCTCTTATCCTGGAGATTTCCTTCACTTCTCTCCTGTGTTGGATCTCCTGTGTTCTGTATTCCATGACTTTTTGTTCCTTAGTTTTGCTCCTTCATTTTGGTGGAGAGAACATCCTCCACCACCTCCTGAGAAAGGTCACATGGTAAAGTTTTTGAGTTGTGGCATCAAAATGTCTTCATTTTTCTGTCCTTTTTTCTGTCATTTTGTCTGGGGTATAGATTTCTAGATTGGGTTGGGAAGGCGTTGTTCCGTTGTCTGCTTGATGGCACCGTTGCTGGTGGAGCGTTAGAAGCCCTTCAGCTTACTGCTCCTGAGTGTGTTACCTTTATTTTGCTCTTCTGGAAGCTTTCGGTGTTCTGAAGTTTTACTTGCTTGGTGGGGGTCTGTTTTCATCCATTGTGCTGGCTATGCGTTGGGCCCTTTTAATTTGGAAATTGAGGTCCTTTGGTTCTAGGAAAATTTCTGAAATTGTTTTGTGGATGATTTCCTCCTCTCTCTTTTTTCTGTTCTCTCTTTTCAGAATTCCTATTATTTGAGTGTTGGATTTCTTATACTGAACTTTATCTTTCCCCCGTTTTTCTGTTTCTTTATCTCTGTGTTCTATGTACTGAGAGATTCCCTCATTATCTTCCAATCCTTCTATTAAGCTTTAATTTCCAAGAATTATTTTTCTCTGAATTTTCCGTTTTTACAGCATCCTCTGTTTTTCCATGGATGCAATATCTTATCTCTCTAAATCTTCTCCTTATATAATTTTTATTTCTTCCATATTGTTTTTTTCTGCACCTGGTCTTCCGTCTCGATGGCTTATCTTACATATCTAGCAGTTCTTGTTTGTCTACTCCTTAGTAAGAGAATGGGACTGAAAACCTGCTTGGAATCTTTGAACCTATTCATAAGGCTAGTCAACTTTGAGCTTCACTATAGGGAGGCCTGGGTGGGCTTTTTGTTGGGGAATCTGATTTTACTATGTTCAGGTCTTTCCTGGTGAGTGGTCAGAGTTCCCAGGGAATGCTGGGAGCACCCTCCAATCCTCTGCCTGGAGGGGAGTGTTGTGGGAGTCCAGTGAGGGAGAGGGTTGGCTTGGGAGAGGGAGTCTCCATATTCAGCGCACCGTAGCAGTAGGTAACCAGATACGCAGTCTATTGCTGGTGTACTCTGGCCTCAAATGTGTTGACTCCCCAGTTGAAGGTTCTCTTTTTGCCCCATTCAGAGAGAATAAACTTTCAGGCTTCTGCCGGAATGAGGGAGTAGCAGTTGCCATTTGGTGTGGAGCTAGAGAAGGAATCTGGAGCTTTAACCATTTCTCAAACAACTCTCACCCATTCTTGCTGTAGCCACCTCCCCCTATTTCCCCAGTTCCAGAAGTACCTGGTGCTGTTAGTTCCCAAGCCCTTTGAAGACTCTGTGGGGTAAATCAGGCTGGTTCTGTTTTCTCCACTGCCAGCTTGTATTCTGCTTTCCGGGATCTGCTTAGTCCATTATCATTTGTGCGTCTGCTTTCCTGCTTCCAAAATGGTGTTGCTGTTGTCACTGCTCCTGTTTTCCCAGTCCTTGTGAGTTTATATCTTTTAAAAAAAATCTCTTGATTGTAGCTTTATTGGGACTTTTGGAAGGAATAAAATTAGATGTGAATGTTCCTTCTGCCATCTTAACTTGGAAGTGTCAATTTTCAAAATGGCAATTCATGGTGTATTTGGAGGGATCATAAGTGATATGTGCTTATTTGTAGATAATCTGGAAAACAGGAAAGATAAAAGATAGTTACACATCACTGTAATTCTACCATATAGAAAAAACTAACATTTTTTATACTTCCAGTCTGTTTTCTATATTTGTCTATTTTTAAGTATACAGTCACATTTTTTCATAATTGGAATCATACTATGTATTTTTAGTTTTGTTTCCTGCTTTCTTCACCTGATAAACCATTTTCCCATGTCACAGTATAATCTTTGAAAAGAAAATTTCTAATGGGTTTATGATATGGCTGTCCTATGACTCTGTCCTGATTTCTTTAACTATTGTCCTGTTGATAAAGATTTATGTTTTTTCCAGTTTTTTTTGTAATCTAAATGGACTGTAAGCTTCGTGAAGTCAGGGAAGCTCTGTCTCGTTCCTGATTCTTCAGTGCTCACGCAGTGTTTAACGTGGAGCGGTTCAGAGAATGTTTTGTTAAGTGAATGAACAATTTTCCATAAAAGTCTGATTGTTGTCTTAAGTTAGAATCTAAGAAGGGATATTACTGGGTTAAAAGGTGTAGACTTTGAAGATTCTTGATAATTTATTTTCAATTTGTTCTTTGATTCAGAGTAAGAAACAAGGATGTAAAAATGAAGAGGTGCTTGCTGTGTTAGGCCATGAACTGGGGCACTGGAAGTTGGGACACACAGTCAAAAATATCATTATTAGCCAGGTAAGTTTGGAGTGACAATTCTGTTTTTATGGCATGGTAGTCAAACTAGAAGTAGGACAGGCATGAGAGGTCATGCAATAGAGAGGTTAAGACAGTTCCATAGCCAGGCTACCTGGCTTCATGTCCTGCCTCCCTGACTTACTTCCTGTGTGACTTCAGGCAAGTTCCTGAACCTCTCTTTGCCTCCATTCCCATATTGAATGATAATACCTCATAGGACTGATGTAAGAATTAAATGTGTTAATACGTGTGAAGAGTTTGGAGTGGTGCTTGGAATGTGGTAAGTACTCTATAAATATTTATTGTTGTCACCATCATCACCACCGCCTCCACAGTCATTTAACCAACCAGAGGAGCTGTGAAGATCCAAAGGTGTGAGCCTAGATAAGTTGGACATTAGAATGCCTTTGTAAAAACTTTTTGTCTCATCTAAAAGTCATTCTACATTCATTGAAAAGAAATTGGAAAATGTAGTAAATATAAAGAAGAGAATAATTTCTGTAACATTCCTCCTCTGGGCCTTAATACCTCTACACCAACAGAGTGACCAGTTTCCAGGCTCTCGGTGAAATAGTGCAATATTTCGTTGACTAGTTCTGAGCATATGTGGCCTGAACTGAGTCTTAAGTGGTCTTTGTACCTTTCTGGAAGGACTGGGTAACAGATTACACGGGAAGACTTGTGAACCCCTGGAGGCACTTACCTCTTTAGGTATAAAAATGAGTTCCTGGGCTTGAAGCTATGTTTTATGGTTACATGGTGGTGAGTAAGACATTAAATAAGTCCAAATCCAAGTTCTAAGTAAGTGTTCCGTCTAATAAGGAAAGTCACTGCCCCTTTCATAAAGGAAGGGGTCCAGGGAAATCAGCCTGCCACAAGCTAGTGAGCTACTTCCTGAGCTGTGGCACCTTGTCAGGGCTGGAGTTGATTGCCTCTTCTGATGGATTGGGCTCTCAACGGGAGCCAGTGGGAGGATGTCTGTGTTGTTGACTAATCCATTGAGTCCACACTTGTCACCTTGGCCACTTTGTTCATGAGCCACTTGCCCAAGTCCTAGAGTGATTGGGGAAAGAGGCTGGCTAACATCCACAGAGCAGATATCTTTTCTGCCTGATCGTCGAGAGCCTCCTCTCTGGTGGGACTCTTGGGGAGCGCACACATTAGGCTGAAGCAGTATCATACTCTGTGCTAATTTTGGAAGTTTCCCCACATACCTGTTTTCCAAATCTCCTTGTTAGCCATCCTCTGGTTTGTTCCATGGCCCTGATCATCCAGCCTAGCCATGATTTGCCCACTGCCAGTGAATTGCTATATATATCCTCAGCTCAGGCCCTCTACCCTTCTAGACTGAGTGGACAATGAGACATACTACTTAACATTTTCCCCACTGAGAGTATTTCTGTTTACCACTGTTTTCTAGGGCCATCCCTGCTGGTCCTATAGTGCCACAGCGGTCTCCTTTCAGCTGGTGCCAGCATATTGTATTAAGTTATTTGTAAAATAGGCTCCAGTTTTTTCTCCTCAGATTATTATAGGGAGTTCCTCATGAGTAAGGGTTGCTTGAGGGGTGGCAGAGTGGCAGGAGTTGGCACACTAGGAGTGTGAGCCGCCTGCTCATTTAACTTACTTCTGCCTTCATGACTTTCGTTACCACTCCTTTATATACTGCCTGTGCCTGGTGATGGAGTGTTTCTGGGCAAACCAGTTTCCTGGCTAGATGGATCAACATAGCATCCATTTCAGGAGGAGCAGCTCAAGTTGCAGGACCCTGGTGTCCCCCGGTAGGAATCAATCTCTGGGAGGGCCCAGTTGCAAACCAAAAGTTACTTCTCAGAAGGGCAGTGGTTACTTGATGAAAATGGAATGTGTAGCTAATAATTCTAGGGGCTTTCCCAGTAGTTTTTCGATCGGAGCTTGTCATATGGGACCCACTGAGTGGCAGAGCTGCTCGTGCTTCATCCTGGGCCACCGGCGAGCCTTTTAATGCTCTGAGCCCCACTCTAAGCTGGCAGCTGTTTGAGTCACCTGGTAAATGGTTTGGAGCAGCACACTTAAATATGGTATACGTGGCCTCCAAGATCCTCATCTGCTAAGGGAAAGAATGGTATTTGTTCTCCAACTTTAGTCCAAGGAGTTGTATTTTGGTGTAGACTTTTGATATTTTTTTCTCTCATTTATTGTTAAAGATATATTTATCTCTGTGGACCTTGCTAATTGTTGAATTTAGCTCCAGTGATCCTAAAGGGAATTCAAGGGAAACCTGTTTCTTTGGAGCCTCCAAATCAAGGTCAGGTGGGAGGCCTTGCGTCTGGTTATGGTTTAGTGCAAACAAAGCCAGAATCCATTCTAGTTCTTTAACTTTTTACAGAAAGAAAATATCCCTTTGCTGTTGACCACTTTAGACCCTCAATGATAGGAGGCTCCATTGAAGCCTGTACTTATAGAAAACTCTACAGTTTATACACTTGGGAAAATTTTATTTTCCTTTCTAGAGTAAAAGCAAAACTATAAAACTACCTAAATAACTTTTTCTGTGATCACACTAACACCATTCTTAAAATCACATGATGATGTCTTGTTCTACTTTTTTGGTACTACTGATCCCACAGTGAAATCACCTTGGCAATAACTTAGAAATTTTGTGTCCTTCTTTCTAGATGAATTCTTTCCTGTGTTTTTTCTTGTTTGCTGTATTAATTGGTCGAAAGGAGCTTTTTGCTGCGTTTGGTTTTTATGACAGCCAACCCACTCTAATTGGGCTATTGATCATCTTCCAGTTTATTTTTTCACCTTACAATGAGGTAACGTATAATCTTTAAAATTATCTCACATATGCCCTTGCCTCTTTCAGATCTGGAACCTTTAGGGTAGTGAAAAAAGAAATAAACAAAACTGTATAGTTTTAACAAGTAGATGAAACAAAGTCTTTTAGTCCCTTGATTTACTGGCCGGTAAAAGAAAGTAGCAGAAAAACCCAAGCCCAAATAAGCAAATGCTTACATACTGTTAGGGGGAAAAAGTAGAGAATTAGACTTGAGTGGTGAAAACCTTGATCTAACACACACCTCAGACACTTGGTAGATGGAGGTTAACTCTTGCAGTGCTATGTACTGCACACATATTCACCAATACTTGGTGAAAATCTGTGTGTGAGGGGACGAAACAAGTAATAATTGAGTATATACTTGTGACTAGATAAGGGAGGCCAGATGACAGTGTTCCTCTGATTAGGTTCCCTGACCACCTGCCTCAGAACAGCCGTAGGGGCCCACCCCAGACCCTCTGAGTCAGACTTGGCCCTTGACGCTGAGTGAAGTTTAAGAATCACTGCTCCGTGACTGCTCGGTAGAGGGCCTCCACGTATGTGATGAAACGTGGATTGATGAGACTGTAGATGAATGAATCTGATGATGGCACGTGTCCTGGTATTTATAAGTCTTCCAGATTAGCTAAGAAATAACATTGGGGATCTTGAGATGTCTTCGTTCAGAAGAATTCTTTCTTGGGACAGGTTGTAGAGTTAAGGTTTTTAGATGAGCTAAATGAATCCTGTTTCTCCATTAAAAAGGGCAGGGTCGGGGTGGTTAGGCACCAGGAAAGAAAAATGGAGAGAAATAGTTCATATTTGTGTAGCATTGTCCACATAAACCAAACAAGTTTTACCAAGGACTGAGATTTATTATCTTTAAACTCTAAATGTTTTAATTTTTTGTTTTAACTTTTGTTGTAAATAGTTATAAAATGCCTTGTACAATTTGTACTGCTTAAAGAGGTTAGAGAACACTTTATGATGATACTGTGACTTCTGTCTTCTGTCACAGTTCAGAAATGCTGTAAGGACCCTGAGCTGTGTATACTAACAACCCCAGGCTGCTCTGCATTTTAAGCAGTTGTGCTGTTTATTTATTTAACTAATTTTCTTGTCTCTTCCCTCACTGTCAGGCTGGTATTCCTTGCTACTATCAATGTGACTCTCTGTTACCGTCATCATCCCTCTCTGAGTTTCTTCTTTAACCTACTGAAGACTGGGAAATCAGATAGTCAGACTCATTAAATAAGAGTTACTAGATTCTGCCGAGTAGAAGGGTCCTCTTATTAGTAAAGGCATCACTAGTGTTAGTGGTTATCCTTTGTGGCCCCTAACTGGGCTGCTCAAAGGGTTTTTTGTTTTGTTTGTTTCCTTATATTGAGTGGTTGAGTTCACTTCAAAAATGTTTAAATAGGGGCTGACCCCGTGGCGTAGTGGTTTAGTTCAGTGTGCTCTGCTTCGGCAGCCCAAGTTCCTGGCTTTGGATTCTGGGCATAGACCTACACCACTCGTCAGCTGTGCTGTGGCAGTGACTCACGTACACAGTAGAGGAAGACTGGCACAGATGTTAGCTCAGGGCTAATCTTCCTCAAGCCAAAAAAGAGGAAGATTGGCAATAGATGTTAGCTCAGGGTGTATCTTCTGCAGCAAAAAAAAAAGTCTAAATAAATGTGGGGTAATTTGAAATGTGCTTAATACACAGAGATATCAGCAACTATTTTAAAATTCTTGGTGAGCCCAGGAGATTTCTTTCAAAAAAGCTAGATATTTAAACAAAACCTTATGTTAAAATCAGCATTTAAGAAGTCATGATAGGAAAGTGATATTTTCCTGGGGAAAATGAGAAAATTTCCTTCTTAAGAAGAGTTTGGAAGCCTATAGCAGAGCAGATTGGTGCAGGTTAGTATCTGCTTATGTTTTTATTTATGTGTTACAGTGAGATTCAAAGAACAGTTGGCCTGGGACTCTTAAAATTAGGAGAGAGAGAGAGAGAGAGATGAGTTAATGATTCTATCCAAAAAGTATATTCAAGATTTGGAAAGAAATTTCAGGCAGAATTCAGATATTAGGTTTAAACATACAAGGATGGGGAACTCCCAGACTTTATTTTGAAATCTTGTATTTACTGGTAGCAATAACAGGTACAAATGAGAGACTATTTTTAACTTTTCTTGTTGTTTTAATGCTGAAGTATTTTAAGGTAAGAAATACTTCAGTATGCAAATAAATTATTTTTCCCTCAGAAATATATGTTTTCAAATGAAATTTGTCCCCTTTGTAGTAGTCACCTTCGGAGATTGACTGTTTAGTTGGGTGATGCTGCCATAGCTCAAAATTCAATTTTGAGACAGTTGGAGGCTGTAGCATGTTTTTTAGAATATTCTCAGTGAAGACTGTCATTGTCCTTTAAAGGTGGATAAATGAGCAAGCATGTTTTGTTTTTTTTAAAAAAAAGATTTGATTTTTCCTTTTTCTCCCCAAAGCCCCCCAGTACATAGCTGCATATTTTTTTTAGTTGTGGATCCTTCTAGTTGTGGCATGTGAGATGCCGCCTCAGCATGGCTTGGTGAGTGCACCCAGGATCCGAACTGGCGAAACCCTGGGCCGCTGCAGTGGAGTGCGCAAACTTAACCACTCGGCCACGGGCCTGGCCCCAAGAATGTTTTTAAAAGAGTCTGACTATAAATCGGTGCAGCTTAACTTGGACTCTGAGGAGGGTGCTGTGGGTGGGCTTTGGAGTCATCGAGAACGGCAGCGCTCCCGCCTTCCAGCTGTGTCGAACAAGTTCCTAACCTCTCTGACCTTCCCCCTTCTCACCTGTCAAACAGGAGGCAGAGTGATTACCTTGTAGGATTGTTGGAGAATACGTAAGCACCTAACTCAGTGCCTGGCACATGGTAATTCTCAAAAATTAGTATTTTTTGGTAAGAATAGCATTATTTGGATATATATCTGTTTCTGATCTGTTTGCTTGGGGGAAAAAAGCTCATTTTATAATAATTCCCCCACCGTAGTTTCCTAAATACTAGTGATCTTTCTCTTGGCCGGCTGTTTCTCTCATCCGGAGCCAAACCTCCTCTGGGTCTTGGCTCATGAAATCTTCAGGGACAACAGAGAGGTGGGCAGTAGTTAAAACCTTTTTATTTACTTTTTCAGGTTCTTTCTTTTTGCCTCACGGTCCTAAGCCGCAGATTTGAGTTTCAAGCTGATGCGTTTGCCAAGAAACTTGGGAAGGCTAAAGACTTATATTCTGCTTTAATCAAACTAAACAAAGATAATTTGGGATTCCCTGTTTCTGACTGGCTGTTTTCAATGTGGCATTATTCTCATCCACCACTACTAGAGAGACTTCAAGCTTTGAAAAGTTCAAAACAAGACTGAGTTGCCCAGGGTCTGCGACTGAAGACATTTCTGATTATTTCTGTCCTGGCAGCATGTTCCAGCTCTTGATGTTTTTAAACTTTTTTTTTTAAAGAAAAATTATTAAGTACAGAAAAGCCAAGATTTCAATACATTTAATATCTCATTTCAAAAATGATTTTAATAATTCATTTCTTAAAGAAAACACTGGATAAAATGTTGTGGCTTAATGTTTTTAAAGGCATAGTTTTATCCTTAAAATCTAATTTACCATCAACTTGTAAAATTATTTGAGAAAATACAGAGCTTGTTTTATTTACACATTTATATGGAATCTGCATATATAAAGTGTTTGGGGGCATATATTTAAAGGAGGGACACCACCTCTGAGTCTTCTCTGTAAGGCAGAAACCGTGGTTCCAAATAGTTGTGCTCATACCTAAGTTGAGACTTATTTTTATTTTCATGCTATTATGATTTAACCTGGCCAATCAGTGTTTTAAGTAAGAAAGAAGGTTAATAATTGGTAAGGCTGGTGTTATTTAAATGAAAGTAGTTAAAAATGTGCTCACTGTTCTATCGAATTTCTCTGTTCCCTCTCTCGTCTACACATTGATCAGGAGTTTCTGATAGTATTTTGAAATTAGAAATTATGTATAGAATGTTTTAAATCATTGGATTTTCTTTTTAAGAAAATCTCAGTCTTTGTCTTTCCTTCTGCCTGGTAGGTATGATCCCATTAGGGGTAAACTAGTATTTTCCGAAACATTCAGCTTTTTCTCATTCATACTCTTTTATTCGATAAATAGTGCATTCTTTCACTTAGCAAAAATTGCCATGTTAAACAAGTTTTTCTGTTTTTAAAGTGGCAGAATGTGGAAAGAAGAAGAATTGACATTTTAAGAGACATAAGGGTGAATTACTGATGTTTCTCATATTACAGGAGAAAATATAGTTTTCTATCTCTCTCACGGACAGAAGAATTTGTTTTTATTTTTTTAATTTTTATCAGTAGGTCATACATACGCACTGTTTAATCAGGCCTGATTCCAGTTTTGAAAATTAGCAGTTGATGTGCAGATAATTTTTATTTTCAAAACAAATGTCATGAAAAATTTCTTTTCCAGTTTTCAAAGCTGCATGTTTGACTGCTTCAAATCTCTGTCCACTTTCTGAATGAGAACTGACTTTGTGCCCAGAGTTCCCACTCACTGGTGACGTTTACCTTCTGGGCATTTATTCCAAAATGGGATCAACTGTGCACCCTTGGTGTCTGGCCAGAAAGTCTTTTGTTCAGCTGATGTTTGGGTGATGTCTTTACATGGAATTATAATAAAAATAAAGATCTAGTTTAGTACTGCATTATTATTTTCCTAAGGCTATAAAGAGGAACAGTCCTGTGATTTTATCCAGCATCCTTTTTCTGTGAATTCACGCTGTGATAACTGCCTTTCCTTCCTTCTGTGCCTTTAAATACAAATTTCAGTTCTGCACAAGTGAAACATTAAAAATTGTCAATGTAGATGGATGTACTTTGTCTTTAATTTGACAGAATTTGTGTGTCATTTGTTACCTAGATGTACGTTTCTCACCGCAGAGGAACTGGGTGCTAGCACATGGAGAGTAGTTGAAGAGATGGCCCTGGTGCTGAGTGACGTCAGCAGCATCCCTGTGCCTCACTCGCAGTCTGCCTCAGCGCCTTCCTCCTGCTCTGCTCCAGAGCCTCACCTGTTCTTGCTGACGCTTCCTCAGAAGCTTCATTCAGAACCATTCCTTCTCCGTCTTCATAACCTCAAATTGTCTTGGGCCTGTCTGCTCTGCTCCACCTGCCTCTTTGGTCTTCCTTACATGTGACAGCAGTAATTAGCTTTTTAATACGTGATTGTTTTGACCTAGTCACCTACAGTTTATGGATGGCAGAGACATAGGAATGGCCAGAGGATACTGGTAGGTTCTTGAGGTCTTAACCAATCAGGGGAAGGAGTGGAGAGGTCAACCAAGGAGAGAAAGAGGCGGCACTCTGCACCCTAATACTCGGCACATATGCAGGGGCAGAATCAAGTAGATCAAGGCCTCAAGGAAAACGGCATGGCCTCAGCAGGTTTGACCTCTGAAGCTAAGGCTGAGTCCCTGTTGTGTATATAGTACCTTTATCTGACTTGGCCCTTTGCTGAAATGTGAGAGCTCCTAGTAAATTCTACCTCTGTTTAGGATAGGAGCAGAATTCCTGGCATTACTTCAATGATTTTAGTACCAGTGATGGTCCCAGCCTGCCCTTTGCCTTTGTGTTCTCACTGTCACCCCTAATCCTTTATGTAGTCTTCCCCTCCCTGAGGAACCTTCTTCCACCCGGTCTTTTTCATCAATCCTTTGGATTCTTTGTACATACGTGCTTTCTGTAGCTTTGACTGTTTTGAGTGTTCTGGCATCATTAGCAGAAAGCTTACTAAGTACCACTTGTGGGCCTTAAGTTCTTTCCTAAGTGCTATACAAAGAAAATTACAGAGAACTTACAGCCACAGACTTCTGATTCAAGACCACAAGGATGTGAGCAAGTAATTTGTGTGTCAGGCTAAGTATAGTTCCGTGGGAAGACAGAAATAGTCCATGGTGGAGTGGGATAGCCAAATTCTGACGTTACGGGTAGGGAAACCTCTGGCTCTTTTCTTCTCCAGGATGGTCTCCAGGGAGGAGGATTTCCTAAACCATTTGACCAGAGACATGTTTTTTAATAACCTGTGAAAGCAGGACTGCCCGCATCTAGAGAGCAGGATGAAGCCAGCGTCTCAGATAACAGCCTCTGCCTCCCGGTTACAGCTGCCCTCTGGCTCTCTGCATGATGGCTGATAAACAGGGAAGGTATAACTTAACGTTACGATCCAGGGCTCTAGAATGCAGCACCCCACTTACTAGTAAGACCTTGGGTGAGAAACTTGACCAAGCCTTCATTTCTCCATCTGTTATTAGTCAGCAGATATGGAGCCCCTGCCGGGACGCATTAGTAAATAAACGAATAGGATAATTCCTCACCTCAGGCAGTTTACATTCTAGTGTGGGGGAGACAGACAATCAAAATACAGCTGTCAAATGGTGATCTATATCTTGGAGAGAAAGGAGGGCCTGAGGTGTTTGTGTCGGTAGGGAGGGTGTTGCAATTTTAAGTAGAGTGGTCATAAAAAGGCATCGCCGAGGCAACGTTTGAACAAAAACCTGAAGGACGTAGAATGGTCTAAGCAGGTGTCTGCAGGGAGAGCATTCTAGGAAGAGGGAACAGCAGGTGTAAAGGCCTTCAAGTGGGAGTGAGCCTGGTCTGTTTGAAAAACACCAGAAGGCCAGAGTGGCTGGGCTGGGGTATGCTAGAAGGAAATGGTGGGAGATAATGTCAGGTAAGGATGAGCGGATTTTACAGGGCCGTGTAGGCCGTTTTAAGAACTCAGGCTTTTCCTAGAGTGCAGTGGAAGCCATTGGATTTTGGGCCAAAGAGTGACATGATCTAATTTAAGTTTTAAGAGGATCACTCGCTGCTGTGTTGAGGAGCAAGGGTGCAAGCAAGGGGACTAGTTGAGAGGCTCTCAGTACTTCAGGCAAGAAATAAAAATAGTGCTAGTCTGGAGTGGTAACTGGGGAGGTTGTAATAAGTGATTGGATTCTGGAAATATTTTGAAAGCTGAGCCAACAGGATTTGCTGATGGATCAGATGTGGCTGCAAGAAAAAACGTGGAGTAGAGGATGACTCCAGCATATTTAGCTTAAGCAACTGAAAGGACGGAGTTGCCAGTAACTGAGATGGGGTGGGGGGGAGGAGAAGGAGGAGATTTTGGAGGGGCAGATCATTTAAACATTTTGGACATGTTAAAATTGAGATGTCTACTAGATATCTAAGGAGAGATGTTGAGGAGGCAGCTGGATAAATGAATTAAGGGGAGAGATCTGGGTTGGGACTATATAGATGGAATTTAAGGCCATGAAACTGAATAAGATCCTGAGAGAAGTGAGAAAAAAAGTTGCAGTCCAAGGACCAAGCCACGTGGCACTCTGACTTTCAGATCCTGGGGAGATGAGACCCCAGCAAAGGAATCTGAGAAGGACAGAGTGGTGAGCTAGAAGCCAAATTAGACAACCTTTATTCCTATCAAAGGGAGCAAAAATATGGGATGGTAGCTTTATTAAAGGCAGAAGTGGGTATGAGAGATTTTTATTTTTTAACGTGATGAAAGGTGGTAATCCCTGCTTTACAGGACTGTTGTAAGGGTAGAATGAGATAGCATTTACAGTCCCATGATAATAAGAGCTCAAGAATTGGTTAACGATGATAACAATTGTTAATAATGATATTACTAACACCATAATTGCTAAGATGTAGATAAGCGCAAGAACAGAAGTGCCTAACCCAGCTGGCAGTTAGGTGAGGAGAGGATTACTAGAAGACGTGATCGGGTTTTGAAAGAGGAGTAGAAATCAGCCAGACAAAGAAGGGCACGGGGGTGGTATTCCAGGGAACAGGGTACAAAAACATGAGAACATAGGGCATTTTAGGAATTGCAAGAAGTTAGGAGTGAGAAATGGGGCTGGAGAAGCAGGTCTAAGGGGCTTGTGTTCCATAATAAAGCGTATGGATATTATCCTGAATAATATAATCCTTCATTTACCTAATATATATTAAGTTCCTGCTAAATACCATACATTGTTGTCGACTCTGGAAATCCCCTGCCTTCAGGGAGCTTACATTGTACTTGGGGAGACAAAGAACAGTGTTTATGGAATGAATGAATATTTGCTAAACAAAGGAGTGGAAAGGGGAGACTAACAAGGTTGGAGATGTTTGTGGTAAGGAATGAAGACAGAAGGAGTTAAAGATGATGCGGGTTTCAGGCCTGGGTCCCGGGTAGATGGGAGAACTAGTCACTGAGATAGGGTCTCCTGAAGGAGCGGGTTAGGCAGGGTGGTGCCTTCAGTTTTTACTTTGGTTTTGGGCAGGTTGAGTTTGAGGTGCTTATCAGATAGGATATGCAAAGGAGGCAGAGGCCATCTCCTCGTCCACCTAGAGCTGGATCCACTAGTTGATTGTGATGTCATGAGCAGCATGACAGAGGCCCAATAACCAAGGCAACTGGCTCTGGGTCCTATCACCAATGGAAGCCTTGCTTTATGGGTAAGAAACAAGCCTACCATTTATCCTGGGAACATTTCTGTCCCTACCAGGATCCTTCACAGCAGCCTTTCCCCTGCTGCTCCCTTTCTCTGGCCAGTGCTAACCTGGCAGAGGGCTTCATCTGCTTCTAAGCCCACCAGTGCCACCATATCGATACCCACTTCATAAATTGCCAAAATGACCAGCAGCCAACTTGAGACTCTTTGTCAGGAAAACACTAGGGCCCTGGCTGAAAGCCCCTTTCTCTGCTGATTTTTTGATGGCGTGGGTTAGATCCTGGCCGTCTAGCTGGAAGATTAGTGGTTTGCTAAATTACTTGAAACAAAATCTCGTCATCCAGACTCCTGGGGCCCTGCCAGGGGCGAGTTTGGGACTCGGAGGCATCTCAGGCCACATTCTGGAGAAGCTGCAGAACCTCCAGGCAGGAGCTGGGCTGTCTTGCCGTGGTACTCTGTTAGGCTTCCTGAATCCCCATTTTCCTAATTGCAAACAGGGGAGCTGAGTTCCTACTTCATTTTTGTTGCACTAGATTTTTCTCTCCTGAAGTTCATTTGTCAAGGGGCAGGCCCCTGTTCTTGGCAGTGGAGGGAATAACCTAGATGCTGTGTGCCATCTTGGAACACGCCTCAGCCACACAGAAAGTTCAGACCAGATCCCTTCCTTCATGTCTGATGATTGATGGGGGGTCTTCTTTGAGCATCCTGAGCATATTATTCATTCACTAATAACTTAGTGAGTACCTGATATGTCCCAGGCACTGTTTTGGGTTTTATTTTGTGTTTTTGAAACTTTTATTTTTTTCTCTTCTCAAATGATTTTTTCATATTTATATATATTATTTTTATATTTTTGGTGAAAACATTTAAGCTCTACTGTCTTAGCAAATTTCAGTACAGGACGGTATTATCAACTATAGTCACCCTGTTGCACCTGAGATCCTTACCAGTCACCGTTTTATGTGCTGGGGAATGGAGCAGCGAATGAGACCAAAGTTTCTGCCCTTATGGAGCTTATATGTTGTATGTTATATGTTGTATGTTGAATAGTGGTAAGTGCTAAGGAGAAATAATAAAGCACGAGAGGGCTCTCTGGAATGTTGGGGTGGGGATGAGAAGGTCACTTGAGTAATGACCTGAAGCGAGGTCGCTGGCCGTGATATTTTGGGGAAGAGCATTCCGAGCAGAGGGTACGTGTGTGTGGCACAGCATGTCTGAGGGCTGGCGTGGCCAGAGTGGAAGGTACCAGGGTCCAGGCATGGACATGAGGTCAGAGAGGCTTATGGGAGACTTAAGATCACAGTAAGGACATGGGTTTTTCCTGAGTGAAATTCATCCACCAGGAAGTCTTGGAAAGGCTACCAGTCACTGGTCCCTAGGGATCAGCCCCCTCAAATGCCCGAGTGATAAGGAATGAAGTGTAACTCTGCGTAGGATTTAGTAACTGAAATCCTCCAGTGAAAAGTTGCAGAGAGGGACAAGGAGAGAGCCCAGGGCCAGTGGATGAGGAAACCTCCAGGAGTAGACTGGCTCCCTACGCCCAAGGTTTCAGGCACCAGAATAAGTAAAGTGACTTGGCCTAGGGAAGGGGGAACCCCCTCCCCACCAGGTATGAAATGCCTGAGAGCCTGCTCAGGGTGGTGGGTGACGCTTCAGCTGCCTCCTGCATCCTGTTCCCCTCCTCTTCTGAGCCCTAGATTGTCTGCCTCAACAGCAGGAGGGCCTGCGGGGGGCCGGGATACTGTGATTCAGGATTCGCCAAAGCACTGCGGGCCCTCACGGCTGCCCCATTTTGTTCTTCCTGTCTGCCCATCGATTGGGGTAAGGTGGCTGAGAAGTCACCAGGGATATGTGTGTGTGTGTTGGGGCATGGAAGGGAGTTTTCTCTGCCCCTGTGGCTGGAGGAGGAGAAAGGCGCCCAGCTTAGGTGGGGACTTAGAGCCAAGCTTAGGGTGAGGTGTATAGGAGAGCTCAGGTGTCAGCAAATTCTCAGCCCTCAGGCTGGAGTTCTGTGCCTCCAGGAGGGGCTGGGCCAGCAGAATCATTTGGGGGAACAAAAGCCCAAATCAATAATCAGGCAAAGGGATTGGTCACTCCCTGAATTTCAGAGGCTCCCATCTTTGCATGGGTCTTCCCTGCTGCTCTTGCTGCTTGGAGCAGCCTTGCTGGCCTACAAGGCTATGGGGCTGGAAGCCCCCAGGGGTACAGGTCAGATCTGATGTCCCCTTGGTGCAAGTGGTGTGAAATGAATGTCACTTCTTTTCTCATCATCCAGGTCCCTGTCTGTTTTTCTCACGGGCCTGGGAACCCCTGGAAGGCAAGAGCCAAGTCTCCCAATCTTGAACTACCAACTGCTGCCCAGACCAGCACACAGTAGGTGCCGAAACTCACAGAGGGCCTCCTATGGGCCAGGCCCTGGCAAGACACTGGGTGTGCTCTACTGGGCTAGATAACGTGTGTGGCTGAGTCCCTGCCATGGCCATACAAAGACCAGGAGGGGGTTTGCCCAGAGTTAGACAGCAGGTCATCGTCCTGACAGGACCCCCCGGGTTCTTCTCACAGAGGTTCCTCAAACGTCATGCCATCCTTATACTCACAATTCAGGATGTGCCCAGAGGAAGGTACCCCACCCACTCCCACTGCCGTCCCCTTCTGGAGCTCCTGACCATCCTGCCAGGCAATGGAGGCCCAGCAACAACCTCCCACTCCCAATCCATGAGAAATTAAGCCCAACAACTCACATCCTGGTTTCTACCCAAGTTGGGGATTTTTATTTACAGAAAGGCCTGGGTGGATCGAGGAGGGTGGTGGGAGACAGTAATGCCAGAAAGAGAAGGGAGATGGGTGTTTAAATACTCAGATGGGAGGGAGGCAGGGAGGAAGCAGTGGGGCTGGCTTAAGGATAGCCACCTCAGGGTAGTCACCCATCAGCAGTCACCCAGCAAGTCCAGGGGGTGAAAATGGGGTCAGGAACCGGCAGAGACCTCAGTCCACTTGCCCCAAGGACAAGATGGCCAGTAGAGGATGGCGCAGATTAAAGAGGCATTTGGTAACATCTGAGTGATACTCCAGGAAGGAAAGCCACCACATCCTCTTTGGAGCTTGGACGCTCCAGTGACACTTGCCCTGTCTGTTGGCCTCACTTTTTCACTTTGATGTCCTCCCTTCCCTTCCCCCATGTTTCAGATTTTCCTTGTCCTCAGGACTCCTAGGTCCCAGACAGAAAGTCCTGGGAAAGCTGGATTCCTGGGCTGAGGGATGCGGTGCTTGTCGACCCAGAGGGGACCTAGTCCTTTCCCCCCAGGATGCCCGCTGAGCTCTGTCCTGGCCTGATGCTCATGGCCCCTTGATGGATCCAGGCTCCGTGAGGCGTGCAGAGGCGTAGGCTGAGGCTCCGAGGCAGGCCGCAGGCTCACAGAAGCCTGGGAGCCCCACAGGGCCTGGTAGGCCAGGTCGGCCTGCCTCTCCAGGGGCACCTGGGGACCCTCGATCTCCATCCTTGCCGTTGATTGCCTGGCCAGGCCGGCCAGGAAGTCCTGTGAAAGGCAGAAGGTCAAGACATCAGGGCTTCCTGTCTCGACCCTGGAATTCTTAAGTTCCATTTTTCAGGTGGGGAAAATGAGGCCAAGGACACCATAGGAAGAAGGGACGCTGCCCCAGACACGGAGGCTCTGGGAGAGTCACGGGCAATTATCCATTACTCCCAACTTCCAATCAGTGAGCCTTGGGAGCAAACGTCCCTTCCTTTCCCTCCATGAAGCAGATTTTGGTGCTACCCGGGAAGTCCTCAGAATCCCAGCTGTCCACTTCCTGGCCAGACTCCACCCAGAGGCTCCTGGGTGCTCCAAAGGGGTGCAAAAGCTGGACGTGTGGGACAGGTCACTGAGCATGAGGCCTCCATGGAAGAGACCCCGTTGTCTGGGGGTCATTAATCCCAGAGCTGAGGGACAGAGCTGCAGCTGGGCAGGGCCAAGGTCTTACCTGGGATCCCTGGGGGCCCAGGCATCCCGGGATGGCCACGTCCTGTGTCTCCCTGGTCGCCCTTCTCTCCACGTTTTCCTGCAGAGAAAGAAGGGAGCCTTTAGTTTTGCAGAATCGGAAAATGTGTTTTCTACTTTGGTCGCTATTTAATTTCTATTTCACACACAGCATTTATTCCTGTTTTGTGCTAGTTTATAATAGGGGAACGTTGGAAAAGACTGCAGAACTGGTTAAATAAAGGAAGGTCCAGACAAGATGGCAGACTATACAGCTGGTGAAGTTCACTACAGGAAAGTGTCTAATAATAACAATAGCTGGCATTCACTGTGTGCCAACTCTATGTGAATTACCTCTAACTGTCATCCTCACAATGACAATGCTATGAGGTTATTGCTATTAATATCCCGCTTTTACAGATGATAAATCTAAGGCCCAGGGAGATTATCAGGTAACTTGTCCAAGGTCCACAGGGGCAAAGTGGCAAAGTCTGGATTGACACTCGTCTTGTACTCTTGTTCCCACCTGCTTTATTACTTTGCTAATCTGCCTCCCCACTTCTAGATACACAGGAGGATGTTTATGGGGTACCACTAAGTAAATTTAAAACAAAAACAAAACCCCCCAAAAAAACCCAAGTTATAAAATAGTACATTCATTTTCATCAGTTTACTACTGAGAGAGCAAGCCCAGGAGTAGTTCTGAAAAATGGCTGAGCGAATGGGGGAAAGTGTCTGTACCTCATCCTGAGAAGGTGAATGATGAAAGAAAACAGGAGGCTGAGCAATCAGCCCATGTAGCTGAGACCCACGGGGCTGGCCTTGGCCAAAGCCCCAGCCTCTGCCCCCACCCCACCGCAGAACAGCACTCACCCTTGGGCCCCGTGTTGCCGATCTGACCCACGGCTCCCACGATGCCAGGAATGCCCCGAGGGCCAGGGTGCCCATGGGGTCCCTGCTTGCCTGGGTACCCAGGAGGCCCAGGGGGTCCTGGGGGACCCACCATGCCTGTTGCACCTAGGGCCTCCCGCTTGGCACTCACAGCCACCTCTGCCAGTTGCTCTGGAGGGAGGAAGGGAGGGAGAGAGAGAGAAGTACGTGAGATGGGTGTCAGCTCAGGAAAACTGGGGAAGGCAGAGCATCCTGATGGCCCCTGGCCCCTTGGTGTGCAGACAGAAAGCTCCCATGTTGGGAAGTCAAAGGTCTGGAGAGGGCAGGGATGTATCACAGGTCCCCAACTCCTTGGAGGCAGAGCTGGAAGGAGCACCCGGGACTCCAGGCTCTCAGGCAAGGCCACTTGCAGAGGCTCCTGAAGGGTGGCCATATCCTGACATGGACTATGAGGGGGGTTTGCTGCCCCCTCCCCTCACCTTGCAGCATCTTCAGCACGACGTCCACAATGTGCTGGTCACTGGCATCTCGGCCCTGAAAGCGGAGGCGGCCTTTCAGGAAGAAGTGCCCTGCTACCAGGGCTGACTGCTCCCGCCCCTGTGACCCCCTCCTGCGCCCATTTTCCCACCGGAAGTATTTTCACCAGCTGACTGCAATCCCTCCTGCAGCACCCACACCCATCCTCTCCGAGCTGGAGCTTGGGCCCGGCCTCAGGGAAGCCAGAGGGCCTCTGGGAACTCCCCGCCTTGGGGGCATGAGCCGCACCCCAGAGAGATTTCCTACCTAGGGGATTCCCCCTCCCCTGAGGGCCAACTCACCGCCACGCCCTGTCTCCCGGGCTGTCCGGGCACGCCGCGATCGCCAGCCAGTCCTCGAGGGCCGGGGGGCCCGGGGTAGCCCTGCACCCCTGGGGCGCCCGCATCCCCGCTGGGTCCCGGGTAGCCGGGTTCTCCGCGGACTCCTTGCTGCCAGGGGCGAGGTGGGTGCAGAGCGGGGTTGAGAGGACGCACGCATCACAGGCGGGGGCGCGTCCTAAGAAGGTGGGGGGTGGGCCTGGAGAGCAGCGGTCCCCGGGGAGCACTGAGGGAAGAGGGGCGGGGGCAGCGGGAGAGGAGGAGGAGGGCGGTGTCGCAGGGGCAGTGCTCACCTGTCCCTTGGGCCCCGGCTCGCCAGACTCGCCCTGCAGCGCAAGGAAGCGCGGTCACGAGGAGGTGGGGCCCCGGCGCCCGCCCGCCGCGCCCCAGCCGCCCCGCGCAGCCCGCTCACCTTCTCGCCCTTCTCTCCGGGGAGCCCGGCCACCCCCGGGTCGCCCTGCAAATGGAGAACAACGGGTCAGAGCAGCGGCGGAGCTGCGGCGCAGAGGTGTGACACCCTCCCCACCCCCATCCCCATTCCCCACCCCCACCGCGACAGCCAGGGCGCCCCGAAGACAGGGCGGGGGCGGCGCTGTACTCACCGCTCCGCCGCGGGGCCCGGTCTTCCCCGGGGAGCCCTGCAGAAAGCGGGAGATCGGGGCCTTGGTAAGTTCCCCTCTCCAGGGAGGGCTGGGTCCACAGCGCCTCCCAGCCCCGGCTCTTGGCCACACCCCGATCTGCAGCTCAGCCTCGCCCCCGAGGGTAGTAATTTTTCCGCGAGGATTTGGAGCAAGGGATCGAGCATCCCACAGGCCCACCGACCCCTCCCCCAGGGTCTCAGCGCTTCTTTCCCAGGTATTTTCCAGCCCCTTCTGGTACCTTGTCTCCCTTGATGCCTGGCAAGCCCTGGGGCCCTGGAATTCCTGGGGGCCCCTGTTCCCCCTTAGGGCCCTGAGGAGAAAAGAAAGGAGAGGAGTAAATCAAGTGAGGTGCCCAGACATGCGCCCCACCGCCCATCTCACCGGCCCTGCATTACCTGACGTCCTTGAGGGCCTGGCTGCCCCACTGGCCCCCTCTCACCCTGGTCGCCCTGAAATGGAATGGAAAAAGACGGTCAAACCCGGCTATCAGCAGGGGCAGCCTCCCCCTGCCAGATCCCTGACCCTGTGTGATCGGGTGCCCTCTGTTCCTGCTGTCACCAGCGTGGAGGTCCTTTGCTCCACTTCAAAGAGCAGCAAACTGAGGCCCTGGCTGGGGAGGCCTCACACAGGCTGGGCAGGGCGGGGCAGATGCTGGAGCCATTGAGAGGACCCAGATCCTGGGTCTAGCAGTGCCAGCTGCTGCAAAGGCCCCCAGGGAGGGGCCACTGTGCCAGGCACTTACCTTCTGGCCCACGATGCCCCGGGGACCGATTTCTCCTCGAGGCCCTGGCTCTCCCTGGGGGACAGAGTGATTGAGATAAGCAGTAGGCCTGGGGCATCCCTCCTTTCCACACCTGGCTAACTGCTCCCCACCCCTGGGGCCCAGCTAATCTCCTTCACCGAGGAAGGCTTCCCTCACCCCTGTTCTTTTCTCTGGTTCACACTTTCCCTGCCTAGGACCCAACATAATTGTAATTAGTCGTCATGTGATAATTTATTTAATGCCTTTCTTTTCCGCTAAACTGTAAGCTCCATGTGAGGAGGAGACCATCTTCTCAGTGTCTAGCACAGTTGCTAGCAGATATTCGGTGAATGTTTATGGAATGAATGAATGAATGACTCCCTGCTGGATTCTCAGCCCCAGTCGGCTTGGCCATCTGGGGAGGTCACACCCCAGGACAGAACCAGTCCTCCCCTCACTGCATTGTACATAGGGAAACGGGTCCAGAGGGGAGAAGGGAGCTTCCCTGGGTCACTGGGTGTGGCAGAGTACTGACTGGCACCTGGGCATCCTCAGGCGAGGGGCCTACCCCACAGTCTCACCCAGGCCCCATACACTGAATGCAGGGCTGTCAGGCCTGGGGAGGCCAAAGCAGGGGCCCTTGTGTCAGGAGGAGACACTTACCTCCTTCCCCGGGGGACCAGAGAATCCAGGGAGGCCCTGCTGGCCTGGCTCACCCTGCAGGAAAACAGTTCTAAGGTCAGTCTGGGTAGCCCAGTGAGGCCTTTGGCCTTGGAGGAGCCCGATAAACCCTAGACAGACTCTAGAACCTATGAGTTGGGGAGGGGAAAGGGTGCTCTTGGTCAGGTCCTCTGGACTCCACTGATTTTCCTGTGTTTGTTCCTCCTCTGGATTTGGAGCCAGGCCATCCTGTCTCCACTGAGCCAGGATTGGGGGGGAGGGGGGGTGCGGGGCAGGGACTGACAGGAGGGAGGTGATTAGGCCCAAGGGACTTGTGTCCAGGCTGAGTTGCTGAGTCTGGGGTGAGGCCAGGGCCTTGCAGTCTACGGCATGCCCCTAGTCCCTGCCCCCAGGCTCCCCTTCCCCAGATAAAGCCAATTCTGCCCCCAGCTTGGGGTCACCTCACCTTGTCTCCAGGGCCTCCTTTTGTCCCAGGCTGGCCTGGCACCCCCTGGAGAAAGAAGCTGACATCAGTTTCTGCCCTAGCCTCGGGGAGTCCCATGTACCTGCTGCTTTGCCTCACATCCCCAGTCCAGATCCTCCCCTGCCTGTGGGAGCTGAACAGCAGAAGGCCCAGCCATGGAATCACCAACTTGACTCGTGGGAGAGGAGAGGGTACAGAGGGGCCTGCCTACTAGGGCCTGCTTCCCGGGGACAAGAGGAGCACACTTATGTGCTCACAGGCACACGTGAGTGCATACAGGAACACAGTCTGCACATGGGCACGGTAGCAGGCCTTGGCCTCCGTACCCTCGGCATGGGGGGCAGGCTCCCATGGACAGGGCTCCCATAAAGTGTGGGATGGAGCTGGGCCTGAATGGTGAGAAGGCCCAGAGAGACCGGGAAGGGCATTCCAAGCAGAGGGACCAGCAAAGGCCTGAGGCGTGGAGGTGAAAAGCCTAGACAGTGTTGAGAAGGGAGAGGATGTGGAGGGGCAGCAGCTGATGAGGCAGGAGGCGTAGCTGGGGACAGATTATGGTGGTCCTTGAATGCTCAGATGAGCTGTGAGGACAAGCATTGTGGCTGCCCTGTTCATAACTGTCTCCCTCCCACTCAGTGTACCTCGTGTACTCAGTAACTTTATGAATGACTGGACGGAATGAGTTTGTCCTGGAGGCAACGGGGGCCATGGAAGGTACTTTAGGAGGGAAATGGTCAGATTCTTCTTAGCCACCACGGAGGACTGGAAAGGCCAAAGAGAAGGCTGGAGCGACTGTCCAAATGATGAGGCCTGAGCCAGGCCAGAGGCCACAGAGGTGGTGATGAGGCCTGGGCTGCAGGGGGACAAGGACTAGAGCAGGAGCTCTGGGTGTGTGGATTTCAACCTCATCAGCCACTCATGCCACCATAGGGAGGTGAGCAACAGAGCCTGGCCTCTGCAGAGAAGCAACTTACCATGGGGCAGCCCCTATGGCTCCAGCCCATACTCACCGCGAGGCCCTGGTGGCCTGGGTTTCCCGGCCGTCCTGCCTGTCCCGCACTGCCCTGGGAGAGACAGAGAACGAGAGTCACAAATGAGACCTCCACCCAGAGGGTCCATGGCTTCCCCTGGAGTGACGGCAGGGAAACTCAGGCCCAGAGGCAAGAAGGAATGTACCAATGACACACCTGAGGATCCCAGGCTCCTAGGCCTCTAGGATCAGTGTGACAGGACTCAGGGCCTGAGCTGGTAAGGGCTCTGACCCCAGCCCCGATCCCACCAGCAGTCCCCACTCCTACCTTCACACCAGGTGTGCCTGGGGTCCCGTCCTTGCCGTCAATGCCTGGGGGACCCTGCTCAGGAGGAAAGGAATAAGGAGACTCACAATGGGGAGATGCCTGGGGTCAGGCCACCCACCCATGTCCCTCTGTGACAGCTGCAGTGTGCAGGCAGGAAGTGGGTCTGGTCATCTCAGGGAACACCACTAGCCAACTAGGGGAGGGGAGTGGAAGTGGGAAGGGGATTTCGGGGGATGGACCCCAGTCCTTTCCTTGTGTGGGTGGTGAGTGTCCCAGATTGCTGGAGGCTTCCCATGACTTCTACATCATCACCCTGTTTACAGGCGAAAAAACTAAGGCGCAGAAAGGGCATTTCCTGAGGGGACAGAGCCAGCCCTCCTGCAACAGAGTTCAGTCTAGAATCGCAGGCTCTCCGTCCTCTGGGTGCTTGGAGTGATGACTGGACCTTGCCCTCTGTCCCCGGGGGCCTGGGCCACTTACGGTTGCTCCCTTCGGGCCTGTTATTCCCTGAGGTCCTCGAACACCTTGGTTGCCCTGCAAGTAGACAGAGATGAGTTCACCTCCAGGATGCGGAACCCTGTCTGGCTGTTTGGAGAGGGGAGCAGCCGGGAACAGGGACCTCTGGGTCCCAGAGTCCCTCTGGCACAGACCACCCCGTGCAGGGGCTGGAGGAGAGGGGCCCGGGAGTGCAGTTGTTGCCCTGGACCCAGCGGGAGGGAGGAGAGGTCAGCGCCAAGCAGGACCAGGTTGGGCAGGAGCAGCGGTAGGGCCGGAAGGCACGCCGGCACCCACTGTGGCCCCAGCAAGGCCCTGAGCAAGACGTGTGTGAAGAAACACAGCAATCAAATGCACGGTGTAGACTTGGTTTGGGTCTTGATTTAAACAAGAAGCGTGAAAAGACATTTTTGAAATGGGAAAAATTTAACACAGACTGCTTATTTGATGATGTTAAGGAATAACGGATAATCTCGTTGGTGTGATAATGGTACTGTGATTAGGTAAGAAAAAGCCCTTATTTTTAAGAGATACACAGAGTATTTAGGGGTGAAATGACATGATGTTAAGGATTTGCTTGAAAATATCAGTGCAAAGCAAGAACAAAGTGAAGGAAGGATGGGGAAAAAGAGCATGGGTGAGGTGGTGATGGCTACATGTTAATTTGGGGAGATGGGTATACAGGGGCTTATTGTTTCATTCTCTCTACTTCTGTGTATGTTTAAAAACTTGCATAATAAAAAACTTAAAAATAGCTTACTTTCTGCTCAATTTTTCTGTAAACTCAAAACTGCTGAAAAGAAATAGTCTATTAATTACAAAAAAAAGAGTTATGAGAACTGGGATCTGGACCAAATCCCATTAGCCCCATGGCTGATTTGCTGGAATTTCATTGTCAGGCCCCAGTGACCGTGGGACTGGAGTCTCTGAATTTGATCAGCAACAGGCTGGGCTTCGAGGAGTCGGGGCTGCGGGTGCTGACCCGGGTCTGGGCACAGATGCTCCGCCCCTGTACCAGTCACCCCCACGCACAGACGCACAGACGCGTCATACACGCTCACATACACACGTACACACACGTGCACGCACGCACGCACGCACCAGGCTTGGGTGGAGCTGAGTCCTGCCCAGTACGCCCCAGGGGCCCGCACAGGACGAGGGGTGCCTGAGGACTCACCACGTCACCCTTCTCCCCGGCGCGGCCTGGTGGCCCCCGCGGCCCTTCCTCACCCTGGCAAGAAGGACAAACAGCAATCCGGGTTACATGGGGGAAGCCACACCCCCTTCACAGCCCCAGGAGCTCCAGCCTGGAGGAGGTGTGAGTGGGAAGGTGAGCAGGAGCAGACTTACCGGGGACCCGGCGGCACCAATGGAGCCCAGCATTCCTTTGTACCCACGAGGACCCTGGGAAGAGGCAGAGGTTGTGGGTCAGTCCCGGCTGGACCCCAGAGGCCAGAGGGCTGGTCATGACAGCTTTGGCAGGACACTCCCAGATCACTTACTGTCTCTCCTTTGGGTCCCTCCATGCCCGGGTAGCCCCTGATGCCCTGGGGACCCTATGGAGACAGAAGAATTACAGCAATGGCAATTACAAGGCCCACTGCATGATTCCCTCTCCGACCCCCACTCCCCATCTTCACGATGCCCCTCTGGGGCAGGCAGCACAGTCTCTTATCTCACAGATGAGACGCTGAGGCTCAGAGATGGGGAGGGACTTGCCAGAGTCACTCAAAGAGACAGTGGCAGAACCTGGGCCTCAGCCGAGTCTTCTAGCTGACAGCCTTGGTTCCTGTCCCCCAATTTCTAAGTCAGCCTCAGCCTCCCTCTCCCCACCCAGAGACACACCACCCGGGCACAGGCGTCTTTTTTACAAGTTAGAGGCCAGAGCAGGGAAATGACTCTACTACGGTCTCCTAGGATGAGGAGAGCAGGGCCCCGTGGGGAGGGTTCCTTACCGGCGGTCCAGGGATGCCTTGCTCTCCAGAGGCACCCACATCTCCCTTGGGACCCTAAGGGGCAGGAATGAACAATCAGACAGGCAGGCAGATGGAGAGACAAATACACAGGCAACCAAAGATACCATCCCCTTCCCGGCAAAAGCAGACAGGAAGGACCCCTAGAACCCACACAGTCTCATGTGGCCGATGGATGGGGGAAATGGAGGCCCAGCAGGGACTATGGTCTTGCCCTGGGACACGTCAACCTAGCACATGGGCCTCCTGCCTCCCAGCTCAGGGCTCTGTCCCCGTAGACCCACGGAAGAAGAAGAGGAAGGGAGAAGGGAGGCCTCTGTAGGGCCCTCTCCACACACCCCCTCCCATGGCCTGCAACTCACCGGCTTCCCCTGGCGGCCCGAATCGCCCAGAGCCCCGCGTTTGCCAGGATGCCCCTGAAGCGAAGAAAAGAGATTAGGTTCGTGGCTCCTTCTGCAAGTCCCCCTTACCCACCAAGGGTCCCTCGAAGCCCTCAATGTGAGGTCCCCTCCTATCCACCTTCCCCGCCCCCCAAGACTCGGGTCCGGAGCTCACCTTCACTCCCTGCAGCCCTGGGGGGCCTTTAGCTCCCGCTGGACAGTTGGTTGGACACTGGAAAGAGAATCCCACAGGCCTCTGTTGTCACTGGTTCCCCATCCAACCAACTCCTGAACCCTCCTCCCACCCAAGCCGGGGGAACCTCTCTGCCCATCCTCTCCCCATCCTCCCCGGACTCCACCGCCTAGATGGAAACTACCTCCTTGCCCGCCCCTCTCCAGCGGACCCGCCCCCTCCCCGCGTTAGCCCCGCCCCAGGCCCGGCCTCTCACCAGGAAATCGGCGCTGCCTTCCAGGCCCGCGATGGTTCCGGGGCGGCCCTGAGAGGAGACGTGTGGAGATGGAGCCTGACCCAAACCTTCCCCACCCCAGGCTGGCGCCAAGGCACCTTGTCCTTCCACGTGTGGGAGGTCTGAGGACACTTACCGGTTTCCCAGGAGGCCCTGGGGGCCCTGATGGTCCGTCTGGTCCAGGATCCCCCTGGAAGCAAGAGAGGCCCAAATTATACCCCTGTGTAGCCCCGACCAGGTCACCTCTTCCCCCTCCTGCAGTTCCTGCAATGGCCCTGTCCACCCTGCCCTCCAGGTCACCTCCTGAGACCTGAGCTCTTGGGGAGACCAATGGCCCCGCCCTGGGCCTCCCTGAAAGACCCACCAGAGAGTGGGCTCAGCAGGAGGGGCTTCTGCCCCAGACCTGGGGGAGCTCCCTAGTGGCCAGAAGCAGGCCCAGGAACTCCTGGAGAGACTCCCAACTTGCCGGCTCCGGGGCAGAGGGCAGGAGACAGACTGAGCAGAGGGGTGGCTGGGGCTCACCTTGGGGCCTGTGATTCCAATCTCACCGGGGAGGCCAACTGGTCCAGGAGGTCCCTAGGAACAGAGACGTCAGGCCAGGATGTCTTGGAAGGTTAGACCACCCCAGACACAAAGGTAGGAACAGGCACCCAGAGCCCCCTTCCCAACTATTACTTTGCCACCAACCCCAGAGAGACTGACAGATTAGTGCTTTAAGAACCAGAGAATCCCAGAGCCAGTGGATAGGCCCAGAGTCCTCCGGCAAGTCTACCCGTTCCCGACACCAACACAACATGCTGGCCCCTCCCCATGATGACCAGTCCCCTGGAAGCCCTTCTGCATCCTCCTTCCCTGGGTGTCCCAGGGGCCCTGCCCCATCCCTGAGGACTTACAGGGGGTCCAGCAAAGCCAGGGCCCTGGAACAGAAGGAAAGATTAGGTTAATGACTCCTTCTGCAAGTCCCCCTTAGCCACCAAATGTCCCTCGAAGCCCTTATGGAGTCCACTTACCGGCAGACCGGGGGGACCTGGGAGCCCGGGCTGGCCCTGCAAGACCAATGGGAGAGGCTCAGAGGCTGGGGTCTCCTGGATCCCACAGGATCCTCTCTCCTGCAGCCCCTCCCAAACTCTGGCCCTAGATTGCTGGCCAGTCCCCAGCAGGCCACTTACCTTGACTCCAGGGATCCCCATGGGGCCAGGCTCCCCCTTGGCTCCAGTTAGACCCTGGGGAAGAAAGAGAGGACTATCAGTGAGGGGCAAGCCTGCTCCCTGACCCATGGGGTAGGGCAGGTCCAGAGGTCTCTCCTGGGAGGGTCCAGGCTGCCTTTCACCACACTCCATGAAGGCCTGGGGGCCTTGACACTTCACTCCATCCCTCCCCGCCCCCCATTCCCACAGTAACCCCGGGAGGCAGGCAGGCAGAACAGTTATCCTCTTTTGAAACATGAGAAACAAAGGCCCAAAGATTTGTCAGCCCAGGCCTCCGGCCTCTCAGTTCAGGAGTCTAGAAGACCTAGACACAGGTTTGGATTGGTCACTTTCTTGACGTCTGCCCCTGGCAACTTTTTCTGAGCCTTACTTTTCTCATCTGCAAAATGGGTTAATAATCATGCTTCTCTCTGTGGGAGGATGTGAGAACCCCTGTGGAAGGCCATGGGCTTTGTGATCTTTGCAGGGTGTGGATGAGTTAGAGGGGCCCTGGTGGCTGGCCACAGCCCTGGTGGGCACCGCGTGAGCCAGCAGGGCAAAGGCAACTCATGGGGGCCTCTTGTTCTTCCCGTCTTTCAGTGACCGACCCAAGTGTATCCCCAACCAGATGACTGTCCCAGTGCCCCTGGCTGTGTCCAGCAGCCTGTGACCTTAGGGCCCCTGATACTCTGCGGTATCAGCCAAACAATGCTCCCCTCCTGAGCTGCGCCTGAGGCCACGAGGGGGTGGGGTGGGGAAGGGAGGAGGGGAGCATGACGGGTCCGCCTAGAGTATTCAGTCTGATGCTTGGAGACTGAATCCTGGTTGCCACAGACAAACAGAACCCCTCTCTGCACCCCCATCTGCCCATGATCCGCGGCTCCTGGGGTGGGGGTGGGCTTCCAGGAGGCCACAAGTCATATGAAGGTGAGGGGGGCTCACGGCTGTAGAGTCTCTATCCTGCCGCCCCACTCTGAGCAGAAGAGCAGAGAAGATGCCAGAACTGGGCTCTGGGAGTCAGTGGGTGGGGCCCTAACCTGCTCCACCCGCCACTCAGGTACTCACATCAGTCCCCGGCTTGCCGTCTGGTCCATCGGGCCCCGCTTGGCCAGGCTCTCCCTTAGGTCCCTTGAAAACAGAGATGGGCAGATATTAGCCAGAGGAGGGGAGAACTGGAAGGGTCAAAGGTCAAAGAGGAAAAGGCACTCACCGGAGGGCCAGCTTTCCCAGGGGGCCCCTTGTCACCCTGCAAGATACAAGTCAGTGAGACAGCACATTATGGCTCATGCTACCCCCAGTGGGCTCACGCAGGCCCTGGCTGGCTGGTCCCACATGCTCCTCTCCTCACTCTCTTCTCTTCTGCCCTGGGTCCCCTCAGCCTTGTACTTTTTGGTAAAATAGCTCCTTTTCCCTCAAAAAAACTGTAGGTGAATTGAAACCAATGCCAGCCAGGATGGAGAGGGTGATATCAACATGCAGGTGGGTTTTAGACATGCCGATGCTGGGAAGGTGCCTGTGATGAGACCTGTAAATGGGGCTGTGGGCTCCAGGGTACCCGGGAGAGCCGCCGCCTCTTGGACTGGGGCAAGTGTGGGAAGAAAGCTGGGGCTTTTAGAAAAACCTGAAGGGGAGGTGAGTGAAGTGGGCAGCAGCCCTCTTCCGAATTGGGGTGAGGAAAACAAAAGACTGGAGTGGGGGGCAAAGACCACAGGGGCCTTTGAAGGGGACAGATTCCAACTGTTCCCAAGGCGAGCACGACCTCTTCCTTCGGTGACAAAGGACCCTTGGTGGAGGACAGGCAGGGCCTGCAGAGTCACATTCAGCCCCAGAGAGGCCTCCAGGCATTTCAGAGCCTGCAGCAGCCAGAACGCTGGCGGGGTCCCAGGGCCCTGTGTTGGAGGGTGGGGGCACCAAGTTGAATAGAAGTCTGTCCAGATGGGTAAACATGGAGCTGACCTCCTGGGGGAGCCTATGGAATGAGGTATTTAACCCTCACCGTGCTAGGAGAGCAGGGAACAAGCCCAGGTGGTTCTAAATCGGGGAGAAAAATGCAAAGGGAAGAGACAAGAGTCTGGCTCCAGCTGGTCAGCGGTCTGGCCAAGGCTCCCAAGCTACCTTGAAGAAGCATCTAGACGTGCCAGGGGGCAGGGCGAGAGGTTCAGGCGTCTCCCACCCGAAAAAGAAGGGAGAGGAGGGGAGGGGGATAAGGAATCGCTATGAGCTGTGGCCGGCAGATGGAACAGCAGCTCCTTGTCCGCGGGCAGCTATAACGGGATCTGCATCTCTCTGGGCTGGTTTGAGGTTTTTGCAGAACAAACAGGCTCCTTGTAGCGCAAGCCGGCGCCGCCTACTGGCAACAAGGAACACTGCATCTCTAGGCACCAACCTCGCCCCTGCCCCCATTCCCAAGGATCACAAAGTTCCCCTTTGTCCGCAGCCTCCCTCCCTCTCCGGTCTCAGGTTAGACTCACGTCGATGCCGTCGGATCCAGGCACTCCTGGCGGCCCCGGGGGACCCGGGGGCCCCTGCTCTCCTGGCGGACCTCTCTGAAAACACACACAGGGGTGCAGCCCTCAGACAGTGCAGGGAGCTGGGCATCGCAGGGGTGCAGCTCCACTGGGAAAGGGAGCCCCGCAGGGAGCCGGGAACTCCCGTTTGTCGAGTACATACTATGTAGCAGATATCGTGTACTATTGCATATATGATCCTATGGAATGCTCAGAACTGTGAGGCGGATACTATTACGACCCCCAGTTTGCAGTTGAGGAAACAGGCTCAGAAAGATTAAGGGGTCCATGATCACAGAGAGTAAGTGGTGGAGCCAGGATTCCGTCCCAGGTCTGCCTCACTCCTTCCACTGTACCCTGTTGTCCTTGCGCTGCCATGGTGGGGAAGAGATGGAGACGGCTCCAGTCAATAACAGATGGTAGGCAAGGTGGTGCCTAGCAGACGGTTGGCCCTCAATGAATGGTTGCTCATATTATTTTTAGATGAACAACGGGTACAGATGGTGAGTAGGTACCCCTTCCTCTCCCCCTGGTGCGGAGAAAACCCGAAGGCAAAGTGGGGGAGGCACGAGGAGGGGGGCGTAGGGAGGGGAAACATGCTCTCGCCTACCACTCAGAACACCCCTCTCCCAGCACCACTCCTCCATCCACCCCTGGGTGGCCCTCTTATGGGTGCCAGCCCCGAACCAGGCAGGGGTCCCGCACGCTCCAGGTGCCCGCACCCTCCCCCGGCTGGCGCCCTGCTGGCAGCTGCGAACAGCACTGGGCACTAGACGGTGCCCGGGCCCTGCTCCACCGCCCTCGCGTCCCGTTAGGCCCCCAGCCCCCCGGCGGCCCTCGGAAGTGAGACGCAGGCCCCCGGGCCCCGCCGAGAGGCAGCCGCCGGGCGAGAGCGGCGTCTGGCTGGAGCCGGCGCCCCCTGGGAGGCGGCGGGGGCGGAGGCTCCGGAGCCCCGTGAATGGGCAGCATTGTCTCCCCCGCCACCTGGGCTCTCCGGGCTGCCAGGACCCGGCGCCAGCTCCTGCCCCACGCTGCCTGTCCCAGGCAGGGCCGAGCATCTCCGGACGGGGTCCCTCTGGCTGCCTGGCTCATCCACCTCCTTTCACCGGCTGGGGTGCGTCCCATAGGTGCACCTCCCGAGGGGACTTGCGCCGCAAGACTCTCCGAAGCAGCCCCTCGGGCTAGAGAGTGTCAGTAGAGGGTGGGGGACAGGCAGAGCCCTTCCCCAGTCTCCTGGATCCTGAACCCCGGACCCCAGGCCCCACATCCCGGCCCCCGGCGCAGGAGTGGCCGCGGGACTTACGATCTGCGCCAGGGCGAGCCCGAGCACCTGGAGGAGGACAAGGAGGCTGCGGGGGGCGGCCGCAGCGGCCATGGTGGGCGGCGGGCTCGAGGAGGACGGTGCCCGGGTCCACGCACGCACCGACGGCCGAGGCTCCGGGCGGGCGGCGCTGGCTGCTCTCGGACGGACGGGGCGGGCCCGGCCTCCTGAATATGCGGGGGGCGGGGCGGGGGCCCGCGGGGTCTGTCACCTGAGAGGCCCGGGGAGGGAGGCCGGCGCCCTCCGCCCAGCTCCGCCCCGCTCCGTCCAACTGCCAGCGCCCACCCTCCATCCTCGTCCCGGGCTTCCCGGAGGCCCCGGCAAGGTAATGCGAGGAGCGGCCGGGGTGCAGGACCGAGATCATGGTCCCGTTTTTCTGTGAGGAGGCAAAGGGCCGTCGAGGGCCCCTCCAGCCTGACCTCCAGGACCCAGCGCCTTCCATCTGACCCGCAGCCCTCGCCTCATCACTTGCCCCACGTCCTAAACCACTTCTGCTTGCGAGTCCCGGCGTGGACCAGTCCTCTCTCCTCCAGGGCCCAGGCCGAGCCGGCCTTAGGGTCTGCGGACCTTGTAGCAGGCTCTGCCCAGCCCCCACCCTCCTCGTCCTTCTCCACGTACAAGCAAGCAGGCCTCTTCCATGTTAAAGCCTGCCAAAGCCATTCCTGGATGCTCCATCCCTTGAATACCCGCGTCCGCCTCTTTCCTCTAGCGTCACTGCTAATTCTTCAGCAGAGTTGTCCTCATCCCACCTCTAAACTTCCACACCTCCTTCTCACCTCCTTGTTTCTGCTCCAGCTGGGAGATCAGTCTCCTGAGAGTCACCAGTGAGGCCCAGCCCCTCTTCAGTTCTTCAGACAGAAGGCTGTTGGCACCTGGACCTGCCCTTGGCTGTTCTAGCCTCGAGGTCTTCCCTGCCCGGGCTTCCGCGTCCAGCAGCCTGCTTCTTCTGTGGCCTTTTCTCCTCTGCAGCTCCCTTAGGCGCTAGTGTCTCTGGGCTGGGCCTCCTCACTCGCTCCGAGAGATCTCCTCCGTGTTCATGGAAACCACCGCCTCAGGCAGCAGAGTTTATGAAGCCTGTTTGTCCAGCACCGCCTCTCCAGAGCCCCTTACCTTTTCTTTCCTTCACTTAAGCAAGATTGGTAAGTGCTTTGGAACCTGACTCTGTCACTAAGTATGACCACAGGCACCTAAAACTATATGAAGTCTCAGTATTCTTATCCGTCAAAGGGAATAATAATAACCCCTATTTTAGAAGGCTTTTGTGAAGATTGAATGAGATGACGTGTGTGAAGTGTGTTACCTAGCACCAGCACATAGTAGGTGCTTGATACATTTTAGCTTTCATTATGATTTACTGAGGACCCTCTGTTTCCCAGGCCTGCACCCAATGTGGGGAAGACCGCCATGAGCAGATCAGCTAAAATAGTCAACGAGTATGCTCTGGAACCTACAAAGTCCACCTGTGTTGGGCATGTTACCAAAGGGCCCTGGGCTTTGAAAGGGGCTCCTGGAGCTGAGTTTAGGAGAAAGGGCTCCAGAGAACTTAATTGCTCTGCTGGACTGAGTGAGGAGGAATTTGGAGTTTGCAGGAAGCAAGATGAGAGGAGGAGGAGGTGAGAGGGATGATGGGCATTGCCCGGGGGAGTGCTATAATAGGTGTACACGACTTCTAAGGAATGGGACGTCCAAAGTTGTTGGTCTTATGTTGTTCATTTCTTCCTCTCTTTGTGAGGCAAAGACACAAAGGGCTGGTGTGAATAAATTTTCTTTTTTTGTGTGGAAATTATAGACAGGAGATGAGCGTCACGCTTGGACAGCACACATTAGTGGCTTAATTGTCTGTTGCAGCATAGCAAATCACCTAAAAACTTAGCGGCTTAAAACAATTTCTTGGATCGCGAATGCAGGAATGGCTCTGCTGGTTGGCTCTCGCTCGAAGTCTGTTAGGAGGTTGCAGGCAGATGGTGCCTGGGGTAGTGTCATCTAGAAGGCTTCCTCACTCGCGTGTCTGGTGTCTGTAGTAGGAAGCCTCCAATAGCGGGGGCTGGACCAGCTGGAATTTCTTGGGCAGCTCTCTCCTTTCTGTCTTTGCGTGCTTTCCATGGGGTCTCTCCAGCATGGCGACTTCAAGGTAACTGAACTTTTTACGTAGCAGCTCAGAGGTAGGGAGAACACCAGACTGAAGCAGAATTGCCTTTTAGGACCTAGCCTCAGAAGTCACACAGCATCAATGTCACCCCTTTTTTTGGTCCAGGCAATGACAAAGGTCTGCCCAGCTTCAACGGGAGGGAACAGAGACCCCACCTTTTGGTGGACAAGTTTCAATATCACATTTCAAGAAGAGCATAGGGGATGGGACATACATTGGTGCAGACATCTCTGGAAAAGAGATCTCAGCCTACTATACTTGGGCTTATAAACTGAACCAATTCAGGGGAAGCTGGAGCTGACCCACAAGGGAAGGCTTTAGACCCACAAGAAATGGGCTAGAGGTTCCAGCCAATTTCATATACCTTTTAAAGAGCAGGGAGACCCTGAATAAATGAAGAGTCACAGATCCACCTTCCTGGATAGTAAGACTCCACTGTGGCAAAGATGTCAAATTAATCTGTAAACTCCATGCAATTCCAATCAAAGTCAGAGCACAGTCTTTATGAAACTTGACAAACTGATTCTACAGAGATTCTAGAAGAGACATGGCATGAAAATAGCCAAGAAAATTTGAAAAAAATAAATGAGAAAGGTCCTTCTCTATCAGAGATCAAAACATAATATAAAGCAATTTATTCAAACTTGCTTTAATTCAAAATTATCTGCCTAGGAAGAGATAAAAGGAGAGAGAGCGAGAGAGACAAGAAACACACACACACATTTATTACATATATTTAATCTGTGATAAAGGTCTATATATTTAGTTTATGATAAAGGCTAAATTGAAGATCAGTGAGGAAAGGGTAGCTTAGTCAATGAATATTGAGGCAGTTGGATATATATTCAGAAAAAATTCAAGTTAGATTTCTACATCACCATATAAAAAATATATTCCTGGACAAATGAATTAAGGACTTAAATATAAAAATAGCAAACTATGAAAACCTAAAGGGAAATTTTTTGTAGTTTTGTGGTAAGGAAAACTTTCCTGAGCAATACACGAAACCATGAAGAGATGTTTAAATTTGACTTCATAACAGTTTTCAAATGCCTGTATAATAAAAACATGGAGATAAAATTAAAAGACAGAAAGGAAATATTCACACTACACATCACCAGACAAGGAATTAATATGGATAACATACAAAGAGCTCTTACAAATCAATAAGGCAAGCTTTATCAAACAGTTCAAGGATTTTCTAATTTGAAACTTCTACAAGCTTTATAGAGAGAAAAAATAAAGAACACTCTCAAACTCATTTATGGGGCTAATATAGCTTTGATATCCAAACCAGTGGTGGGCAATAAGAGAGAGGAATATTACAAGCCAATCTGTCTTATGAACACAGATGGAAAAATCCTATTTAAAATATTAGGAGATTGAATGTAGCAACCTATTAAAAGATACGTCATGACCAAGTTGGTTTTATACCAAGAAAGTAAGGATGGTCTAAAATTAGAAAATCTGTTAATGTAATTCACCACACTATTAAAGAAGAAAGTTTAAGATCATCTCAAAGATAAAAAAAAAAAAAAGAAGAAAGAAACCCAAATGTCTACTCTTGTCTTTCCGCCTACCATAGTAATTTTCTCTGTTAGAACAAGCCTGAAAATGGGGGCCCAAGAAGCCATGTCTTGGATCAGAAGGGAGCCCTGCCAGTCTCATCTTCTGGAAGAATGCACAGAGCCTGGAAGCATCCTTGTGGACTAGAGCGAAAGAATAGGAGGGAGAGAATTTGTCCCTTCTATTTCCTTTTCATCCAAATTAACTCAGGATTTCTTTTCTTTCTTTCAATACAATTTTAAGTTTTAGTTGTAGAGATATTTTATGTTTGAGCAGAAACTGAGTCTAATTCATCCTCTGTGCTCCCAAGCTGCAGATGTCCACAGATTTTTGAGTGAGCAAATGACCTATCGCTGAATCAACCCCAACACACATTGGATCCGTGGGCTGAGACTTCCCTCAGAACCTTCCCTGGCCAGGAAGCAGGGTCTCAGGGCTTAGTTTGGAGCGATGGACTAAATCCTCTTATCTCTGGCCAAACCCACCAGGCTCACATCCTGGTTTCCTCCGTTGTTTTTTAAAAACACTTAACCTCCCCGCTGCTCTGAGTTTCCCGGCTCCTCCCCCAGCATCTGAGTTCTCAGCCAGTCTCCCCTCCCAGCCTTTCCAGTGCTCTGGAACAGTGGTTCACTGATCAGCAAACTTTCTGCCTGTTCGCAGTTTCTCAGAACACATCCTCCGCCTCCAAGCCTGGACCGCCACATGATCCTCCCCTACAGCCCGCTTTCCTGCCCCCGTCTCAGATGGAGGCGCCACGTCCGTCAGGGGTCAGGGGTGGGACCAGTGTCCACATTGTTTCTTGAAGCATTTTTCCAGACATGAGCATGTAGAAACCCCTACTCCCTCAGCCACGTGCCCACCGGTTCTGTCTCCCCTCCTCTCTTTCCTGGGCCACTTTCCCTCGCTCGCTAATGACTCCGGCACCTGAGTCCTATCTTCCCATCCTCTCGGAGTGCTGCCATCATTTGGGACACTTCACCGCCTTCTTAAATGACCCATTCAACAGCCTGGATTCTGAGTTCCTTGAGAACTCATTTCCACCTAATTTCTAGTGACCGTCTCCTCACTTCCACTTCACTCATCTTCTCAAGGGGAGAAGACCTGAGACTTCGGTCTCATCCAGAAGTGCCTCATCTCTGAAATATTAAAATCAAACAACCCTCGGATCCCTGAGCCACCATGTAAGAAGTCTGGCCGCTCTGCTAGGGACACCACATGGAGAGAGAGGAGCCCAGGCTTCCAGCTGTCCACCAAGGCACCAGGCGCATGACTGAAGCCTTTTTTTTTTTTTTTTTTTTTTTAAGATTTTATTTTTTCCTTTTTCTCCCCAACGCCCCCCCGGTACATAGTTGTGTATTCTTCGTTGTGGGTTCTTCTAGTTGTGGCATGTGGGACGCTGCCCCAGCGTGGTCTGACGAGCAGAGCCATGTCCGCGCCCAGGATTCGAACCAACGAGCCCCTTGACTGAAGCCTTTTTGAACCTTCCAGACCGGCCTGATCACCAGCTAAATACCACCGAGGGGCTGAGGAAACGCCACATGGAGCAGAAGGATAGCTCAGCTAAGCTTTGCCTGGATTTCTGATCCACAAAATTGTGAGATATGTTTTTTAAAAGATTAGAACTTTTTTTTACTTTTAAAATAATCATACATTCACAGAAAATTTAAAAAATAGTACAGAGGGGCTGGCCCTGTGGCCGAGTGGTTAAGTTCGCGCGCTCCGCTGCAGGCGGCCCAGTGTTTCGTTGGTTCGAATCCTGGCGCGGACATGGCACTGCTCATCAAACCACGCTGAGGCAGCGTCCCACATGCCACAACTGGAAGGACCCACAACTAAGAATATACAACTATGTACCGGGGGGCTTTGGGGAGAAAAAGGAAAAAAATAAAATCTTATTAAAAAAAAATAGTACAGAAAGGTCCCGTGTACCCTTTATCCAATTAATCTCAATGATAACATCTTATGTAATCATAGGGCGATAACAAAACCTGGAAATCAACGGTACAATCCATAGGCCTTATTCAGATTTCACCAGTTTTACCCGCACTCATATGTGTGTGTGATGCAAGTGCATATAGTTCTAAGCAATTTTATCACAGGTACAGATTCCTGTAACCATCACCACAAACAAGATACGGAACTAGTCCATCACCAAAAAGATCCCTCATGCTACCTATTTATAGTGACACCCTTTTCTCTTCCTGCCCCCTTAAACCTTGGTAACCACCAGTCTGTTTCCATCTCTGTGATTTTGTCCATTTTGAGACTGTTATATAAATGGAATCATCTAGTATGTATCCTTTTGAGATTGGCTGTTTCCACTCAGCATAATTTCCTTGAGATCCGTCTAAGTTGTTGAGTGTGTCAATAGCTTCTTCCCTTTTTACTGCTCAGTAGTATTCCAGTCCATGGTATGGACGTACCACAGTTTGTTTAACCATTCATCCTCTGAAGAATATCTGAGCTGCTTCCAATTTTCAGCTGTTAAGAATAAAACTGTTACGAACATTCATGTACATGTTTTTGTGTGGACGTAAGTTTTAATTTCTCTGAAATAAATACCCAGAAGTGCAATTATTCAGTTGTACGGCAAGTGTATGTTAAGTTCTTTTTAACTGCCAAAATGTTTTCCAGAGTGGATGTACCACTTTATATATGTACCATCAATAATGTATGAGAAATCCAGTTTCTCCACAGCCTTGCCAGCATTTGAGGTTGTCACTATTTTTATTTCAGCTGTTTTGTTATTTCAGATGTGTGATAATATCTCGTCTTGTGGCTTTAGATTTGCATTTCCCTAATAGCTAATAATGAACATCTTCACAAGGGCTTATTTTCCATCTGTGTATCCCCTTTGTTAAAATGTCTGTTCATGTCTTTTACCTTTTTCTAATTGGCTTGTTTGGTTCTTTGCTGTTGAGTTCGAGGGTCTATTGCATATTCTAGATATGAGTCCAGTGTCAGATGTATACTTTGCAATATTTTCTCCCAGTCTGTAGCTTGACTTTTCATCCTCTTAAAATAGGCCCTTAGGCAGAGAAAAAGATTTTAATTTTGATGAAATACAATTTGTTGATTTTTTTCTCTTATGTATTGTGCTTTTAGTGTTGTATCCAAGAATTTGCTGAGCCTTAGGTCCAGAAGAGTTTCTATTTTCTCTTAAGAGTTTTATAGTTTTATGCTTTGCATTTTGAGCTAAGTTTTGTATAAAGTGTGAGGTTTAGGTCGAGGTTCTTCTTTTTTTTTTTCCTATGGATATCTAATTATCCTTCCTTCACTGAATGGCTTTTCTACCTTTTTGGGAAAAACGAGTTGGCTGTACCTGTGTCAGCCCATTTCTGGATTCTCATTTTATTCTGTTGCTCTAAGTGTGTTCATTCTTCTGCAAATACCACATTGTCTTAGTTACTATAGGAATTAAGATATAGTAATTAAATCTTAATATCAAGAAGAGTGATCTCTCTAACTTTATTCTTCTTTTCCAAATTGTTTTAGATGTTCTAGTTTCTTTGCCTTTCCATATAAATTTTAGAATAAACTTGTCTATATATAAAAAAAATCTTGTAATTTTTGATAGGAATTGCATTCAACCTATAGATCAATTTTGAGGGAACTGACATCTTTATTATGTTGGGTCTTCCAATCCATGGACATGGTACATCTCTCCATTTATTTAGATCTTCTTTGATTTCTTTTTTTTGTAGTTTTCATTTTGTAGTTTTCGGCATACAAGTCCTATACATATTTTGCTAGTTTTATTCCTAAATATATCATTTTTTGAGTAATAGTATCGGTATTTTAAATTTTAGTTTCCACATGTTCATTGCTAATATACAATAATAAAATTGATTTTTGTATTTGATCTTGTGTTTTTTTAATTTGATGTACTCACTTATTACTTCTAGGAGCTTTTTGGTAGATTCCTTTAGCTTTTCATGTTATTTGTAAGTAGACACACTTTTAGTTCTTCCTATCTAATATGTATACCTTTTCTTTTCTTTTCTTGCCTTATTGCACTGACTAGAACTCCCAGCTCTATGTTGAATAAAAGTGGTGAGAGTGGACATCTTTGCCTTGGTCCAAATTTTAGGGAGGAAACATTAAGTTTTTCACCTGTATAAATATGATATTAGGCGTAGGTTTGGGTTTTTTAAAAATAAGTATCCTTAATCAAGTTGAGGAAAGTCCCTTTTATTCCTAGTTTGCTAAGAGTTTTTTTTCTTGCAGAAGATTTGCCCTGAGCTAACATCTGTGCCAGTCGTCCTCTATTTTTCAGTATGTGGGCTGCCAGCACAGCATGGCTGCTAACAGAGCGGTGTGGGTCTGCACCTGGGAACCAAACCCAGGCTGCTAAAGTGGAGCACACTGAACTTAACCACTAGGCCACTGAGGCTGGCCCAAGTTTTTTCTTTTAAATCATGAACAGATATTAAATTTTGTCAAATTTGTTTTTGAATCAGCCAATATGATCACATGGATTTCTTTGTTAGCCTGTTAACATGGTGGATTACATTGATTGATTTTTTTAAGTAGTGAATCAGCCTTACATCTCTGGAATAAACCTCTCTTGGTTGTGGTTTAATTTTTTTTATGTATCACTTGAAATCTTTTTATATATTCTGGATATCTTCCTAATTTTTTGTTGCAGATTTTTGTGTCTATGTTTATGTTTATGATATTGGTCTGTAGTTTTCTTTTTTTGTTAGCGTTTTTGTATGCCATAGTATCAGGGTAAGAATGGCCTCTTAAAATGAGTTGGGAAGTGTTTACTCCTCCTTTATTTTCTGAGAGTTTGTGTAGGATTGGCATTATTTATTCCTTAAATCTTTGATAGAATTTACCAGTAAGTCCATCTAGGCTTGAGGTTTTCCTTGTGGGAATATTTTAAGTTATAAATTCAGGGGCCGGCCCAGTGACGCAGCAGTTAAGTTTGCTTATAAATTCAATTTTAAACATAGATATAAGGATCCATATTTTCTATTTCTTCTTGAGTAAGTTTTGGTAATTTGTGTCTTTCAAAGAAGCATTCTATTTTTGTGTAGTTTTTTTTTTTTGAGGAAGATTAGCCCTGAGCTAACTGCTGCCAATCCCCCTTTTTTTGCTGAGGAAGACTGGCCCTGAGCTAACATCCATGCCCATCTTCCTCTACTTTATATGTGGGATGCCTGCCACAGCATGGCTTGCCAAGTGGTGCTGTGTCTGCACCCGGGATCCACACCGGCGAACCCTGGGCCACAAAGCAGAACATGTGCACTTAACGGCTGCGCCACCAGGCCGGCTCCTTGTGTAGATTTAAATTTATTGCCTGATGAACTTTTGTGTGTGTGTGTATGGGAAAGATTGGCTCTGAGCTAACATCTGTTGCCAATCTTCCTCTTTTTTTTTTTTTTTAATATTTTACTTTTTACTTTTTCTCCCAAAGCCCCCCGGTACATAGTTGTGTATTTTTAGTTGTGGGCCCTTCTAGTTGTGCCATGTGGGACACCACCTCAGCATGGCTTGATGAGCGGTGCCATGTCCACGCCCAGGATTCAAACTGGCAAAACCCTGGGCCACTGAAGTGGAGTGCTTGAACTTAACCACTCGGCAACGGGGCTGGCCCCCAATCTTCCTCTTTTTGCTTGAGGAAGATTGGCCCTGAGCTAACATCTGTGCCAATCTGCCTCTCTTTTGTCTGTGGGATGCCACCACAGTGTGGCTTGATGAGCACTGTGTAGGTCCATGCTCAGGATCCAAACCTGAGAACCCTGGGCCGCCAAAGCAGAGCACATGAACTTAACCACTACACCACCTGGCTGACCCTTGAACTGTCTTATATTTCTCACGGAACAAGTCTGTTGAATTTTCTCAGGTTTTGGTTGTCTGAAAAGTCTTCATTTCACTTTAAGTTTCGAAGGATAGTTTTGCTGGGTATAGATTCCCTCCACCCCTAGCAGTTCTCTCAGCACTGTTGTCTTCTGGAATGCACAGTTTCAGATGGCAATCATGCAGTCATTCTTACCTTTGTTCTGTATGTTATGCGTCTTTTTCCTTTGGCTGCTTTTAAGCTTTTGTCTATCATTGGCCTTTAGCAGTTTGATTATGCTATGTGATGTCTGTATCATACATATGATGTGCGTTGGTGCAGTTTTCTTTGTGTTCATCCTGTGGTGGTTTCCTGGACTTTTGAGATCTATGATTTTATAGTTTCATCAAATTTGGAAAATATTTGGCCATTGTTTTTTCAAAAATGTTTTCTAAATAGCTCAGTGGTTACCAGGGGAAAGGGGGTGGAGGGTGGGCAAAGGGGGTGAAGGGGAGCACTTACGTGGTGACAGACAAGAAATAATGTACAACTGAAATTTCACAATGATGTGAACTATTATGAATGTCAATTTACAAATACATATATAAATTTTTTAAAAAATGTTTTCTAGCCATCCCTCGCTCTCTTCTCTTTCTTAGACTCCAATTACATGTGCTAGATCACTTGTTATCGTCCCATAGCTCATTGAGCCTCTTTATTTTTATTAAACTTTTAATTTTGGGATAATTGTAGATTCACATGTAGTTGTTAGAAATAATATAAACAGAGTCTGTGTATTCTTTTCCCAATTTCTCCCAATGCTAACATCTGGCAAAATTATACTATAACATCACAACCAGGATTTGATATACATATATCAATATATATATCAAATATATATATCAATATATATATCAAAAGGTACAAATATATATATTGTACCTTTTGACCACCTTCACTCATTTGCCCACCCCACCCCCCACCTCTGGCTACCACCAACCTGTTCTCTGTATCTATGAGTTCATTTTACTGTTTGTTTTTAGATTCCACATATAAGTGAGATCATATAGTATTTGTCTTTCTCTGTCTAACATATTTTACTTAGCATAATGTCCTCAAGGTCCACCCATGTTGTCACAAACAGCAAGATTCCATTCTTTTTTACAGCTGAATAATATTCCATTGTGTGTGTGTATCTGTCTATCTATCTATCTACCTACCTATATCACATGTTATCTGTTCATCCATTGATAGACACTTAGGTTGCTTCCATGTCTTAGCTATTGTAAATAATGCTGCAATGAACATGAAGGTGCACATACCTTTTTGAATTAGTGTTTTCATTTCATTTGAATGAATACCCAGAAGTGGAATGGCTGGATCATATGGTAGTTTTTAATTTTTTGAGGAACCTCTGTACCGTTTTCCATAGTGGCTGCACCAATTTACATTCCCACCAACAGTGCACAAGGGTTCCCTTTTCTCCACATCCTCTCCAACACCTGTTATTTCTTGTCTTTTTGGTAATAGCCATTCTAACAGGTGTGAGGTGATATCTCGTTGTGGTTTTGATTTGCATTTCCCTGATGATTAGTGATGTTGAGCACCTTTTCATGTACCTGTTGGCCATCTGTATATCTTCTTTGGAAAAATGTTTATTCAGATCCTCTGCCCATTAATTGGATTGTTTGTGGTTTTTTGCTATCGAGTTGCATGCTTCTTTATATATTTTGGATATTAACCTCTTATCAGATATATGATTTGCAAATATTTTCTCTCCTTTGGTAGGTTGCCTTTTCATTTTGTTGATTGTTTTCTTTGCTGTGTAGAAGTTTTTTAATTTGGTGTAGTTCCATTTGTTTATTTTTGCTTTTGTTGCCTTTGCTTTTGGTGTCAAATCCAAAAAGCCATTGCCAAGACCAATGTCAAGGAGATTACGACCTATGTTTTCTCCTAGGGGTTTTATAATTTCGGGTCTTATGTTCAAGTCTTTGATTCATTCTGAGTTAGTTTTTGTGTATGATGCAAGATAGTTGTCCAGTTTCATTCTTTGCATGTGCATCCCAGCACAATTTATGGAAAAGACTATCTTTTTCCCCTTGTATATTCTTAGCTCCTTTGTTATAAATTAATTGACCATATATGCATGGGTTTATTTTTGGGCTCTCTATTCTGTTCCATTGATCTATGCGTCTGTTTTTATACCAATACCATACTATTTTGATGACTATTACTTTGTAATATAGTTTGAAATCAGGGAGCATGATGTCTTCAGTTTTGTTTGTCTTTCTCAAAATTGCTTTGGCTATTCAGGGACTTTTGTGGTTCCTTATTTTAGGATTGTTCTATTTCTGTGAAAAATGTCATTGGAATTTTGATAGTGATTGCATTGAATCTGTAGATTGCTTTGGTTAGTGTGGCCGTTTTAACAATACTGATTCTTTCACTCCGTCAGCATGGAATATACTTCCATTTATTTGTGTCTTCTTCAATTTCTTTCATCAATGTCTTATAGTTTTCAGTGTACAAGTCTTTCTGCTCCTCGGTTAAATTTATTCCTAGGTATTTTATTCTTTTTGATACAATTGTAAATAAGATTGTTTTCTTAATTTCCCTTTCTGATAGTTCATTATCAGTGTATAGAAATGCAACATATTTTTGTATATTGATTTTGTGTTCTGCAACTTTACTGAACTCGTTTATTAGTTCTAACAGTTTTTGGCGGAGTCTTTAGGGTTTTCTATAGATGCTATCATGTCATCTGCAAATAGCGACAGTATTACTTCTTCTTCTCCTCCTTTTTTTTTGTTGAGGAAGATTGGTCCTGAGCTAACACCTGAGCCCATCTTCCTCTACTTTATATGTGGGATACCTGCCACAGCATGGCTTGATGAACGGTGCTAGTTCTGTGCCTGGGATCTGAACTGGTGAACTCCAGGCTGCTGAAGCAGAGCGTGCAAACTTAATCGCTACACCACAGGGCTGGCCCCCCGTGTTACTTCTTCTTTTCTGATTTGGATGCATTTTGCTTCTTTTTCTTGCCTAATCATTCTGGCTAGGACTTCCAGTACTATGTTGAGCAAAAATGGTGAGAGTGGGCATCCTTGTCTTCTTGATCTTACAGAAAAAGCTTTCAGCTTTTCACTCTTGAGTGTGATGTTAGCTGTGGGCTTTCCTGTAGACTCTGAAACATATTGTTCATAGTTATTTTAAAATCCTTGACTGCTAATTCCCATATCTGTGTTGTCTTTGGCTCTGTTCCTATGGACTTATTTTTCGATTTGACTATGGATAAGAGTTTCCTTGTTTGTTTGTTTTCCACATTAATTTTAAAATATTAATTTTTACTGTACACTGAACATGAATGATGTCTTATAGAGACTCTGAATTCTGTTATATTCCTCTGAAGGGTGTCAAATGTTTTTTCCAGCCAGCAGTTAGATTACTGGTGGATGGTCTTGAACTTGTGGGCGCTTACTCTTTGTTAGGATAAGTCTACTTTTGGTTTTGCTCCTAGTCTTAGTTCCAGGGCCTATGTCTTAGTTTTCGGGTATAGGGTTTTCTCGTAATGTGTGACTCTTTTAGGATTTTAGTGGAATGTCCTAGGTGTCTCCCAAGCACTTCTAACTTGGCAGAATTTAAACTCTAAGCTGTCTTCCTTGCAGTGAGCAGCAGCTAAAATCTTTGTTCAGTTCTTTTGTCCTTCCAGCTCTTGGTTTCCCATGAGTCACTTGGAGTCCTGTTTGTGCATGTGCAATTCAGAGGTTAGCCAAGGATTTGAGGGGAGTTTATGTGCAGATTTTTGGCGATCCTTCCTTATGGCTCTTTTGTTTCTGGGGCCTTTGCCTCAATTTTCAGCCACTATAGCAGTCCTGACTCTGTCCTCTGATTCATCAGACCAATAGGATTCTGGACTTCTGCTTGGACTTTTGCTTCCCTGTGCTGTGAAGACTGAGGAGTACTCTTGGAGGAAAACTGATATGAGTGTGAATCCTATCCAGTGTGGTTCCCTTATTTTTATTTTTTGAGGAATTTTAGCCCTGAGCTGACATCTGCCACTGATTCTCTTTTTGCTGAGGAAGATTGGCCCTGAGCTAACATCTATGCCCATCTTCCACTATTTTATATGCAGGACGCCTGCCACAGCGTGGCTTGCTAAGCCATGCTAGGTCTGCACCTGGGATCTGAACTGGTGAACCCTGGGCCACTGAAGCTGAATGTGCAAACTTAACTGCTGTGCCACTGGGCCGGCCCCATGGTTCCCTTATTTTAAATGCTGAATCTTCCTGCAGTTTATGCCTGCTTTTGGTCTCTTTCCTGTGCCTTAATTTGGCTTTTTGGTAAAATACTTTGACAATTTACTCTGCCATTACCAGGACTGGAACTCAGCCTAATTTAGGAATTTAACAACTGTTTAGTGAACACCTGCTTTGTACTAGGTATGTATGACTTTGAGCAAGATAGACACAGTTCCTGCCTTCACAGAGCTCACACTGGGGCGTGGGGGTTCAGATAAGAAAGAAGTATGCTGAGGGCTATATTAGGGGAAATTGGAGGATTATGGAGACCTAGGGTTTATTGATATCTACTCTCTACTAAGCGTTTTGCTAGAGATCCTATTTGCAGCCAGCCCCTGCCTCAGAGGTCCTCAGCTCAACTAAAAAACCTCCTGGAGCTTCTTTCATTCCTCTCTTCTTCCTTTCCTTCCTTTCTCTCTTCCTCCCTCATTTCCTTCCTTCCTTCTTCTCTTCTTTCTTTCTAAAATATTTCCTGAACACTTTCTCTTTATCCAGGCACTGTTCCGTCTGCTATAGAGGGTGTGGTTGTCCTCAGCTGGTCCTTAAAGACTCCGCCTCCAGAAAGTCTTTCCAGACTCTACAAGCTGGGTTAACCCAGAGAACATGACAGAAATACATTTTTAAATTTTTCATTCTGCTAATATTTCCTGAGGACCTACCATGTGTGAGGCCTCATAGTAGGAAGAAGTGTGAGGAAATAATTAAATGACATAATCATAAGAAGGGTAACTAGGAACTACCATTTATTAATAATAACACATTTATATGTTTATATTGTTATGATTATTATATTGTTGTAATAAGACATCGAACACTTGCTATATGACAGAGATTTACTTGTGTGTTATGTGCATTTCGTCAAGTCCTCACAAACACTCAGTGAGGTAGGTCCGGTGATTATCCCCATTTTATACACAAGAAGACTGAGATACAGGAATGAAATGATTTTCCCAAGGATGCTCACTGTATCGCCACGGTTTCTGGGTCATAGTAGGTACCAGTAATGCACATTTCCTTCTTTTTTCACTAAGATCACCGCCTAAGGATATGCAGTTTGGGCTCTGCGCGAGGACGGATGACAGAGCGGGGAGTAGGGCCGAAACCCGGCCCCGGCCACAGGCTTTTGTTTTGCTGGTCCTAGGCCTTCTTAGAGAAGAATTCTTAGAGTTTTCCATTCGGCTTGAGGCCTGGGCGCCTCCTGTTTATAATCCTCAGACCTCTAATCTCTAGCCTTCCAATCTCCTGATGCCTTCTCCTCGACTCTGATAGGAAGGACGGGTGGGCAAGGAGGGCAGAAGAAACGCCAGGCCCACCGGTTCCTCCTTCACGGCCCATCTCCCGGTCTGCAGTAAATCGGGCTATCTGGTGCTCTGTCGCCACCTAGTGGTACTCTGCCGCAGCACAACATGCTGACAGGTTGAACGAAAGCCCTTTTCTCAGGGAGCCCTAAGCGGGATGAGATGGGGAGAGAAGATAAAGCACTGGGGGAACTCAACGAGAGAGATCATGGCTTCTGGGGAATCCGAGTTTAGAATTTGTATTCAGCTGGACTTGGATCCTGATTCTACCACATACCGATTGTGTGACCTCGGGAAAGTCACTTCACCTCTGTGAGCATGCCTCTTGATGTCCACGAAGTACTTAACACGGTGCCCAGTAAGCTTTGGATATTTGTTTTAGGTAGAAGGAGCTTTGTGAGCAAAGGCAGGGAACAGGGCAAACAGAACACAGAGTAGGTGACATGATTCCTCCTCCTTGCCGGGGAGAGGGTCAGTCCCAAGGAGCAAGGCGGGGGTTGGGGAGTCTCTCAACCACAGCATAGTGGGGGGAGCCGGGACCCCCTGGAGCCAGATGCCCGTTCTAGGCTGAGCCCCAGCCTAAGCAGCCTTGCTCACCTGGACTCTGGCTGCCCTCAGATGCCTGGGCAGGAATGCAACCACTATGCTTCTTAAGCTAGGGCAGAGCTCCTCTGAACTGCCCAATTCTGATCCTGGTTCCGTCTGACCCCCTATTTGTTCCATCTGATTCTTTCCCAGTTCTGGTGCAACATTGATAAGCTACAGTCTGGCTTCCATGAGCTATATTCTCCTCCTACCTCTCTATCTGTTCCTTCTCAGGCTGCTTTGTGGGTTTCTTTTCTCTGCACACCCTTACTTAACAAAGGGTCCTGTCCTGTCCTTCTCTTCTTACTGCCCCTATTCTTCCTGGGCCATCTAACCCACTCCAATGACTTTGACAATCACCCATATCTTTTCCCCAGAGTCTCAGACCCGCTGATCCAACTGCCTGTTGGATGTTCCACGGGCACCACCAACTTGATATGTCCAAAATGAAGTGATATGCTTGTCCCCAAACCTGCTCTTCTTCCTGTGTGGCCTACACAACCAGTGGGTCCACCCTCTGCCCTATTGATTAAGCCAAAAATATGTGTCTCAGCCTTGCCTCCTCCCTCCTTCCTCCCCCAGAAGTATTATCACCGTGTTCCAGTCACTATGCCTCGTGTATGCTTATCTAATCCATCCTCCTCTCTCCATCCCTGTGGCAACTCTGGACACCATCCTCTTTTGTTCGGATTGTTACAACCGCCTCTGAATTTGGCTCTTTGCCCCGGTTTTGCCCCTTGTTAGCTTCTGGTGTTCCCTCCTGGAGGCTCCAGGGGAGAGTCCGTTTCCTAGCCTTTCCCACCTTCCAGAGGCTTCCAGCGTTCCTTTGTTCATGACCCCCTTCCTCCATCTCCAAAGCCAGAAAAGTTACATTTCTCTGACGGTTCCTCCACGGTCAGATCTGCCTCTGTTTCTCTCTTCTGTTTCCTCTTCCACTCTAAGGACTCTTGTGATTGCATTGGACCCACTCGGATAAACCAGGATGATCTCTCCATCTCAAGATCCTTAACTCAATTATATCCACAAAAGCCCTCTTTCCGTGTAATGTAACAGATGCATAGGTTCTGGGATTAGGACGGGGCCGTCTTTGGAGGGCTGTTATTCTGCCTCCCACAGTCTTCTCTCTGCCCCCCAAATAGCCGTGTCTGGATATCTTCCTACATGCAAACACATTCACCTCGTTCCAAAAGTCCCAGCCCATTAAAGCATCAACTCAAAGTCCAAAATCTCATCTAAATATTGGATGAGACTCGGTATAATCTATCCTGGGGTGAAGTTCCTCTCCATCTGTGGACCTGTGAAACTAGAAAACAAGTTCTCTGCTCCCAAAATAGAATAGAGGGACCAGCGTAGGCTAACAGTCTTAGACATTCTCGTGCAAAAAGAGGAAAAATGGAAGAAAGACAGGACTCACCAGTCCCAAGTAATTTCAAAATTAAATTGGACAAACTCCGTTAGGTTTCAAGGGCCTAGAATAATAATTCTCTGCGGCTCAAGGGTTGGCCCTACGAGCCCACAGCTCTGTCTTCTGAGTCATTTTTCCTTTTTCATGAAAGATACCACCTGTTTTCAGCTGGGTAGTTTTACCAACCTGTTTCCTGCCTGAAGAATTTGGGGGGATCCTACATCCTTCTTTTGTTTCTTACTCTCTCTGTCCCTTTCAGTCCAAGTTCCACTGTTCTTCCTGGTGTAAAATTCTCAAGAACCTTGTGGTTCTCTCATGTATGTCCCAGGGACTCGCTCCATTAGGCAAGAGGCTCCTACACACATCTTCCCTAGAGAGTTCCATTTCTATTTTTGACTTTTGGTCGAGGTAGCTGAGGGGATCTATGAGTCACACAGTCAATTTCTCCTGAAAGCCTTTTATGTGACTGACTACTCCAACCTTTTGATTTTTCAGAGATGTTAGCAAAAGGTTGTCCAGCGCCACCTTCAGCTCTTTCTCTGAGGCACGCTTTCCTGAGTGACTCTCTTCATTTTAAGCCATTTGTGTCTAGGGAGGCTGAGCACTCCCCAAACCATCAAGTCCTAGCTCCTTTTTGTTTGACAGTTCTGCTCTCAATTTATTTATTTCCCCCTCTCATTTTACCGTAAGCAGCAAGAAGCAACCAGGCCACACCCTTCAACACTTTGCTTGGAAATCTCCTCAGCTAAATGACCATGGTCATTGTTCGTAAGTTCTGCTGTCCACATAACCTCAGGGCACACAATTTCTAAGCTTTTTGCCACATGTAACAAGGATCTCTTTCCTCCAGTTTTCAATAACGTGTTCCTCACCCCCTTCTGAGCCCTCGCAGGCAGCGCCTTAAACATCTGTATTTCTACTAAGTCAGTTCATGATGACTTCGGTACTCTCTAAGTTGGTTTACGTTTTCTCTACCATGCTCCTCACTTCTTTCTGAGTCCTCACCAGCAGGGTCGTTAACATCCATATTGCTACTAACAGTTTGTTCAAGATAGTCTGGGCTTTCCATCACGCTCTTCAGAATTTTTCCTGCCTCTTCTCACTGTCCAATTCAGAAGCCACTTCCACCTGTGGGTATTTGCTACGGCAGTACCAAGATCTGTATTCGTTTTTCTAGTGTTGCTGTAATGCATGACTGCAAATTTAGTGGCTTAAAACAATACAAATTCGTTATCTTCGAGTTCTGTAGGTCAGAAGTCTGACACTGGGCTAAAATCGCCATGTGAACAGGGCTGCATTCCTTCCCAAAGAATCTAGAGGAGAGTCTGTTTCCTTTGCCTTTCTACCTTTCCACATTCCTTGGCTTATGGCTCCTTCTTCCATTTTCAAAGCGAGCAGTGAGGCATCTTTCTGACCATTTTTCCATAGCACAATCTCCTCTACCTCTCTTCTGCCCCCACTCCTCCATTTTTAAGGATGCTTGTGATTGCATTGAGCCTGTCCGGAAAATCTAGGATAATCTCCTCATCCCAGGAGCCTTAATCTAATCATGCCTGCAGAATCCCTTTTGCCATGTCGTGTAACATATTCCCAGGATCTAGAGATTAGGCTGTGGACGTCCTTGGGGGGCTATTATTCTGCCCACCACACCCCTCCAAATTTTAGCCAGTGTGGTCTCTCCAAACAAACTCAGTCTCGTTAGTCCCCTGCTTAAAACTCTTAAATGAGTTTTGCCTTGAGGGCATTATGCTAGGTGAAATAAGTCAGAGAGAGAAAGAGAAATACCATATGATCTCACTTACACGTGAAATCTGAAAAAAAAAAACCAAGCTCATAGATACAGAGAACAGATTGGTCATTGCCAGAGGTGGGGGTCAGGGTGGGCAAAATGGATGATGGGGCATCAAAAGGCACAAAGTTCCAATTATAAAATAAATAAGTCACGGGGATGTAATGTACAACATGGTGACTATAGCTAATACTACTGTTTGTGTATTTGAAAGTTGCTAAGACAGTACATTTTAAAAGTCCTCATCACAAGAAAAAAATTTTTTTTTTTTTTTTAAAGATTTTATTATTTCCTTTTCTCCCCAAAGCCCCCCGGTACATAGTTGTATATTCTTCGTTGTGGGTTCTTCTAGTTGTGGCATGTGGGACACTGCCTCAGCGTGGTCTGATGACCAGTGCCATGTCCACACCCAGGATTCGAACCAACGAAACACTGGGCCGCCTGCAGCGGAGCGCGCGAACTTAACCACTCGGCCACGGGGCCAGCCCCAAGGAAAAAATTTTTTGTAACTATGTAAGGTGAGGGATGTTAACTAGACTTACTGTGATGATCATTTTGTGATGTATACAAATATAAAATCATTAGGTTGTACATCTGAAACTACTATAATATTGTATATCAATTACACCTAAAAAGTCCCTCTTAAATGGCTCCCCGTGGGCTTCAGGATACAGACCAAAGTGCTGCCACGGCTGTCGTAAAGCAGCTTTAGTGACCCAGCGGTTCTCACCTGTTGGACCCTCTCTCACCCTTCCCCTCTGTCCTGCCTCAGGCACCTGCGCCGCCGCCATATTGAACTGATTTCAGCTCAGTTTCCATGATGCCATCAAGGTCATTGTTCACTGAGTTCACTTTTAATTGTTCTTTGGGTCTAGCTCAGGCGTCATCCTCTTCCGGAAGGCTTCCCTGGGTTATGTGTCCCCCTCCCACAAGCTCCAGCGCTTTCCCCAAGTCAGGGTGTATCATATGGCATTGGAATGACCCAGGGACTTTTCGGTCTCCTCTACTGCACGGGGGCAGGAACTGTGTCTGCCTCATTGCTGTGTCCTCAGTACCCAGCAAGGGTCCACTATGAAACAGGCTCTTCATGAGTGTTTGCTTTGAGAAATAATGGACACGATTCCTTCCAGCTCACGCGTTCTGCTCTGTGAACTCTCACTGCAGGATTTGCTGGAGGATTTTGGCAGAGGTGTCCGAGGCAGCCGTCATGCTGGTGGCAGTGATTCTGAGCCGGGAATGGCAGTCGCAGAGGGAGAGCGCCGAGCAGCCAGCCTGTTGCCTTACTCATTTCTGTGGTGAGTTCAGCTGATTTCCAGCTCAGAAGGTAACACTTGGAGCCACAGCTATCACACCCCAGGTTAGTCAAGGAGGAGTCGCCTTTCCATCAGTGGTTAACTCAACTCAAAAGGTTAACATTTATTTGCTTTTATTTTTTATTGTTGTTTGCAAAAAACAAAATAGTAAATAGCATCCAGACTCCCACCTCTTAAAACTGCTTTCTTTCTCTCTCAATCTTTCTTTCCACACACACACACACAAAACACAGTTTATTTATTTATTTATTTATTTTAAGAGTTTAAAAATTTCTTTCCTTTTTCTCCCCGAAGCCCCCTGGTACATAGTTGTATATTCTTAGTTGTGGGTCCTTCTAGTTGTGGCATGTGGGATGCTGCCTCAGCGTGGTTTGATGAGCAGTGCCATGTCCGCGCCTAGGATTCGAACTGACGAAACACTGGGCCACCTGCAGCAGAGCGAGCGAACTTAATCACTCGGCCACGGGGCCAGCCCCCACACAAAGCACAATTTATGTTTCTTCAACATATCAACATATCATGGATTTCTCTCCTGATCAGGACATAAAGGCTTCCTTTCTTCTTTTTTAATCCTTGCATCTATTGTGTATAACAACATAATGTTAAAACCATAGCCCACTAATGAAAGACATTGATATTGCTTCCAATTTTTCACAGTTATCAGTAGGTGTTCTCCAATCTGAACCTTAGCAGCAATCCTTCCCCAACCAAATTCAAGTTTCTTTTCCTTCTTTCTTTCTTTCTTTTTGCTGAGGAAGATTTGCTCTGAGCTAACATCTGTCGCCAATCTTCCTTTTTTTTTTGCTTGAGGAAGATTAGTTCTGAGCTAACACCTGTGCCGATCTTTCTCTACTTTATAAGTGGGTTGCCACCACAGCATGACTGACGAGTGGTGTAGGTCCCTGCCCAAGATCTGAACATGCAAACCCAGGCCGCCAAAGCAGAGTGTGCCAAACTGAACCACTAGGCCACAGGGCCAACCTCTCAAGTTTCTTTTTGCTCAGCTTCTTTCCTCACCCTGCTGCTATCTTGCCTTCTACGCAAAGTTCTGTCCTTTCCCAGGCTTTGCGATTCTGAGTCAGGAACAGGTAGAGAGATCTGACAGAAGGGGCAGAAGGAAACAGGGAGGGGAACAGGAGGTTGGAAGCTTGAGTTTGGAGGTTTGACCGGGACTTCAGAAGCCTGGAGAGTAAGAGAAGTGCTCCTGCAGCTTATGAAATGCTGCAGCTTCCCTTCAATGCCTGTTGAGAGATGCAAGATTGGCGGTCCTTTCTACTGGCTCTTAATTTTGATTGCTGAGCATCTTCGAATGTGACTCCACATAGAGACTGGGCTGCTTGGAGTCCTGGGGTGTGTTAGGGTTACACAACAATGCTAGAGTGAACATCACTGAATATGCATCTTTACGTGCTTCTGCTATTCATTCTGTAGGATTCACCCCCAGAAGAGGAGTCACTTGGTCCTGTAGTATGTGCATTTCAACCCCACTCCAAAAATGTATCAAACCACTTTCCAAAAAGTTTGCAACCAATTTATACTCCCACCACAGTGTATGAGCCTGGCCACTTTTCTACACCCTGGCCAGCACCAGATCTTATCTATCTTTCATGTGTTTGCTATCGTGATAAGAAAAACCTGGTAACAGCCAAGTAATTTCTTTTCCTTTTGTTATTAGGGAGGTCGTGCAAAACATCTTGATGACATCATTTTGATCTAGTTGACATTTTCACTCTGTGTTTATGAATATAAATGTTTTCATCAGAATCATACCAAGTGTTTTACAGACCTAATGCTTCCAACACCCCTAGGGTTCCCGTGAGTTACCCAGAGCTGCTCCATAAGTGGCAGAAGTAGGTTTAGAAATCAGCAATCTTGAATTCCAGTTCCGTACTATTTCTACTAGGTCGTGCTGGCCCGCCATGGCAGGAAGCAGCTGGGTGAGAACAGAAAGGCCCGGGTTCACCTGGGCCTATTTCAGTCTTCTTTTTTAGGTTCCGAGTTTCTTATTAAACGTCTCTGAAAGAACCAGTCATGTCACCATTCTTCTGCATGCCTTTCTTGATTCATTCTATAAAATGTTTTTGAGTGCTCAGTACTGAGGCTACGTTTTTTTAAAATTAATTAATTAATTAATTATTTTCTCCCCAAACCCCCCAGTACATCGTTGTATATTCTTTGTTGTGGGTCCTTCTAGTTGTGGCATGTGGGACGCTGCCTCAGCGTGGTTTGATGAGCGGTGCCGTGTCTACACCCAGGATCCGAACCAACGAAACACTGGGCCGCCTGCAGCAGAGCGCGCGAACTTTAACCGCTCGGCCACGGGGCCGGCCCCAGTACTGAGGCTACAATGAAAGTGGTGTTTAGGCTGCAACCTGTAGATGAGCAGAAACATGCCAGATGTTCCCTTGAGTCTTTTGGGCAGGCCATTAATTTGGTGTCCACTTAAGCTGATAGTCTTTATTTATTTGGCAGAGAGGATGAGTACTATATAAGAGAAGGTTGGAGAGGGAGTCTTGTTGGGGGAAACATTCTCCTTCCCTTCCATTATCCTATGCTTAGGATTCAGCTCTGGCCCTGAACTTGCAAAACAAAAGCTCTGCTATTGACTAGACTCACGCATCCTCTTTAGAAGTTAGTTGTGTTACCATCAGTGGTTTCTTGAGCAAGCCCTTGGTGGTTCAAACTCTCCATCCCCACCGAATAGTTAGACACAGTGTTCTTGAGAGGAGTTGTGTGTGTGTCTGTGTGTGTGTGTGTGTGTGTATAATATAACAAGTCTTTATTTTCCAGGGTTTTTTCTTATGATTTGGGATCTGGATCCATGTAGGAGCTAGCCAAGTGAAGGGGAGGGATAAAGTAGGAATGAGCATGTGGAGTAAGGCGTGGTCTTCCAGGTATGGGGAACGGCAAATGTAGGCCCAGAGGAGAGGAAAATCTTGACTCTTAGAAGAACTAAAACTGCCTCTGGCTGGAGGGGATGGGGCGGAAAGTCTGACGTCAGAGTTGTTTTTATATATTACGTTAGAAAAATAGCCTTCAAACTTGGTGTTTCTGTCGTATGTCATACTTTTTCAATCATTTTTATATCTGTTATATGTATGGCATCCACCAGAATATGCATTGAGGATCTAGAAGATGAGATCAACGCGGTTGGTCTCCCTGCCCCCACCCTGCGCCCCTCCGTAAATACACTACTTAACCAGTTTCTATGTTTGCAAAAGTATGAATAATGCTGTGAAGCAAGTTACTATATATAATTCTTCGTGGATTTCTTGGATTGTTTCCTTTGTATAGTGCTAGAATGGGAGCTCAAAGTCTGCTTTTGGGGGGCAAGTATTTAATATACTGCTGTTGGTTTTCAAAAAAGAAATCTGAACTAATTTAAATTTCCAACAACAGTAAATGAAAATGCATAGTTCCCTATATCCTCAACAACACTTCATGTTATAATGAAATTTCTTTTGCTGACCTAAGTTTTTAAAAATCTCATTTAAATATGCATTTCTTTTAATAAGGCTAAATAGTTTTCTTACGTTTATTAACCATTTATACTTTTTCTGTGAATTGTCAGATAACTCTTTGTCCATTTTTCTACTGGAGGGTGTTTTTATTGATTTGTAGTATACACTATATTTGTAGCGTAGTGTTAGGATATTAACATTTTGTCAATTTTGTGGTACATATTTTTCCAGCTTGTTGCTTGCTTTTAAATATAATTTATGATTTTTTTTAAGATATAGATTTAAATTTTTGTGCATGTGAATTCTTCTCTGGTTTTTGTATTTAGAAATTTCTGTGGATGGGGCTGGCCCCGTGGCTGAGTGGTTAAGTTCCTGCGCTCCACTGCAGGCGGCCCAGTGTTCCGTTGGTTCGAATCCTGGGCGCAGACATGGCACTGCTCATCAAACCACGCTGAGGCAGCATCCCACATGCCACAACTAGAAGGACCCACAACTAAGAATATACAAATATGTACTGGGGGGCTTTGGGGAGAAAAAGGAAAAAAAAATTTAAAAAAATCTAAAAAAAAAGAAAGAATTTTCTGTGGTGATAACCTCTAGATAATCACCTTTTTAAAATTGATTTTGGAGTGTTTTCAGTTTTTCAGTATTATAAATAGTGCTTAAAGAATATCCTTGTATTCAACTATAATTACTGCTTTAGGACAAATTCCTGAAAGTGGAATCATCATGACAGAATATGCAATATTCTAAGACATTTAATAGATATTTCTGAATTGTTCTCCAGAATTGGGTTAAGAGCTTACATACCCCTCCCCCCAGCAGTATGCAAGATTAGTGGTTTTCTACCTCCCAGCCCAAAGGAGGGTATCATAATTTTAAAATCTTTCCCAACATGATAGGTGAAACCAATTTTGTTATTCTATTAATTGGATTTATTTCTAGTGAGAGCAAAATTTTTTCTTATGTTTGTTGATCATTTTTTTGTTCTTTAGTCAAAGTGCCTGCTCATATCATCTACCCTGTTTTTCTATTGGGACATTTAATTTATGAAATTCTCCCACAAGTGCATTTCTGTACATTTTTCTTAGGTTACCATTTTTGCCTTTTGTGATTGATGTTGTTTCTATGTCATTTAACGCATAAAGTTTTGTGACTTTGGTGATAAAGTGAGGGTCAAAAATAGGCCTGCTGTTTGTAGTTAATAATAAAGACAGGTACCACTTGTTAAACATCTACACCATCCCAGGTACTTCTTCCATATTATTTCCCATTTCCATAACCACCCTTTTAGGCCCATATTCCAGAGGTGGACACTGAGGCACATAGAGGTTAAGTATCTCCTCTGAGGTCACGCAGAGAGTAAGTGGAAAGCTCTTTCTAATCCTCGTGACAACTTGTATGGTGTTCTTTTCTCTGCATTCCAAGCAGCAGTAGTCCATCCTTTCTAAGGTCACTGACAGGAGCAATTTGTCCAGTCTGGTATCTCACAGGCAGTTGTTGGAAACGGCAGAGGGCTGGAGAGTCAGAGAGAAGGCAAGGATTATCTGCAACCTTACCACACAGTCAAGGACGGTACTCTCCAGCCCGCTCAGAGGCTGTGAGGGGGAACCCCCACCAGTGAGGAGCAGCAGGTGTGCGGCCGTGGGATCCCAGTCTCGAGAAGCCATGGAGGGGCTGCCCAGCTGCCTGCTCTGAATTCACTGAATGGGCCACGTGATGAAGCCAACAGCTATGCATCACCAGCACCAGAGAGCAGGCCAGGTGAGCCAGCAGAGAAGTCACTGGTTCCCCGGCCATGACCTTCCACAGGCGACCCAAACAGAACACAAATACCCGATATGTAGGAATCAGATCAGACCCATCACACCATGCTGGGGATCAGCAAAGGGCACAGAGGGCAGTGTGCAAACCTGCGGTCCCTACTACGTGACACCATACAAGCATGACCAGAAGAGGTCCAGGAATCCGCGAGGACTTCAAGAACAGAGGAGAGTCGGCTGGGACGAATGGGTGACACATCTGTTTCCTGCTAAGAGACAAAACCAAGAGGAAGACTGTATTGTGGGTACAAAACTGAATTTGTGTGGCAACTTGCAAATCTGGGCCACTTCCTGTCCAGGCACTATTGTGTAATATACTTGGGGAAGTAGGGCTCCAACGAGCTGGATCAAGGGAAGTTCCTGCCTTCGTTGAGGGCACTAACCAAGTTACTCGGAGGTCTCTTGAGTCTACCTGGGTGAATATTTCAGGTATGTGGTACCTAAAGGACTAAGAACCTAAAAGATCTCTTAAAAACTAATTGGAAAGAACCAAAATAATACCATTGATGAACAGGTTCAGTCATGTGAGGAATATTTCCATATCTTCTTCTAAAACAAATATTTCTTTATTCTGCCGTTCACTGGGATTTTTATAAAGTCGTTTTCCTTTGGATTAAGAAAAATAAGTGATGATATTCTGCCCCATGCTGCTTGCTCACTCATTACAAATAATGACTGCAAGCTTCCGGAATTGAGACTTCTGAAGACTCAAGGTTGAGAGCAGATTCAAACGATCCTAGTCTTTACCAGGAATCAGAGGGACAAGTCTTGGACAAGATGTTCTCTTGTACTTGCCCGCTCTCCTTGGAAAAATCTACTCCTGTTCCATTTTCTGGTGCCTTCCTGGGGCGGCCAGCCTGGAGTGCCCCAGCTTTGATGGAGAGCTGGTGGCTCTCTCTCCACAGATATCTCATCCCCTCCATCCTTGTAATTTGGGAGTGGTGATGAAGAGCAAGACTGGAGGGTTTCTGGAGAAAGGAGGAGCTCTGTGACCTGGCAAGTGTTTCTCACACACTGGATGAATACCCGTCTCTCCCCTGGCTCTTACTGGAGATTGTCCACTGCAGAGATTGCACAGGAAAGGGCTCTGGACAGGAAAAGGGAACCCTGGTTCTAGTCTGAGTTCTGTCCTTTTCTAGTTAACCTGGACTAGAATCTGGTTGGAGTATGAATTTATTCTGATCATGAATTAAACATTGAATGACTAATTCCTTGACTCCTCAAAGAAGTAATTCTTAAACTTGTTTGGGTCACACGCATCTTTGCAAATCTAGGGCGCACTCCTTGGAAAAACATGTAACCCACAAACCCATGAAATTTGTCATATAATGCCAGAGGGCAGACAAGGTGCTAAAATCCATCTGTGGACCCAGGTTAAGATGCTCTCCAAATAGTAATGATATCAGGAACAGTGTGAAGTTTGGCCTTCTCAGCACAGCACACAAGACCCTTTGTGATCTGGCCCTTGGTGCCTTCTCCAGCTTCTCCTAATGCTTGCCACATGAACCCTCTCCAAAAATTCTCAGTTCTGCTTTCTCATTTCCGCACTTTCTTGTATACTAACCTCCTTGCCTGGAATGTCCTCCTCCTTGATTGCCTGGAAACTGACTCACTCTATTAAGGCAGAGTTAAGCACTTCTTTTTTTGTGTGGTGTGCACCAAAACAGGGCATTTTGATGGGCTGTTTGGTCAATGGTATCAAAGCAGCCATCATGTCAAATCTCCACGTCAAAAGGTAAAAGCAGTGTTTCCCTAAGCCAGTGTGGCAGGACAGGAATATCCTGTCTTCTCTTCTCCCCTCTTCCTTCCTCTGCCCATTTCTGATGGAAAGAGATCCCTGTAGTATAATGAATTATGATCAGAACCACCATTCCATGAGAGGCAGATAGTATCAATAAGAACGTGATTTCCATGTCTTGCCGATTCTCCCATCTGAAGATTTCGAAAGTTCTAAGGCTGCTTGTGCAGATGAGTGTCAAGATCTTCTGCTGCTTTCCCAGGATGGAATCAGGAATGGTGTTATCTGTGGCCCTGACCACTGTGGACCCCGTGGCAGACATTGTCTGCTGGCTGTCCACAGACATTCCCAGCCCCCTTCCCTACTGCTGCCTCCCATTGTAGGCACTAGAAAACCAAATCCATGCTTTCCTGGCCATCTTTGCGGTTAGAGGTTGAGCCATGCTGCCTCGCTAGGGAGTCTTAAGGGAAGGTCTGCTGGGAGCTTCTGGGAAAACTTTTGCTTTCCTGATAAAAGGAACAGCCAGACCGAGGACACGTCTTTGCCCTCTTTCTGCCTTCAAAGATGATGTGATGTTTGGAGCTGTGGCAACCATTTTGTGGCTATAAGGGGATTAGCATGAACAGTTGGTTCTCAAACTTGAATATGCATCAGAATCACCCAGAGGGCTTCTTAAAACAGACTGCTGGTCCCTATCCCCAGAGTTTCTGACTCCCAGGTCTGGAGTAGGCTTGGGAATTTGCATTGCTAATAAGCTTCCGGGTGATGCTGATGCTTCTGGGCTGAGAACTCCCCTTGAGGACCACTGAACATGAAGATGAAAATTCAATAGGGTGATGATGGCAAAGCAGGATGATAGAGTCTGGGTGCTGATGGCCTTGTCAGGTAGCTGAATCAATGTAAATAACTGCCCTGCCTCTGGGTTTCTTGTTCTGTAAGTAAATAAACCGCTGTTTGTTTAAGCTACGATTAGTTGGGTTCCTTATGACTCACATTCAAAAGCATTCTGTAATTACAGAGAGCTGGATGCTGTGGGGAGGGCAGAAAGAGAGAAAGATCCAGAGGGATGCATAACCAAGGCTAACTCAGCTTGGAGTAAAAACTGCCTCAATGGAAATGTTTTGAAACGTCTCTTAGCGTCTGTGGGTGTTGATCATAGTAAGATTGTGGGGATTTCAAATATTAGGTTAATTAAAAATTTTTTTATCAAAGTAAAACATATACATAGTTTAAAAAGTCTGGTTATACACGGCTTATAATGACAAGTGGTAATGCCCTATTCCACCTCTACCCTCCCCCATACCTACTCTTCTGACACAATCATTTTCAACTCTTGTAGTTGTTTCTTCTGCAATTTCCAAATTTACCTAAATGACATGCTTATACTACCGTTATATACCTCTTCAGCTTTGTTTATTCACGTCCCACTTTGGAAAAGGAGCATTTCGATTTCTTTTTCTATATGCATCTCCTCTCCCACATTTTTCCACTATAGTTAATTAACAATATTTTGTTAAATTAACACTCAATGTCTATAATATTATAACTAAATATTATTGACAGCTGGGCCTTGTATTCATTGATTATATTTTTTTCTGGTTAAACTGCTTTTCCCCTGGAGTCAATAATTGCTCCATTTTTTCTTATTTGCTTAATTTTCTATGAATCTATGATTAATTCATCCCCTAATCCTCTTCCAGGAAAGAATTTCCTCTTCGTTCCAACACATCCATAAATTTCATTCTTCTTGGCACTGTCCGTTCTAAAGTTCTGTCCCATCGCTCCGATCTGGAGTAGGCGTTCGGTTGCATAACTGTCACCCTGGAATGTCCCTTCCCCATCGCACTGGGAATAACCTTCATCCTTTTCCGGCATTGAATGCTCTGTTTTCTGGATTTGCTGTCTCCCTTTTTCTTGATTTGCTCTGTCATTTTTGACAAAGTATGTACAGAAGGTGAATCGGTTAGGGTTTCAACAGGAAGCACATGGCCAATGCGAAAGAGATAATTGAAGAAAGGACCATTTTACAAAGTATGAACAGGGTTAAAAAAAAGCCAACAAGGGACATGATGTACCTTGGGACCAGCAACAGCAGAAAGCTGTTACCCCCAAAGCCTGAACAGGCAAGAGGAGAGGGTATTTCCCAGAACGTGGTAAGAGCCACAGCTGTAGCAGGGGGAGTGCCTCATAGGCACTCTGCCTGTCACTCAGGGATGTGGTGGTTCTGCCAGCAGGAAGAGAGCAGAGAAAATAAATAACTCAGCTTCTCTCTGCCCCTCCACTCTGATTTCCTGCTCGTGCCTCTCATTGGCTGAATCCAACCAGCAGCCAGTGTATGGGGAACTGGGGTGATGCCCTTGCACAGAGGTTGTGTCTCGGGGCACAGAGCAGGGTGAAGGGTGGAGAGTGGCTATGGAGGGGCAATGGAACGCAGCCAACACATGAGGTAAAATTTTGAAATCTAGCATATCTGAAACTGTCTTTATTCAACACTGCCTCTAGAGTAATCATTTGGCTGGTATAGAATTCTGGGCTGGCAGCTCTTTTTACTCAGAATTTTGGAAGCAATGTTCCATTGTCTCCTGGCTTCCAGAGTTGGGAACTCTGCCATTCTGATTCCTGATCCTTTTTATGTGACTTGTTTTTTCCTTTCTGGAAATTCAGGATCTTGTCTTTTCCTCCAGTGTTCCACTATTGGGTAAGGGATTAGTTTCTATCGTTATATGACAGGGTCTCCAGAGTAGGCCCAGGCCAGGTGTACTTGCTCAGTCCCTCCTAGGCCCTGAAAATGTAAGAACTATGGATGTAAGCATCCATCTCCTGCATTATTACATAGTTTCAATGCACATATGATGTCTGGTCATTATTATGCACCTATGGACGACATTGCAAAATCGCAATGGGCTGGGATTCAGACATTGCTGGTAGAGACAACTCTGCTTCCTCCCGGAATTTGTACCGGTTGATATTCGTGGAAGGTTTTGTTGTGACACTAGGGAAGAAGAGGGAAGAGGGAGACATTTGGTAGAGGTAGGGTCACCTGTTGTCTCAAGGCAAATGATGGGTTGTATGGCATGAAGTCTGTTCCCATCAGACCCCTTGGGTCCCTGGCAGTGGGCCTGAGCCCCTAGGTTAGAGGGAGAGGTTCAAAGCCAGCCAAACTGTCTTTAAGAAAGACCTTGTGAGACTGCACACAAGTAATTTGGGGACTAGACAATAAGGTGTGACACAGAGTTGGGGAGACGTCATTCTCTCTGTCTTTGCAAAGGATGACTACTGACCAAGGAATCCTGGTGCTTTGAGCATCAAAAAATAGTGCCATTGATATAGACACAGGCTTTCTCACAGTGGGCTCCATCAGCAATGGAAAATGTAGGTTCTTTGAAGAATATCAGGTTGTGAAAATGGACAAATGGGAGCCGGAGTAAGAGAGGAGGGGCATGTAACTCAACTGTGGGGCTCAAAGAATTGGCTTCTGAAGCAGATACAAGGCTGAACGCTTAGTCTACTGCGAGGCAGTGGAGGCTTCTAAACAGTCACAGATTCTCTGCACCGAGGAAGAAGCTTGAGAGTTGGCTGAACGCAGTTATTGAGTGGACTATGAGTTCATTTGAGAACCCTCGTTCATATATGTGTGACAAACAGTACAGAGCTAGCAGTCAAATGGGGAGCATAATTATCTGCTTTCTTAATGAAAGTCATTTTAAGAGTATTACCCTGAATAGGGAAAGTGGCTGACCAGTGGATTAGAAACTATTTTGTTTCAGTATATCACTCAAGAGATTTGATCTCTTAGCAAGAAGACACACTAATGAAATTTTTCAATAGCAATAGTCCAAAAATATTCGCCATACCACCCTTTTGGTAGTATTCCGGGCATTTTATCACCATGGTTACTCTAAAATAATAGTTTTTAAACCAGTTTCTATTTTGTCCTCTTATTTATGTGAGTTGGGGTTCCAAAATACTCTGGCAGGAAGATGAAGAAGAGGAATCATCCAAAAGTTGAGTGTGATAATGTGGTGTCAGGTCTCTTCCATTCATCTCAATTTTCTGAAATCCATAGATATGGTGCCACCAAACTGTGTCCACTAGCCACTGAGTCAGATGGGAAACTTTTCTTTCTGGTGGCAATTAATGCAAAACAGCTTTATGATAAGATAACGGAGTCACATTATGGAATAGAAGGGACATTTTTGTAAGAACTGTCAAGGCAAAACTCAAGACTTCCAAAAAATGTTTGTTGTTGGAAGAGAAGTTTGCTGTAGCCGACAAGAAGTCGCCAGCTATGAACCAGGAAGTGGGCTCTCACCGATACAGAATCTGTCGGCGCCTTGATCTTGGACTTCCCAGTCTCCAGACCATGAGAAATACATTTCTGTTGTTTATAAGTCACTCAGTCTGTGGTGTTCTGTTATGGTTTTCCAAACTGGACAAGAGAACCACTGTCTTGAACGTTGATGGTTGCCATGCCAGAGGGAAAGAGAATCAGAGGACGCTCAAAGCAGCAAATAAATGCTTCAGGCATAAAATGACACGTATCCTTTCTGCTCAAACTCATTGGCCACCTCCAACCAGAAGAGGGCCAGGAAATAAAGTCCTATCATGTCCCAGAAGGCAGAAAGCCAGAAATATTTAGTGAAGAGCATTAATGGTCTATCACTCACTATGTACCAAGAGCTGTGCTTAAATATATTTTAGGCATTATCTCAGCTAAGCTTCAAACAATCCTATGAAATAGGTACTATCAGTATCATTATCATTTCTATTTTGTAGATGAAATAACTAAGGCACAGAGAGGTCAAGTAACCTGATAAAAGTCACACAGATAGAAAGCGAAGCTGAGGATTTAAACCCAGTCATTCTGTTCCCAGAGTCTGTGTGCTTAACCACCAGGCTATGCAATCTCGTACAAGATGAGAAAATTTAAGAAGCACCGCCATAGATCATGGAGAGCTACTAAAGGACTTTTAGCAAGAGGGTGGGATTCAATGGAGGTTTGCCATTTATGAAGCTCTCCTTCACGAGTGCGGTGAAGGATTAATTTAACTAGGGTTAGACTAAGGCAGGAAGGCTATTTGCATAATGAAGAGATGAAGATGAAAAGGACCTGAACTAAGGCACAATTACCACAATTAGCTGGGTAATTTTGAGGCTCTGTTTCACCAACTTGAGCCTCTGTGCCATTATTTCTTGAAAAATGGTTGTGGTAATACCTATTTTTATGGGGCTTTCTGAGATTATAAAAGATAACATAAGCAAAAACTCTGACAATACTAAGGCTCTGGAATCATAAAGATCTAAGTTAAAAACCCCAGCTCTGGGGGCTGGCCCCGTGGCCAAGTGGTTAAGTTCGTGCACTCTGCTGCAGGCGGCCCAGTGTTTCGTTGGTTCGAATCCTGGGCGCGGACATGGCATTGCTCATCAAACCACGCTGAGGCAGCGCCCCACAAACCACAACTAGAAGGACCCACAACGAAGAATATACAACTATGTACCGGGGGGCTTTGGGGAGAAAAAGGATAAAATAAAATCTTAAAAAAAAAAAAAAAACCCCAGCTCTGGGGCTGGCCCCATGGCCGAGTGGTTAAGTTTGTGTGCTCTGCTTCCGCGGCCCAGGGTTTCGCTGGTTCGGATCCTGGGCACGGACATGGCACCGCTCACAAGGCCAGGTTGAGGCAGCAGCCCACATGCCACAACTAGAAGGACTCATAACTAAAATATACAACTGTGTATTGGGGGGATTTGGGGAGAAAAAGCAGAAAAAAAAAATCCCAGCTCTACTCCTCATTAGATGAGAGAGTTTATTGTTCTAAGTCTCAGTTTGCTCATTTATAAAATAGGTGTTAAAGCAAGAAAAGTTAAGTTAAAGTAAGAAAAATTATTATAAACTGGTTGCAGGTTGAGAAAATTATCTTAGCAGGAAGGCAGAATTCCTTCTACAGAAAGAACTGAGATTTTGTTTAGGAAAAATACCATGATGAACATGTATGTTTATGAAAATCAAGTCTCCTAGGCACTAGGCATGGCTAGAAGGGAAGAGGGCTAGACAGAGAATTCAATTGTTTTGATTAATAAAGTAACAGAAAATTTTAGTTTTTCTCTGATGAGTTTTAAGGGAAGCCTGGTCTTGGGAGAAGGTAAGAGATAAGGGAGAGGGTTTCACTAGAGATAAGACTACTCTGAGCATCTGGTCTTGCCAGCTTCCCTGGTCCAATCTTCCCAGGGCATCCAGAGGGATCTTTTAAAAGCACTAATTGGATCATGTTGTTCCTCTCCCCCAGTACAGTGCCCGATACTTAGAAGTTTCTCAGTAACAACTTGCTGAGTGAATGAATGAATGAATGAAAACATTTTGCAGACGCCAGGTGGCTCCCTAAAGAAAAGGACAGCCCTTGAGAAATTCTCTGTAGTAAAGGTGGCTTTGGACAATGATGTTTAATAATGGTTTTTAAGTGGTTGCCTATTCTGTTTCCCAGCAATCACCCCTGCTCTCTATTCACCTCTCCAAATAACCTTCAGTAAAGGTCTGCTGCACAAAAGTGCACTGTTTGGGGAGGATTTAGGGAATGAAAGAACAAAATGTCTACGCAGCAGGCAGAACAATGTCCAAAGATGTCAGTAATCGTAAGAGGAAAGCTCATGAACAGGGGAACCCAGATTCAGCGGAAGCAGGCCTTCCAAGTGAGAGGTGATCAGAATCTTCTGAAAATTTGAGGTGGCTGTGATGTCTCTCTAATCCTGGGTTAGGGGTTGAGCCCTTCTATTTGGTTGTTGAGGGAAGGAATAAGCTGGAGGACTTTGGAGTATCCACAACCCTCAGGTTACATAAGGACGATATTTAACTCACAGAGACATTTTGAGGATTATCTTGGGCTAGGTCATGTAAAGCGCTCAGCACAGTGCCTCGCACATAGTAAGAGCTCAGCAAAGGTTGATTGTGGTTTGCCTTCACTTTCTTCCACTCCCTCCACTCTCTTTCTGCCAGGCTCCATTCATTCTTTTCCAAGGACAAGCAGGGGGCGTGTCCACCCTCCCTCCTCCCCCCCAAAGCTCCGCCCCCCACTTCTGCCCGGATTGGTTCCCGAGAGGCGGAGAGCCCGGGACGAAGCGGCGGGGGCGGGGCGCATGCGCGGGCTGGGCCGGGTGGCGGTGGGGAGGAAGAGCTGCCGGAAGTAGGCAGCCGAGGTGGTGGCCGAGCGGGCGGCAGCTGCCAGGGAAACCGAGGCGCGGGACGCACGACCCGCAGACAGGCAGGCCCGGGGGTCGTCTCTGCGCCCGGCACGCAGGAGGCTCGAGAGCTCCTGGGGCTCTCAGGGTGGAGGGCCACCGGTCCCGCATCCTTCTCTGGACGCGGGCCTTCCCCTGAGCCCGCCAGGGGGCGCCGCACCGAGGGGCTGCGGAGTGGGGGGCGGGCGCGGCTGCCGGGAGAAGGGGCGCCGGGCGGGGGGAGAGGGCTCTCCCCCGCTCAGGAGGTGCCCCTGGGCGCGGGACCGGGAGTCCTCACCTCCGGACTGAGGCAGGGGCTTCTGGGGGCGAGGAGGGCGCGTCGCCCTCTGCCCCCGCCGGCACCCTGGCCATGACGGGCAAGTCGGTGAAGGACGTGGATCGGTACCAGGCGGTCCTGGCCAACCTGCTGCTGGAGGAGGATAACAAGTTTTGTGCGGACTGCCAGTCTAAAGGTAGCGCATCCCTCCCAGAGGGCGAGGGGTCCAGGCTCCGGGCTGTGCCTGGGAGGGGGCCGGGGTGGGGAGGGGGTTTCTGGAGCTTAGGCGGCCCAGAGCATCCTAAATGGTAACGCGTGCTGCTCTTGCTGATAAGCCTACTGGGTGTCCTGCAGCGCCGGGCTTGGTGTGGGGAGAGGTCGCGAGGGCAAGGGTGAGTGTCTTTCGGGGGGGGCGGGGGCGGGTGGAAGTGGCTGGTGTGTGCAGGTGAGAATGTGTGTATTTCAGGGCTCTGAATGAGTTCTGGGCCGACTGTCAGTCCAGAGGCAGCCCAGGGCTCTCAGCCTTCCACTTGCAAAGCTGGGGACGAACTGCAGTGTGTGTGTGTGTGTGTGTGTGTGTGTGTGTGTGTGTGTGTGCGCGCGCGCGCGCGCGCGCGCGTGAGAGAGAGGGAAAGGAGAGAGGGGGAGGAGGGAAGTGAGATGACGGGGAAGAAAACTGCTTAAATGACTTTAAAGGTGGTGATGGTGGCTGCCTGCTATTTGGTTAGCAGCTCCTTCTGTCATTTTACAGCCTCGCGGAGATCTGACAGAGCTTAGGTGGCTTTCTTCTTCCTGGATGTGTGCAGTGGGAAGCTGCCTTATGCAGTGACACGGTGCAGATTTCTAGACAGCCTAGCCCTGGCTTGTGGAGTGCGTTGGAGGCCTAGTGTGTGTGGTGGCAGAAACTAGCTGATTGTGGCTGGAGCGCAGGATCCGATTAATCAGTGGAGAGAAGGAAGCAAGGGTTGCATCAAATGTGTTGCTTCCATGGTGATTATCCTTCTAAAGATGAAATGTGATCGTTGTAAATTGGCAGAGCCATTTAGTCTTTGTTTTCTGTGCCCTCAAAGATTCATGATTTGATACAGTTAAAAATCAGTATGATAGGAAAGCATGGTTATTAGTGAAATGTTTGCCCTCCAAATTTATAGATAGAAGCTATTATAGATATTTTATTTCCTTGTTTTTTTTCTGAATTCTTTGGAATATGATTGGAGGAGTTGGAAAAAATTGTTTCCCTTTGGTTGGGGAGAAAGAGATACGTAGTTATATTTTGGGAGCTATTATTCATTTACTTTTGTTCCTAATGCAGTGGATTTGCCAGGGTTGTTCGCCATATAGCATCTTGGGTAGAGTACACGACAAAGATTCAAATGTATTTGTATTTATCAATATTGAGAAAGGAAGTACATGCTTAATTGATGCTTTCACTTAATTACCTTTTATTTTAGAAAAATAAGGTTATGTAAGGAGAGCAGGGGAGTGATACATTGGTTTGGAATTCTAGTAGTATATTTTAGTGCCCTCTACCAATAAATAAATGGTATGTGCCATTAGGAAAGCAGGTCCCCGGACTTCTTTCCTGAATTTTTACATTTAGCAACAACTCATTTTAAAAAGTACTTCAGAATCAATTTGTGTTGGGCGGGTTAATTTCTTATAGTTGACTCCTGTTAGACCTTGTGCTAGATCTGTTGGAAGATTCAGTTTGAAATTTAGGAATGCATCTCTTGGCTTTTCTCAAATTCCCTTGTGTCCTCAGTTGACAGATCTTGAGTCACAGTGAAGCAGCTCACTGGAGGGAGCATTGCTAGGTTTGAGGAGTCAGCTAACCTTTTGATGACTAGTACCTCCCCTCCACCTCCTCATTTCTCATACCGTCATATTCCAATAAAATATAGCATATGGAAGAGAGAGATTGATTCATCACTTCCTCCCTTCAAATTGTCTGTTGCTGTTTATCAATAGCATTACTGGGGATCAGGTAATGAAACATTAGTTAATTGTTAATGAGAACTAGTGACTGCTGGCTTGTAAGCTTTATTACTTGATCCAGTTTGTGAATTATCTAGCCTCTTCTGCTCTTTCAATCCCTCTCACTCATTTTCCCCCTCCTTTTCCCTAATTTTGGTTGTTATCGTGATCATGTGGACGACTGTTAGATCACGGAAGGAAGAGACACTAGCATCAAATTACCTGTTAGCTTTGGTTAAAAATACATGTAGTGGGAGGACGAGTTTAAAAACTGTTGGCTAAAATGAGATTTAGATTTGAGTTTATTTATCTGTAGGTCTCATGTCCTTTCTTACTTAGAAAATTGAGAGCTAATTGTCCAGGACCTGGTGAGTGATTGCTAATCCGTTAATATTAAATCAGATGATGTGGTCCTGGACTGCAGATCTGTGAGCAGGTGTTTTCAAATGTTCCAGAATAACTCTTTGGTAATTGTTCTTCTTTTTAAAATCTTATAGTTATTTAAAAATGATATTATCTTTAGATATGTAATTTGCATCAGATTAGAGAACAAACTTGTGTTCTCTTTACGTAGTACAAGTTTTGTTGGTCCTGGGGTTTTTAACTGTCCTGAGCACAAGACTCACCAGTTTCCGGGACCTCCCAGGCATTGGAGTGATCCTTGTGGGGGAAAGGAAGCAGCTATGGTACTGCCTTTTTAAAAAATGCTATGAATTGCTCTAGGCCCAAAGATGTGGTTTCCTCATTTACCTTTTTGGTAAATTTTTGGACAGAGTTACGTAGTGATGAAACATAGGACAAACATACTGAAAATTCCAGATATGTTAATAATGACTCCACCTCGCTGAGGCTAAGTCCCATTTTGGGGTAGATGCTTGGTGGGGTCGTACTGGTCCAAGGTTTAGCCTTTCGCTCTGCAGTTCCACATTTTATCAGTGTGCCTGGAATAACTCCTAATCAGCCTCTTAAGAGACTGGTTTAGAGTAGACACTATCTTATTTGCCATGAAAAGATCTACCTTTCTGATGACCTGAATACTTGTGTCCGCTATCGGGACACTCCTTTCTCAGTATCAAGGTTCGTAAAAAATTGAGAGCTGTTTAATGAGAAAAAGAATTAGAATGGAAGAAATTTGATGGTTTTGAGGAATGTTTACTTCTGATTGTGAAACACCACATGGAATTCTGGAGTCTCACAGAAACTTTGTAATAATTTTTTTACTTTTTGCTTCTTTTGCTACATCCTATCTCTGAAATGTTTCACCTCGAATCACCTAATCATTGCCGCTGTTGCAACTCCCATCATATGTTCTTAAATTTAAATTTACTTTTTGAAAAAAGTAGCGCTTTCATTTAGTTCAAAATCCAAATGGGTATATGTACGCTGAAAAATTGTCTTTGATCCCTTAGCCACCATTTTCCCTTCCTGGAAGTAACCACTGTTGGTCATTTCTTATGTGACTTTTAAGAGATAATATATGCGTAGACAAACAACTATGTTTAAATATATTCTTTTGCAGGGCTTCTATGCAAATAGTAGCATGTTACCCACAGTTCATGGCACCCCACATTTTTCAGTCAATGCTATAACATGGAAAGCATGAAGAGTCTCTCTCCATGCACGCTGAGGAGCTTCTTCATTCTTTCAAGGCATTTTCTAAGGCTGTACCTAGGTTATCTTGATTAAGTTCAAAGATATGGTGAAGTGATTTGGAAGATATCTGTTCTCACTGAAGGCATCTTAGAAAGTGTCTTAGGCCCATCCATAGTGCATATAAGCCCACCTTTCAGGTGACGGAGAAGCAGAGTAGTGGGAGGAGCTGTAGAATTGATGTTGGAACATCTAGTTAACTCCTTTACTCTGCTAGTTTTAGCTTTGTGACCTCCAGCATGCCACCTAACTTTCTCGGTTTAATTTTCTTCGTTTGAAAGATGAAAGCGCCTCGCCAACTAAAGGGTTCCACAAATGCAGCATTATGTATTCTTACCATTGCTGATCTTATTTATTTTTATCTTGATTTTATTCATTTTACTTGCTGACTGTATTCCCTTAAATACTCTGGTTACTGGAAGCCACAGTTAGAATGACTCACCCAATAATTCCCTAGTCTTTAAGCCAAAACCATTTCCTATATATGGGGGTTCTGGCATTTTTGCAGATGTGCTTTATGGTACCCTTGAGGGCGGTCCCTGGATATTTCCTGACTCTTCAAACTTGTCTGAAAGATTAAACCAGGGAATCTTTGTGTAGAAATTTTCTAATAGTAGTGCTAAATTTTAACTCCGGTGAATTAATCTCTAGTTTTCCTTTACTTTTGTTTTCTGTTGATAGCTAAATCGTTGCTTGTTATATCATCCCTTAGAACATGAACATTCTTATCAATTTTTAATTATTTTAGCTGTATCCATGGTACCTTTTGAGAGATTAAAAAAAAATTCCATCAGATCTAGACAACGGAAGAAGTTTTGGTTCCATTTCTAGTTCTTAAACACCCTTCTCCAGCCAAGATCAAATAACTTTCTGGGTTTCTACAGCTAATGCACCTTAACTCTGACAGTCGTGGTTAAGATGACACAGTTTTACTGAAAGTGATTTATTAAAGTCCCCATTACATTGTCTTTTAATATCAACTTGTTAAACCTGTTCCCTGGGAGATACTTTCCTGATCATTTGCCCTGTCCTTTAAATATCATTCCGTGGCAGTGGGATAGAGAGTACAAAATGTCCTGTCTTTTGGGGGAACTCTTTGCAAGCCTGCAATCCCACACTACTTATATTCATTTGGAAGATATTTCTTAAGCACCTACTGTGTGTCAGACACTGGACCAGATCTGTAGATTAAAAGATAGGGTCTTTGGTCTCAAGGATTTTATAGTCTAATGGGGCAGCAGATGTGTAAACAGATAAATGATGCAATGTAATAATTATCATTATGGCATTGTGTACAGGGAGAAATGAAAGCATTGAAGAAGGCAAACAAGTCTGCCTCAGGAAGTTGTGACTGCAAAGAGACAAGTAGGCTGTGTCAGGAATGATAAGCATGACCTTGCCAGGTGAATTCAGGGGACTTTGCCTTCTAGGCAGAGGAAGCAGAATGTGCAAAGGCTCCAAGATGTGCTGTATTGTGTGTATATGTGTGTGTGTGATTCTTTAGTATATTTTGACTATATGCTGGGAGCAGCGAGGGATAAGGTTTTTAATAGGTAGGCAGGGGCCAATAGGGTTAGAATTCTAGCTAGCCCTGTAGTTGACTTGCTGTATGGTACTGAGATTGTGAATATGCATTAGACTCCCTGTTGTATAAGAAGCCCATAGTATTGGAAGTCCACCTGCTACTCAAATGGAATTATAAATATTGCAGACATGAAATGTTTTCCAATTGCTGAGTAGCAAGAAAGGTCTGAGTATTGTGCCCACAAGATCTCTATGAAAGTGTACCTTCACAAATGCGTTGAATTATCTTAGAAAAGTCTAGGGAAATGCCAGTGGTAGATATTATATCATTTCTGGAGTTGATGACATTGATTTTTGAGGCCGAACATGCTTTTATACTCAAGCAGTCTAAGGGTACTGAATATTTGATGTGTGCTCTCGGTTGCTCAGTGCTTAGGGTGTGCAGACAGGTAGCTGCAGCCACGTCTCTTAGTGCACTTTTCTGTTCTACACTTTTCAGTACACAGATCTGTTGCTTTCAAATAAATCAGAAAACTGCTTTCTTTCTGCGTTTTTCATCTGATGTCATTATGGTGTGTAGGTGGCAGCTTTCTTGGGCACAGTTGTCATTGAGTCATTGTCTGTTTCTATTCTTCTGCTTGAAAATTCCATCTTGGAAATAACATCTTGCAGTTGATGACTGCAACACTTTACTCATTATGTACATTGCAGCTGACTTTGTGTATTATGTTGATGGACTCTACCTGTGTTCTAGACAAAGATAAAGTGACATTAAATGGACTCAGACTCAGTTCCTCCAAATGATATCCCTCGTGAAAAAGATGCCAAACAAGAATCTGCATAAAACACACATACTATTTACATTCTAAGCATACACTGCCTTTTGTTATTGTATCTATTTAAATCCTTATCACAGTTGTACTTCTATTTGAGCAAGTGGCCAGTTTAAGTTGACACTAACTTTGAAGAAGTTTTGTATTGGCCCCTGGAATGTGACAGTTCAGCATACCACATTGAAAAGGTAGGAACCAAGTCTGTGCAGAGTAGAAGACCTTAAAGTTAATTCACTTTTACCAAATTCCTCTATTGTTAAAGAGATATCCCTGTATCGGTTAATTTTTTAAAATTGTAATTCGCCACAGCTAACATGCCCACTGGAATGTAAGCTCCATGAGGGCAGGGGTTGGTGCCTGTTTTGTTTGCTCTGGTGTTTCCAGCACCTAGAACACTGCTTCGCACACATCAGGCCCTTGGTAAATATTTGTTGAAACAAATGAATTGGTTTTGTCATCCATAAACCCTTTGGTTCCTATTAGGAGAAATCTTTTACAGGTTGTCTGAATATTTGTTTAATTCTTAGGAAAGCTAGGTTTTAAAATATATTTTAAAGTCAAGGACCAGTCGGGAAACAGAAACCACTGTTTCTGTTCATACAGGCCATACAGGCAGAGGGAATTTAGTATATGGAATAGGTTACACACGTGATACAAGAGCCGAGAAGGTACATGGGCAGGGGAGGCAACCCAGAGATTAGCAACACCTGGGAGCTACTGTGCCCCTAAGGAAATTAGAAGGTACTGGTGTCATCAAAGGCCAGAAGCCTGAGCCATCTGGTGTGAGCTAGAAGCATGGAAAGAAGAGCTGTCTGGTGGCAGCTGGAACTCAGACCAAGTAAGAGAGAGCATTACCTGGCTTCCCCCCTCGTCCTGCCTCTTATCCTTATCAGTGCCTCCCGTTGGTGGATCATACCAAGAAATCAGTTGGCAGGGGAGCCTGGGAGATGTAGTTCCCTCTGTTAGAGTGCACCCAGGTAGGATCCAAGTGGAAATGGGCCGAGGCACAAAGGCACTTGAAAAAAATCTCTAAGATGTAATTCTTTCTCCTTAAAGTAAATAGTTGAGTTATTTTGGACAAGAGACGTGCAGGGTTTTCAGGCAGATACAACCTTCTGTGCTTCTAAAGGATCTTAACTGTTGCGGAAACAATAATTAGTCCCGGGAAGTAATGTAACAACTCAGTCATTGCCTATATAATTAGGATGTGTGACTAGGAAAATTGGCTTCTGTTGAATCTATATTTGACTGTTGGTTGCTGCCAGGAGCGATTTATCGTTTGATTACTTAGAAAAAAAGAGTTCCCACCCTGTCACTTCTGGGAAGCCTTGGGCAGGATGTATATACATTGAGCTTGTCCCATCTACAGCTAGACGACTTGTCAGTAACACATAAGATGTACAAAGAGAGATTTAGGGATTGCAGCCTTAAAGCACGGTACAGAGTAGTCTTTCCTTGATAGTTAAGGTAATTGCAGTGGAGTTACAGTGGTCCCCCCTTATCTGTGGGGATACGTGCCAAGACCTCCAGTGGATGACGAAAACCGCAGATAGTACCCAAGCCTGTATATACTAGATTTTTTCCTATACTTACATACCTATGATAAAGTTTAATTGATAAATTAGGCACAGTAAGAGATTAACAACAGCTAAAATTAGAACAATTATAACAATATTCTGTAATAAAAGTTACTGTAGGTCTTAGCAACCTCAGCATACAATTTTTTTCCTTGCCTTAAGTAGAAAACTTTCACCTTTTCACTTAAAGGAAGTGCTTTACAGGTTCTCTTTGGCATACCCAAATTGCCAGCATCACTACTCTTGCATTTGGGGGCCATTATTAACTAAAAGAAGGGTTCCTGGAGCACAAGCACTGGGATACCTTGACAGTGATCTGATAACCTAGAGGGCTACTAAGTGACTCCCGGGTAAGTGGGTATACAGTGTGGATACGCTGGACAAAGGGATGATTCATGTCCTGAGCAGCCGGAGAGGGCCCGTTCCAGATTTCATCACACTATTCAGAATGGCACACAATTTAAAACTTATAAATTGTTTATTTCTGGAAATTTCCATTGAATGTTTTCGGACCACAGTGGACTGCGGATAACTGAAACCGTGGATAAGGGGTAACTGCTGTAATTTTCTTTGTGCCACGTATCATTTTAACTAGTCTTATTGGTTTGTCTGATTTTTCCCCCACAGCTTTGAGAGGTTAGCACTGGGGGCAGGAGGTGAGGTCTCTGGATCTGCTTTCTTCTATCCTGGGCCTGAAAAGTATTTTGTCTTATAAGGAAGGTGGCTGCTGCTCCATTTAAAAGCAAAGCTTCTCAAGTTATTGCCACTAGTTTTCTTCTTGATTAGAAAGTTCAGCACTTTCTAGAAGTGCTTTTTTTGTTAATCAGGTCACCTGCCTTTGGGCCTCTGCTACATTAATGGAATTGGTGGAACTAGGCCAGCAAGGTTTTTCGGTAGAGTGTGAGTACGTTTGCTTTTAGGCTGCTATTTTCCATAGAGGCCACGGATAGGGGACCCTAACGGTTTGAGTAAAGCTACCAACTGTAAAAATTGCGTAGGTTTCATTGTTTTTCTCTTTTCTCCAAAAACTAATTTCCTCTTGGCAGGTGTTACTGTAATTCCATGTGTAATTAAAATGTAATTTGGTATTTTCAAAAGCGTATAAGATTGCTTCCCAGAGTACCAGTTTTTTTCAGCCAGTCCATTTCGACTTAAGAGGTACCTCTATGCATTTTTGAAGCCTCATGTTTAATAATTACAACATTTCACTACTGTGTTTGACTCTTCCATTTTCCAAACTTTCTCCTTCCCTGCCCCACTCTTCTGGATCCCGTATTTCCCCACAGGCTCTGTGGACGCTGGCCCATTGATGGCTGAACTGCAAGTCCCTCCCCAGCGGAAAACCCCAGAGATGAGCCATCCAGCAGCGTAAGGTCGCCCTGGTGGTTGTCTTCAGTTTGTCCAACTCTCCCCTTCCACCCCGCCCTCAGGTACCTCCCTCGTGTGGCTGAAACTCGCCCTGGAATCCCACCTTTGTCTCTATCACTGGGTGCTAAGAGGATTTTATTATTGCTGCTGCTTTTCATTTTTAAGTAATGTTAAGTAATTCTCTGACCATTTTTGTTGACCATAGCTCTCTTTTCCCCCCAAGATGTATATTCTCTATGAGTGTTCTGGTTTGCTTTTACATACACATATAGAATATGGTTTATTTAGAAAGTACTGAATTTCATAAGCTCACTGGAGAATGCTTTGTTGAGTTTTAAAAATTTTTATTTCAAGTCAAAACTTTCAAAAAGAAATTTCTTAATCTGAAACAAGGAGAACTGGATCCCTCAGGCTTCATGTCATTTTTCTTTGCCCAAAAAACAAATGTGTAATGTTCTCGTTTTATGATGTACTGAACAGAGTAAAACAAACACAGGAAAAAGAGAGACCTGTTCTCAGCCGTAGCTGATAAGCCTGTCCTAACACAGTGATTTGAGAAAATAGAGCGCCTTGTCTTTTCCTTTTTTCAAATAGCCATACTGTCTTTGCAGCAGTTGCTAGTGATGGAAAGACCATAAATCCCCACGCCTCTGCCACAGAGCTTACATCTTTAGATGTGGGTTTACGTGCTAATCCTACCACATTGCTTCCTGAAGTGCATGCGAAACAAATTTTGTTATTTAACTTCTTCCTCTTTTCTTGTCTCACTGGAAGTCCCCCAGTGTGTGGATTTAGAAATGAATTCTCCAGTGTTTCAAGCCTGAGTTAAAGATTTTGTCTTAATATTGTTTAGAAGATCGTTTTTGTCCTAATGCCTTCAAAAAATAATTTCTTACAGAATTTTCTGTGTGAGCTGGTCACATCGTAAGCTGCAGGATAAAGCTCGACAGGGAGGGGGCATTGGTGTCTTTTCTTGTTGATAGATTACCACTGGGGTTATAACTGACACAAGCCCTCCAGCGAGAAATGGGAAGGAAACTCCCCATTCTTATCATGATACTTTTGTTCAAAACAACTGTAAACAGCAGAGCTAATGGAACCAATTTAAGTGTGACAGCAGATTTGAGAAAGAAAGAATTAAAAGATGCAAGCTCTTCTCTTATGTGGAAAGCATTTCTATTGAAAGAATAGCCATTTGGTACCTGGACTTTGCTGCTCTGAAGGTAGGCATGAGGAGTTTGTTTAGAGGAACTGTTTCAGACCCAGGAGAATTTTGAGAAAAGGCCTTTCCTGTAGCGTGAGTGCTGTATTAACTTGTCCAGCTTGTACGTGAGAGAAAGGAGGTGTCATTAAAGGCGGCATTGGAAATCAGGAAGACCCCAGATGAGCTCCTCTGAGCGTTTGACTTAGTTCTGAGCCTAGTTTGTGATGGAAGCAGCCCGACACAGATGACTCAAATCCAGGGTCCATATTGTGGGCAGATTAAAAATAGGGCTCAGTTTCATTAGACTTCTTCTGCATTTAAGGGGAAGAAAAGAAAAAGATTTGTTACCATAGAAACAGACTCCCAGACCAGTTGTTTTTTTGTCTTGTGGGATTCTGGGGGTAGGGAGGCAGGAGGGTCCTTGTGCTTATTAGGTAAACATCATTAAATGCTGTTTCTTTCAAAAGCAAAAACTTTGTTTTTTCTAATTATGGAAGTTATTCATATTTGTGATAAAAATCATTAGAAAGTATGAAAAAGTATAATGATATAGAAGATATTTCCCATAACCTGTATCACCGATTTTTTACTTGAGTTTATACCGTAATAATTTTATATCATTATGTTTCTGCTTAAAATTTAACGTAAGCATTTTTCACGCTATTAAAAATATTTAGGGGCTGGCCCCGTGGCCGTGTGGTTAAGTTTGCCCACTCCGCTGCAGGTGGCCCAGTGTTTCGTTGGTTTGAATCCTGGGCGCGGACATGGCACTGCTCATCAAACCACGCTGAGGCAGCGTCCCACATGCCACAACTAGAAGGACCCACAACGAAGAATATACAACTATGTACTGGGGGGCTTTGGGGAGAAAAAGGAAAAAAATAAAATCTTTAAAAAAAATGTTTAAATACCTTTATTGTACTTCATCGTTTGACTGTGTCATTACTTACTTAACTCTAGCCCAGTTGCTGGGCATTTGGCTTTTTAGTTTTTCAGTATTGTAAATAATGGTACAACGTCAATTTTTGTGTTGCTGTTAGACTGATGGGTTTTTATGTGTTCAGAGTTGAGTGGTCATGTGGGCCCTTTGTTTTTAAAAAGGTGTCAGGGAGTCCTCTGGGTTGAGTCCATGTAGAGAAGGCCTTGCCCTGGGGCCTGTCATTCTGAACTGCCTCACGGCTGTGGACCTCTGTTGAGGTAAGGAGTGGAGAGCTGGGGACAACCCTGCCTTGAGCATAAGGAACGGCTTTATGGGACATGATCACAGCAAGATGGGTGATATATTCTTATATCTCATGCGTAATCTTCTACAGTAAATACTTGATATGTGGAAATATTGTTGTGCCATTGAACGGCCTCTTATGTTGTTCACACAGGCCTCCTTCACTTAAATTCAGTCCACTGGGCAGGTGGGCTAGAGTCCCTGCATTGGTAGAAAGGGGATGACAGCTACTGCATTTTTTTCTTCCCCAAAGGCTTTCCTTAGACTGTAAATTCTATGAGGACAGGGATTATGTCCCATGTATATCTGTATATTTAATGCACAGTGGCTGGCACATGGTGTCTAATGTCTCCATCATAAGCACTATTATTCTATTATGTGTTCAGATCATATTCTTTTTTTGTTTTATTTTTTGAAAGTCACCATCATGCTATTAACTCAGATATTTGAAGATCTGTGACCTTCCAGGAAGCCGAGCAGATGAAGTTCATATTTGCTTTGTGGTATTTGCTGCTTTGTGCCATTTCTTTTGTGTGCTTCTGGCATCTGTGCCGCATTGAGAACCGGAGCCAGTCACGAAGCTCATACTCTGCCCTCACAGTGGGAGGTTCCAGTGCGACACATCATCGTGAGGAAACGTGGCATGGGGTGTGAAGCGGGTGGCAGCAGTCGTAATCCTTCAGCCTTCTTGCGGGGTGGGAGTAAATATTTAGACACTGCTCTCAGGCACGGTAGAAATTAACAATAACCTCGCAGCACTTTTAGACACTCTCCTTTTTACCCACTGGAACAGGTTTGTTTCATTTGAAGAACTTTGCTCTGGCTCTTTTGAAGCTGAGATTTTTTTCCTAGACACCTGCCCTGGGTCCCTCTGCATAATGTTCCCTTTGCAGGATGTTTCTATCTGCATGGCTGGCATCTTTGCCTTACCCCCTTGCATGACGCCTTCTGACCTGTGCCTCATTATACCCAATTCTGAAACACCTAGATTTTGAACATTATAGTGAGTGTTTTATTTTTGAAAGCGGAAATCTCTATCTTTTGCTCTCTTCCCTTTAGCCAGGGCTATTTTGATGACTTAACATTTAGCATGCCACTGGACTAACCATCTGTACTTTGATCCCAGATTTCATTTCTGTTCTGCTGTTTGTTTAGAAATGAAAGTTCTCTAGCTTGTTTGCGTACGGCTGTGATTGAATTAAACTGGCACCAATTTTCCGTCTGTTTGCCATTGGTTAGGGCTCCTGTGATGTGTTAGGAAAGCTGCTGCACGGTGTTGAGGACAGAAGCTCACATGTCCGTGGTCTTGTGCAAGGGTTCATTTGCTGACTCAGAAGGTTTTGGGTCAAGCTTTGCCTGGGTGAAAGGCTTGAGCTTCCCTTCAAACAGTTGGAAAACATTTTCTGCCTGGCCACTTGGTCTTGAGGTCTAGTCTATCACACTCTTCTCCACCTCCGGGCTTCTTTTGAGGAAGAGGAATGTGGGTGGGATGGGGTGTGAACAAGCCTTCACGCACAGTCTCAGATGTTGGGTTTCCCAGCGGAGAGAGTGAACTGTGTGTTGTAATAGAGAAGAACACCTCAAAACAGTTTAGTGGCCATTATTGGACATCTGCTACATTTAACACACATTCGGAGTCTATAAAGATGATTCTAATTCCTGTCTAGCTGATGCTTTCTTCTGTGAACGCGGGTACATGGGTTGGCCTCTCTGGGCCTTAAATTTTTCCACCTGTGCTTGGACTAGATAATCCTTAAGGTTCTTTCCAGTTTTGAAAACATTAGTTTTCCTCTAAATGTTTCACTCTTTGTTACAGAAGAAGAGTCTTTTCCACTGAATTGGTATCTTCTCATATCTCCCGTGCTCCAAACTAAATGGCTTTCAAATGCCTCCTCTAGGGCAGGGCTTCTCAACCTGAGCACTATTGACATTTTGGATACTTTGTTGTGGGGCTGTCCTGTGCATTGTAGGATGTTTTAGTAGCATCCTGGCCTCTGCCCACTAGATGCCAGTAGCAGCGCCCACCCCTGCCAGATGTGACAACTAAAAATGTCTCCAGACGTCGACAGTGCCCCTTGGCGAGGGAATTGCTTCAGTTGAGAAACACTGCTGTAGAGGGAGACGAGTGGTACTGTTTGAATTGGGGCTATTTTTAATGTCCATTTTCATATTGTTTCTCTTCTGCTTATTACCTATTCTGGGGGTAGAGGATGAAGAGCAGTCTCATTGGTCAATGGCCGTATCACCCTTCATAGCTTCTTCTAAAGATTTGCATCCCCCAAGTGGGCAGGCTCACTTTGCATCTTCGGTATTCTTTTCAGAATATGAATGGATACTGATTGTTGCAAAGAGGAAGTTAAGGCTTTAATCAGAAGTAACCTGAAAAAAATGTAAAGAACTAAATGTCCCCAGTGGGTGAAGTAATAACTTCTAGTGAACCAAGTAGCAGCTGTGACCTGAAGTAAGATCATAGGAGATTAGTGATTTCCTATGAAGTGAGTGGTAGGAAATTAGTTTAATTATAATGTCAAGTTTTGGAATATCAGGTCCACCTGGTGGACTTTGAAATGATCATCTAGCAGTTAGCTGAGCAGCCCCTCCCCCACAGCGCCTCCCCCCAGCCTACTGTCAGCCATTGATGTAGTGATTGAACTGTATCAGATCTCTGATGAGATCTAATTTTTATCCTTCTTACATTTGCCGTAACATGTCAGTTTTAGGTTGAATAACTTTGCATTTGCCCCAGTGTCATCTTTTCCTCGTGTGTTTTAAATCCACATTCTTGACTGGATTGGCTGCAGAATGGTGCTGGTTGCTGACTGGGGTAGAACGTGTTCTGTAAGCATCCTTGCTGGGGGGCTCTGGGATCCCAAAGCCATGATGGAGACGCGTGAGCCTGTGTCAGTCCCAGTCCCTTGGTCCTGGCAGCTCTGTGTTCCATTCCAGCTGAGCCTTTGCTGGAGTAATTGGCCACATAGAGCCTTCAAGCCAAACAATTGTTTGTACTGAGATAGTCTCACTGTTTAGCTTCTAATGAAATAATCTCCTTCCTGCCCCTAATGAAAGCAGCTATTTTTTTATTTCCTCCCTCCCATTTTCAGAGAAGCCATGTTTCAGCTGCCACTCTTCTAGCTTATTCATAAATGCTTTAAGCAGGGTCTTTGTGCAGAGGAAATTGGCTAGAGCCAAAATCTCATGGGCTAACCAGGAGACAAGGAACATCAAGGACACCCTTTCCCCTAACTTCCCTTTCTTTTCTTTTTTTTTGTGAGGAAGATTGGCCCTGAGTGAACATCTGTTACCAATCTTCTTCTTTTTGCTTGAGGAAGATTGTTGCTGAGGATCTGTGCCAATCTTCCTCTATTTTATATGGGATGCTGCCATAGTGTGGCTTGATGAGTGGTGCTAGGTCTGCACCTGGGATCTGGGCCTGCAAACCCCTGGCCACTGAGGTGGAGCGTGCGAACTCAACCACTATGCCACTGGGCCAGCCCCTCCCCTAACTTTCTATGTAGGGTATTTAAATTACCTTTGTGTGATTTTCTGATTAAAAAGTGATTCAAACCTGAAGTCCACATGAGAAAAATACTCAGGTTTTTAAAAAAAATATACCAAATTAGGCAGGTGTTACCTAAAGGAGCTCAAAAAAATAAACAAAACCAAAAATGAAACCCAGCAACAGAACCACCATAGATGAGTGCCACAGGAGAACAGCAAAGTGGTGTAGGAGTCAGAATAGGACGGAGAAAAGGCTTGATGGAGAAAGTGCATGGAACAAGATTTTCACAGTGATGTTTTGCAGGTAGGTGTAATTGCCGTGTAAAGCTGTTTGTGAGGGCTCTTAAGTCAGTCTGGAAAGTGTAAGTAGTCCAGTTTTCGTTATTGGTCAAAACCAAGAACCTGCAAAATGTGAATTCAGGAAGGAGAATCCACAGGTAGAGATGAAAATTTGCCCAGGAAGCCCCAGTGTGCCCTGCTTCTCTTTCTCGCTTTGGGTTGCTTCTTTTGGATTATCGATGCTTTTGTCACATTGCTGCCTCTGCGCTAAAGCTCTGGCTTATATATAGACACAAATCACTTCCTTTGATTCTTTGCCCTTAACCCTGTCAGGACTGTTCAGAACTTTGAGTACAAAGAGGGGGAAAAAAGGGAATTTATCACAAAATATACAAAACTAAACAATAGTCACCCTTTCAAGGTTTAATTGCTGATCCTACCCTGCTTTGTTCTCAGTCCCTATTCAGCTTCATAAGCCTGGGGTCTCTGTGCCTTAGCTTTATAGGGCCAGGGTAGCTTCTTAATTACCTTGCCTGATTTCTTTCTTCTCAGCACCAGCCCTCCTCCATGTGAAAGGCGCTATCTAAGGACCCACCGCCCAGGAATTGACTCTCAGAGAACTTGACCTAGAGCTAAAAGCCCAACTAGCCTGGTGCTGCTGCTCGCTTAGGGCTCTTGGACTCATTTCCCAGTGGGCAGGCATCCAGGCCTCTTCTGAGGCTTCTGGCATAAGAAGAGACCTCATCCTCCAGGCGGGACTGAAGATTCTCCAGCAAAAGTGGGGTCTTCCCACTTGGAGGGCCCAGCAGTATGTGTCACAACTTTTATACTGGTCTCTCATGGGAGTGTTTATTTAACAAGAACTGTGGACATACTGGGTTTTTTTTTTTTTTTTTTAAGATTTTATTATTTCCTTTTTCTCCCCAAAGCCCCCCGGTACATAGTTGTATATTCTTCGTTGTGGGTCCTTCTAGTTGTGGCATGTGGGACGCTGCCTCAGCGTGGTCTGATGAGCAGTGCCATGTCCGCGCCCAGGATTCGAACCAACGAAACACTGGGCTGCCTGCAGCGGAGCGTGCGAACTTAACCACTCGGCCACGGGGCCAGCCCCCATACTGGGTTTTTTTAGAAGGGAAAAGTTTCATTTTGACTACATAAAATTTAAAAGCATATTCAAAACAAAATAACAGAAGTTAAAAAGAAATTTAAAAATCAGGAAACAAATAATTGCAAAATGTCAATTCTCCTAAATTAATCCATGCCTCTAGGGCTAAACTAATAAAAATATTACTAAGTTTGGCTGAGGGTGGTGGTGGTGTTTAGTTTTTGTTTTGCATTGTTATTAAAACCAATCAAAATTTATTGAGATAAATATTGTTACTTTCATAGATTTTTAACAACAGCTCATTGCATTTCCAGTATTGTTTCAGATGTCTCCACTTGGTCATGTCAAACTTCAATTAATGGTTTAAGTGATAGTGGATCTTTTATTTCAGTCAAAGAACTGTAGTTATACTGTCCAATTCTAGAAAGTTCAATGAAGTGGGAATAATATGTTCCTAAGCACTGTATTAAAAACTGTCTTAGGAATTATAGTAAGAGCAAATGTAGCATCGATTAAATAACAGCCCTTAACTAAAAAGAGAGAAATCAGAATTACTTTTAAAGAGAGAAAATGTGTGCAAATGTTCTGCTGTGGTTGTGGATTCAGGGGGCGGCTGCTGTGGAAGCTAAAACCTGACTGTGACCCGGGTCCCTCAGCCCTCCCAGTGTGACCCTCCTCCTTCCCTGGGAGCCTGGTAAGGACAGGGGCGCCCTGACCCTCTTGGTCCTCTGCTTGTTGAATGGCAAGGGCTAAGGAGCCACTGGGGAAAGCTGCAATTTCAACTCTGCTTTAGCCAATTGTTGTCTGCTGTGACCATTTTCTTAACTCCTTGAGTTTCCTCTCAGTCAACAGAGATCCCAGCTAACTTTGTTGAGCTTTTTATCTCGTGGGACATAGTCCATCTTTGATAGAAGGAAGTGTGTTTTTCCGATTCTCTCTCTAAGCCTTTGACCATCGTTCCATGGGGGTTGCACTTCTGGTGTATATTGCTGATGTTCTGATACACTTTGGGAAGTTTCCTCTTTCTTTCTAAGCAATAACCTCCTGCCTTGATTAATTTTCTGTAAAGTTTCATTATATGTTCTTCATGTAGTTCGGTCAGTATATGAAGTTTCACCGGAAGCTTTTGAATCTCACTTTCAAGCTGTGACTATTCAGACTATTAAGATGCTTGCTCAGTTTGGAAATTTCTCATTTGACCTGTAAGCCCTATTTCATTTTCTTCACAAAGCCTTTAAAATGTTTCTTCTTTTCTCCTTCAAGATTTTTTTTTTTTTTTTAAAGATTTTATTTTTTCCTTTTTCTCCCCAAAGCCCCCCCGGTACATAGTTGTGTATTCTTCGTTGTGGGTTCTTCTAGTTGTGGCATGTGGGACGCTGCCTCAGCGTGGTCTGATGAGCAGTGCCATGTCCACGCCCAGGATTCGAACTAACGAAACACTGGGCCGCCTGCAGCGGAGCGCGCGAACTTAACCACTCGGCCACGGGGCCAGCCCCTCTCCTTCAAGATTTTTAAAGGAGACATTTAAGTTAACAGCATCAATGAGTTTCTTCAAGGTGACTTCTGACTCAGAGTCTGGGTGGTCCCCATTTTCTGATCCAGTCTTTTTGTCTAATCCCAAATTGTCATCATTCATGTGATTTTCTCCAAAGAGAGAAGGCAAATTTACCATCTCCTGCACAGTTTTAGTCATAGATTTTTAGCTGGCTGTTTTCATCATTTACAACCTATTTCATTCATGTGTTTGAGTTTTTAAGCATTTCTTTCCTCAGTTCCCACACTCTTTGCTTACATTCTGTGGCTTCTTGGGAAAGCAGTTTTAGGCTTTCCTGAAGAATGTTTTCAACCATACCATCCATTCTTTCCCTCTGAAGTTGTTCTACATTCTTCTGAGATGTTTTTAGGGTGTTTTCATGCCAGTCACTAGCGTTTGCAGAGATTTTGATGTGTCTTTAGTGACCATGTATGTCCTTGAAGGCAAGCCAGCATCACTCCATGAAATGAAAGTTTAGGGGGTTCACTTTTCTCTTCTTTTTCAAGAAAGTCTATTGTGTCCTTAAGTGAAGAGGTGGACCTGTTCAGATTTGTGTTAATTTTTGCCATACTCAATGTAATGTTCAAGGACTGGCTTCCACTGGAGGCATCAGCTTGTGTCATCCGTCTAATCTTCTCACTGACTTTATGAGATTCTTCAACCAGGCAGCAAATCTTTTGGCTAGCTCTTTTCCCCTCCTTAAAATATGCTGGCTCTTTACTATCAAAACAGTCATAGCTGCACATACCAGAACCTCCTAGGGAAATCCCAAGAGACGTGGGCCTTGCCTCATACTTCAGACAGCACCACCAAGAGCACTGCACAGCTGCTCCAGGACTGGCTGGAAAGACATCTTTGTGGCAATCAAGAGGCCCTCTGGTTGGAATCAGGGACTCTCCACGCCCAGGATTCCCTCTATCTGTGTCCCATCCCCAAATCAGAAAAAGGCCTCTGAGCATCTGTGGATAGGAGTCACCCTCTCAGATTACGCCGTCTGGCTAGAACATGGCAGCTGGCACCTATATACACAGTTTTAAGGGGAGGTGATGTCTTTTTTGGTGTATAGAAGTGAGAAGGGGAGTAATAAGAATTTATTCTAGAAAGGCCCAGATAATAGAAGAATTTAAGCTATACTTAGAAGTTAGCAGTTCAGTTGACAATGGGGGTCCAGTTACCTGTCTTTGAGTAGGGTGATGACATCATTGGAATATACCTTGGCAGAATGTCCTTTTCAGAGCTAAAAAAAATTCCAAACTAGGATCTTGTCCTTTCCCTTCTGAGGTATTCTGGGAACTAGAGTTGAGTAATAATGGTGCGGGTTGATTTCCTAGTTCTTTATTACCAGAAACATCACCTAGGTATACCCTAGTTACCATCCAGTGCTGAGATAGACGGAAAGGAAGAGTTACAGCCTAACCCACAGTAAATCCCTCCCTACTAATAATATACCAGAAAGATAAGACTGATGTGGAGCTAAATTTACCAAAAGTTAACCGCCCTTCCTTCAAGTCTTTTCAAAGTAGTTTAATGAATTTGAGAGATAACACCTACTATCTTTTGTAAGAGGTAGATTTTAGAGATAACCTAATCTGGGGAAGGAAATGGACTCTCAGAGAAGTGAATTGACTTGACTAAAGTCACACAACTGATTAGTGGCACAGTGTAAATAACCCGTATCCTTAGCTCTGTGGATAGCAGGGGCCGGGGAAATAATACAAGATACGTACAAGCACGTTACTGGACTAGTTCAGAGCAAGTCCTGGTTTTCCTGGGAGTTAAAGGAGATGAATAGCCGACATATAGAGGAGCTGAGGAACGCCACTGCACCAAGCTGTAGACGTGTGCCTTGTTTTGGTCCCTGGCCCATTGGCCGTCTAATTGTTTTGGACTTATTTCTGTAGGCTGTTTTTCAGTTGTATTTAATTTTGTGGTCCTCCCTTGCCCAGGACTGAGCAAAGTCAAGACAGATCCATTGTCTGTAAGCACTGCTAACAACTAGAGAAAGATGAAGAATCTCTCCTTCCATTTTCCAGCTAGTCCCCAGTCTGCTTCCCTGTTGACTTCCTAGTGTTACAAACTTTAATGTCTTTCGAGAAAAGCCATTTTAAGTTAACTGCTAAAATAGCTTTACATGTCGATTGACTAATGGTTTCATCAGTGTATGATTAGCGGTGTTCTGCTTCACTGACCTCCTTTTTCTGGTTACCTGCTAGGAAGATAACGTTGCTTTGCTTCACCTCCACTGATGTCATAGCGTTCTGATTGCTACATCTGTTCTGCCATTGACCTCCTGGATTAAGTTGGCTTAACTGGCTTGTATTTTGGTTGAGTGTATGAGTAGCTGCTCTCTTCTGCTGGATCTCCAAACCTCTATTGTATCTTGCATACTCTGATATTTTATATAAATGTGGGAGGAGTATAGCAATGGCACCAGAGGGTAAAAATGTAAGAAGGCAGATTAATGGGACTCAGTATAAGGAGGACATCTCTGATAATCAGTGCCATCTAACAGTCGAACTGACTTAGGACTGGAGCTGTTCAAGGAGGAGCCAGGTGGTCACTTCTAGGAAGCTCTCCTGCATTCGGTGGGAGGTTAGACTCTGACTTCTAAGGTTCTTTCCACCTCTGATTTTCCTAAATTCCCTGGTGTAGTGTTCACCTTTATTCTCTAATCAATCTCAGAAATGTTTCAATTTGTTTTGCCTCAAACGTTTAAAAAACTTAACTTCTGCTTTTCTTAAATATATGAACGTGGATGGTGTCTCTTCTTGACAAAAGGAAACAACATTCTCGCAAGATAGACCGGATGGAAAGGGCCTTCTCTACAGAACATTCTGAGAGCAGAGGTTGATTGAGTAAGCCCTTATTTTGGTCTCATGGTTCCCTAAACTGTTTGTACTGTTTATGGTTATTTTGGAATAGGGAAGTAGGTGAATTCTCTTTTGGACAGATGAAAACAGACTGGTAAACACACCTCTCAGCAGCCCTACCTAATTTCTCCAAGACGGCGCTGGCGTTTGCGTGCTCTTCCTTATAGTGAATCAGGGGGTGAAGAGACAGGATGTGTGGAACTGAGGCAACTGGCTTTGGAAGTATTCTTAAAACAATTGCTGCTGCTTCTTCACTTTGCCTCCCAAATTTCATGTTGGAATTAATGACAGGCCAAATCAAAGAGAATTAACCTCTATTTTCAAATCAGAATTTGTTGATTTAGGTTCTTCCTTGTGTGTCTGTCACAGTTAAACCAGTTTTCAGTGCCAGTTGCAGGCTCCATGAACTGAATTTACTTCAGTGTGTTAGGTTCCTCAAGCCCTAACACCTTCATAAATTGATTATTTCATGTTGCATTTTCAGAACCACTGAATGTCAAGCAGGAAGGGACCTAAAAATTACCAGCAAATCACCTAGGAGCCCTGTAGGAGTAGAAAGAACTTTAGGACTCATGGTTTGCCCACCTGCTGAGCAGGGGTCATTTCTCCACCATCCCTGGGAGGCGGTCATCCAGCCTCTGCTTGAACACCTGCACCGACTGGGATTCTCCTGTTTCTGGATGTGCTGCCTTTGTCTTCACACAACCTGAATTGTTAGGAAACTCTTCCTCAGAGTGCGCTAAAGTCAACTTCTCCTCCCTGCTGCTGGTTCTGCCTCGGAGCTCCCCTCTCTGTGGGATAGCTTCGCCTTTAAGGTGTTTGAAAATGTCTTCTCCCTTCATTTTGCAAAACAGGAAAAAATTGTATACTTTTACCTTACTGATTGATGAATTCATTTAATAAGTATTTATTTTGTGTGTCCTATTTGTGAGCATTGTGCTAAGTATTTGGGATGAAAGATGAAGGGGCGTGGTCCTTGCCTTCGAGAGCTCACAGTTTGCTTAGGACAAGGGAGACCGGTAGGCGGTGAACTCGTAAGATATTGTTAGAAGAGCAAAGCATACGGTGGACTATTAGCCATAGGGAAGGTTAAGATTTATTCCATGGGAGGGCCTCCCAGAAGAGGTGACGTTGGACTGGAGTTTGAAGTTTGTCAAGCAGGGAGTCGGGGAGAAAGCTGTTCCAGATAGAAGAATGGTGTAAGCGAAGAGGTGTGAGGAATGCATGGCATATTTCAGAATGACAACTTGCCCAGCGTGTGTAGGGCACAGGCTCCTAAAGGGCTTTTCTGTGTCATGTTAAGGAGTTTCAACTTATCCTGCAGCCAATAAGGAGCCATCGATGGCTGTGACTGTGTTGTTTTGTTTTTAAAATACCTGTACTATTTTTTTCATAGTACAAAAGTAATACAAGTTTATTGCAATCAATTCAGAGAGTTTGTAAAAATATAGAGAAGAAAATAGATATTTCACAACCCCACTACCCAGAAATAATAGCTTTTAATATTTTACATATATTCTTCTAGACATTTTTTTGTGTATACATATACATTTATTCACATTCTTAAACAAAAATGGAATTGTTCTGTGTATACTGCTTTAAAACTGAAATTTAAAATTAATGTAACATGGAGATATTTCTATATTAAATAGAGAGCTACAAAATTTTCTCCCTATTGTGTGGTGATATTGTAATTCCTTTATGTAATCTGTTGATATTTCTGATTTTTTTTTGGTGAGGAAGATTGGCTCTGAGCTAACATCTGTTGCTAATCTTCCTTTTTTTGCTTGAGGAAGACTGTTGCTGAGGTAACTCTGTGCCAGTCGTCCTCCACTTTTTTGGTGGGATGCAGCCACAGCATGGCCTGAGGAGCAGAGCGTAGGTCCGTGCCTGGGATCCGAACCTGCTAACCACAGGCTACTGAAGCAGAGTGCACAAACTTAACCACTATGCCACCAGGCCGGCCCCAGAAGGTTTCTAGTTTTTATTAGAACATTCTTAATGTATTAATGAATATTCTTAATATATTTCTATGTATATTTGACTTCTTGTTTCCTTGATGAGTTCTTACAAGTCGGGGGGGGGGATAGTCAAAGGATTTACTTACTTTTAATTAATTTTTAAACAAATTTTGCCTCCCTGCTGTATTCAAGGAACTGCTGTGCCCTGGGAGTATACAGTGAACATCACAGATCTGCTTTCTGCTCTTCTGGCACTTCTAGTTTAGTGGAAAAGACTGTTAAACACTCACACAAATAAATATATGATAAAATGGGGTATGACTAAGAAAGAAAAAGTAAAGGGTAAATGAAAGTTTATAATTTGTAAAAAGGCCTTATCTTTTAGAGATATATACTGAAGTAGACACAGAGGAAATGGTATGATATTTGGAATTTGCATCAAAATATTCCAGGGTTGGGAGCGAGGGAAAGTGGGTGGGAGTAAAGCTGAAGTAAGATTGGCCAGGGGTTGATAATTGCTGAAGCTGGTGGTGAATTATACTGTGCTTTTGTGTGTCTACAGTTTTCCATAATAAAATGTAAAAACCAGAAGAAAAGATGGGAGAAAGATTATAATCTGGTTTAGACTGAGGGGCCAAGGAAAGGCCCCTTTGAGGAAGCGTTTCAGCTGAGACGTTCATGATGCATAGGAGATGACCAGGCTACAAGTGGTGGATGGTGGTTGGGCAAAGAGCTTTTTCGGCAGTGGGAGCAGCGTGTACAAAGGCCAGAAGCCCTAAGGAAGGAAGATGTTGGTGCCTTGAGGAAATGAAAGAAGGCTGGTACCATAGGAGGTGAGAGGCTGGGGAAGTAGGCACGGGCCAGATGATAGAAGACCTTGGAGACCGTCTTAGGGTTTTGCTCTCTGACTGAACAGTGCTAGAAGGAAGCCTTCCATAGAAGGGTTTTAGGCAGTCTAGTGACAAGGTGGCTTTTGCTTCTTTAAGAGCTCAGGCTGGCTCTTTTGTGGGCAATGGTTTTGGTTCTGGGATGGAAGAGAAGGGAATATAAAAGTAAAAGTGGAGAGCCATTATAGTCTAAGAGATCTGGTGACTTTGGATTAGAGAAATAGCGTTGCAGATGGAGAGGAGAGAGACTGATTTGAAAGCTATTTTGGTCTTGGTGATGGTATAAATATGGGGATTTAAGGAGAGAGATATCAAAGATGATGCATAAATTTCTGACTGATGCAGTTGAATGGGTGGAGGTGTAATTGACTAAGATGGAGAAGAATGGAGGAAGAGCAGGTTTTGTGGCAGAAGATTAGGAATATCTTGTTTGGCATATGCCATTCAGAAAATTAGCACCAATCTACATTTTCACCTCTATATATGAGACTACATGAAAGGTATATATATTCAGGGGCCTGATCTGTACAGCTCTGTGTTTTAGAAAGATTATTCTGCTAGGAGTCTGGAGACCAATTCGTTGTTAGTCCATGAGCCCTTTGACCGGGGGCTCTCATCTTTGTTGTCTCTGCCTTTGTATCCCTAGTACCTAGCAGGCAGAGTGCTTGGCACATAGTAGGTACTCAATAAATAATGCTAAAAGAATGAATGCTTATGGGTGAGAGATGAGGTCTAGGTAGAGATGGATGGATAAATTCTGGAAGTTTCCAAGATAGATTCCACAGGGCCTCAGTGTAAGATGGAAGAGATTTTCTCTCCCTTCCTTTACCCTTCCTGTCAAAGAGCTTTTCAATGGACAGCCATTAATTTATCAGTGTTTTTTTTTTTTCTCAACCTTTATTTGTTGGAACTCCATAAGTTAGAGGTCAACAAGCTGTCATTATTCTAACAGTAGCTTCAAGCTATCTGTAAGTCTAGTTCTCCTTTTCTCTGCTGCGTTCTCAAACCCATAACCCTTTGAAGCCTGGCAGCTCTGCTGCTGGGGGCAGTTTGCGCAGCAAGGAAGCGTGCCGCAGGGCAGCGGTAGTTACTCCATTGGTAGGAGCTGTGCAGAAGTTGGATGTAAACTGGATATTACTTATATGCTTCCTCTTTTACAAATGGAGACTTGAGCCCTAGAAAGACGTGTCAAAACACACGCAACTAGTCAGTGTAAACCCAGATTTCCCTGCCAGTGGGCTGGCTAGTACTTCCTACAGTCGATTTCTTGATAGATCAACCAAATCCGTATACTGCCTTCATTTCCACTGATTCCTTATTGCAGAGTGCATTACAGAGAGTATATTAATTAACATAATAATTACTTATTATATGTTAATTTTAATATTGCTGAATGCTTCCTGAGCCTGCTCTGAGGCTCCTGTTGAATATGTTCACTTAGCCATGACCTTGTTCTTCTGTCATGCTGATCACTACCAGTTTATATCCCTTGTCTATCCTCCTTGCTTTCAGAATTGTTCGGAATATTGTCTCTCAGAGTCTCTTCCATTTGCAACTTCAAAATGGTATGTTTTATATTTTCTCCTTGGTTGCCATGACCAATGTGTATTGAACAATTGGTTTACTTTGCAAGCGTACCAAATTTAAGTAGGCTGGCCCTGTGGCAGAAACACCAGATACTCCGGGATCTAAGCATGGCAGGCTGGCAGCTCTGAGCCTTCCCTTGTGTGGGTGGTGGAGGCATGTGTGGGCACAAGGGCAGGGCGGGGGTGTATAGCAGAGAAGGGGAACACGTGGGGTCCAGGTAGTGCATTTTCAAAGAGTATTTTGAGGGAGATAAAGGAAGCTGCTTAAAATTTCATGTTTTCTAGAAGACTGAAATTGGATTCAGGGTAAATTTCTTCTTTCTGATATTCAGTTAGTCAGTTTTGCTTCTGACATTTTAGGACTAGAACTCACATTCCTGTCTAAAAAGAAGCATTCTGCGCTGTTGCACAGCGTGTTGGTATATACATATGATTGAGTTAACAGGCCTAATCAGTGAAGGAGATGAATGGGAAATGGGTTCTGGAAGTCTCATTCTATACCATGTTCTTATAGGTAGCTCTCTTTTATGATTATCCCTCTGTGTTCTAAGCACTGTGAGGTGGATATTATTGTCCCCATTTTATAGATGAGCAAACTGAGGCTTAGGAAGTTTACGTATCTCTCTGAAGGCCACACAGCTAATCATTGATGGAGCTGACATCCAAACCTAAATCTTTTCTGGCTGCAAAGACTGTACTTTTAATAACTACACCATTTTCCCACGTGTTCAGCCATCTAAGTAGCTTTTGTCTCTTGTGTTTTCCTCTTCTCCAATTTCAGAATCTTTTATGGAGCATGCAGTTACTGACTAACAAATCTGGCGGCTCAAAACTAAAAGGAGGCGGAGTGTCTGAGATAGAACTGCCACTCTTCCCCTGGGAAAAGGTGGTGGGAAGGGTGTGGGAGGACCGCAGTGGTGGCTCTCCTCTGACTTCTCATGAAAATATCATGGCCTGTGTTCTGTACTGAAGCCTTGTTTAGTGGCTTTAGAAAAATCAGATCTTAGTCTTTGTATCCCTCAGAGGCAAAGAGACTTTAAATACTCTGGAATGGAATCTGGAGAAATTCCATAGTTGTGACAGTGGCCTAGATGATTGGGAATATCCTTCTCTAGATTTAGGGCCAGGAAGCAAAGAGTGTAACATTCCACGGCTAACTTTTAATTAGTGTTTTTGGCTTCTGGTCTTGTTAGCAAACAAATATATTTTAACTATCTTATCATGAGTTCTAGACTCTGGGATCTAGAGCAAAGGGAAAATGGTAAAGAAACATGAAATATTAACTTTTGGTCTCGTTTTTAATCCTGTATAACTTAGATCTTATCTGAGTTCCTTTATGAAAATTGTAACCCCAAACAGACATACGGCACCCTAAGAAACTTTGTTCACGTGTGTTTAGGTTTTTCATTTTGTGTTTATGTAGCTCCCCACCACCCGAAGGAAATGTGTGAATCATCATGTGTTTATTAGCTATATGGCAGGCCTACTGTGCAAATCTATCCAGGGATTTGAAGGGACCGAAGGTCTTTTTAGATCAAGATGAAAGCAATAAGAGGGTGTTGGGATAAAATTTCAGGCAGAGAACACCACCTGGTGGTTATAAGGAGGATTTGACCCTCTGTATTTGTAATTCGCCCTAGGATCTGAGTGATACCTTTGTCAAAAAATTACATTCTTATTTATAACAATCATGGATTCAAACTTGTAAGAATAATTTTCTGCCATCTGATTCTAGCATTCCTTCATTAAAACTGCCGCCAAACCTGCAGACCGACCAAATAATCGTCTGTGTCTGGCAGAACTCAAGTCTTGTGCCTTTTGCTGTTAGAAACGCAGGTCCTGTTTATCTCTGTAGAAAATCAATTTGTGACTTTTCACCTCTTTATTGCAACCTCTAACTGTGATGTCATGCTTATTTTATGTGGTAAATTTCTGCCTAGTGGAATGATGGAGAAGGAAATATCAGTGCTTTTTCAGTAAGTCTTTGAAAGGTGTTGTATAAAAAGTAAGTTGCCTTTTTCCTGTATAAAAATTATGAAGAGGAGTTTGATAATTTTCCAGAGTGATTATTAGTGTGATCGAAGTCAGCAGGGGATGGGAAATTGTGTAACAGTTTTTTATTAAAATACACATCTGAGGGGACGGCCCAGTGATATAGTGGTTAAGTTTGCACACTCTCCTTTGGCATTTGCCAGTTTGGATCCCGGGCGCGGACCTACACACTGCTCATCAAGCCATGCTGTGGCTGCATCCCACATACAAAATAGAGGAAGATTGGCACAGATGTTAGCTCAGGGACAATCTTCCTCAAGCAAAAAGAGGAAGATTGGTAATGAATGTTAGCTCAGAGCCAATCTTCCTCACCAAAAAAAAATAAAATCTGAGATTTCCTTTTTTATTGTAATAAGCATCCTTATTACTTGACAGTCTTGAATCTAGATAATTCTATAGTTGGGTAAAGTAGGGACACTAGCCCAAGGGTAAAGGATCCTAAGTTAATCTGGATGCATATTTTATAGGCCTGGTAGGGAGGGGAGGATAAACAAAGCTTTAAATTTCAGGTGAGCCTTGGGCTGGCATGACATGTCTGTATCTTTTTTCCTCTTAGGAAAACTGAATCCAGGCCCTACCACCATTGAAAAGTTTCTTGAGTTGGGGGGCTGTTCATATAAGATGCTGAACAGAATGTGACATGGCTTTGCACTGTTCTCCTGGGATTTTTCTTTATTTAATTACAGTATTATTACTTATTGTTATGACAATGTCTGCATTTGAACACTCATGTTATCAGTCACTGTAAAAAGCTGCTCCGTACACAAATGCTCGCATATTGTATAATTCCATTTATATGAAATGTCCAGAATTGGCAAATCTATGGAGACAGAAAGAAGATTTGTGGTTGCCAGGGGCTGAGGGGGAGGAGTTGGGAGGAACGGAGGAGTGCCTGCTCACAGGTTTGAGATTTCTTTTAGGGGTGATGAAAATGATCTGGAATTAGATAGTGGTGATGGTTACACAACTGTGTGAAGATACTAAAACCACAGTATTGTACAACTAAAAAAAATAGAACTAAACTGAAAAAAAGCCGGTCCATGGGGGAATGAACAAAACCAATAAAGGTCATTGTGGTAACGGTTCTCTCACTTATGTTCTAGCAGAAACGGCTGAGGATCTAAATGGTCCAGCTTAGGCTTTGACTCTTGTTTTAATGTGTACTTTATTGCCGTGTTCCTGACCTTCACAGGGCCGCGATGGGCCTCCTGGAACATCGGTGTGTTCATCTGTATTCGATGTGCTGGAATCCACAGGAATCTGGGGGTGCACATATCCAGGGTAAAGTCCGTGAACCTCGACCAGTGGACTCAGGAACAGATTCAGGTACGGACACAGCCCGGGCGCGAGTCGGCCGCTCTCGTGCTTCCGTGTAGAAGCAGTTCCAGAGGAATTTCGCTCAAAGTGGGCACAAAGGTGATGATAAAGAAAGGTTTAGTTGTTAAACACTCATGTCACATCCTCATACTTTAACAGAGAAATTTTTAGTCTTTCTATTTAAGATACAAGTTATTCTACCTATAATTTACCTCCTTCAAAACACAAATGGTCTGTGGTCCAGGACCCCATGGGTCCGTGAAGGTGTAAAGGGGATCTTTGGATCATTTTCTACGAGCCTTGGCATTTGCAGATCTAACATTCGTAGTTTTAGATATTCACTAAAAAAAAAAAAAATCCTCCAACTTATAAACTTATAATAATATTTTACTGCTAAAATGCATATATGAATCTTGCTTGCTGTTGGGTTGGTGGGCTGGAGTGAGAGACTTAAGTTAGTGAGTCCAGCTGGCCTAAGATCTGCACCTTGATGTGGCTTCCTTGTTCTCCCTTCTCTTCCTGCATTGAAACTTTTAAAAAGTAATTTTTTAAAAAATTGGGGAGGGTGAGGGAAGAGAAGCTGCAAAGAAAACCAGTTGGTAAAGTTGGTAATGGAAATAAGAGGTTATTCTTAACCAGAAAATGACCTTAGAGGTTAAACTGTTTTTATAGATTCACTAAAAGTCTGAAAGGTTAGTTATATTTTTCAGTTATACTTTACTGTCTCTTATGAAGGAAATTGCATACATGGAGATACTTGGGCATTTGAAGATTTGAAAAGATTTCTGGATTTGTCCCTCACAAGTGTTAAGGAGTTTATTTTAAAAGCCTAATGGGAAACACATTTATTGGTAATAGAGCTGAATAGGTTAATTAATAGTATAAGCTCAAAATTGTAATTATTGCCTGATTATTGCCTGCCAAGTAGACATTTTTATTAGTAGCTATGTGTTTTGGACTTTCAAATGGGATCTTGAATTATTACTGAATTAATTGTATCTAGTGAGACAAACCTCTCAGTAAATGGTACTGGGGTGGGAGGTGGGAAAGACACCTGTGGGGGGCCAAAGGTTTGGGAGCAGAGTAGAGGGACTCGTGGATCAGTAATCAGAATACCCAGGTTTCAGTCTTGGTTCTGCCAGTCTCGAGGTTGGTTTTTCAATTGTAAAATGCTGCAATTGGGGGAGACATTTTTCACTTCCTTCCTAATGTGACATTCTGTGTTTCCGTGTCTCTGGTTACAGTGCATGCAAGAGATGGGGAATGGAAAGGCAAACCGACTTTATGAAGCCTACCTTCCTGAGACCTTTCGGCGGCCTCAAATAGACCCGTATCTTTTCTGGAGCAACTTATAAGGCTGAGTGGTATTTTGGTGTTTTGAGAGAGTCACACAGGAGTCAAGACCCATGATCTGACTGGGCCATCTCTATATGGATTAGTCCAAGTCTTGCTTTTGCTCTCTCCTGCAACCGAGACATAGAACGCCTATATACTTTCTAATGTCAGAATGGTGGGTCTCATGGGGAAGACTCATTCAGGAATTAAGACTGCAGTGGTTCACTGTGAATTCTTCCGTAAAGAGACATCTCCAGTAGTTTTTGGGTCTTTGATGAAAAGAATAGTTTTCTGTGCTATGTTGAATCAGCAAAACTACCATTCATTTTTAAGGCCTTCTTATGTCCTATGTGAAGGAATTAACTGTTGTTGACTAGTTAATCCATAACTTTCTTCTGCCATCCCCTCAACAGGGGATAGTACCCAGCTCACAAAACCAAACCCCCTAAAGGCGGTGTTTCTCAAAATGTGGTTTGTAGACGATCTTGTTAGTTTGCTTTTTAGTGGGTGCAGGTGGATCCTGCTAAAATGCAGATTTGAGACCCTGCAGAAGACCCACTGATCAGAATCTGGCAGTGGGCACAAGAGCTTATATTTTTAAGGGGCACTCAGGTGCCTTTGTTTAAGGCCTGTGACCTAAGAGCTTTGAAATAGGTAACTGACTGCTTTACCTGTATTCTATAACAGCCAAGCTCCCCTGATGTCAATATGAAGATTAATCTCATTTGCTGCTATCATTACTCTGAACGAAAATTATAGGAAATGGTGATTCCCTGCCATACCCGTGAAGGAGGCATTTTAAGGTCTTGGTCAGAGAAAGTACATGTGAAGAGACAGGAGCCGTATGGAAACCAGGCAGGAGGGAGAGAGGAGAACAATTTTCCATGGGATATAAATTCACCTTTTATAGTCACATTGTGGGAAAGATTTGTTTGATTTATCCTTAATAAGCTTTTTGCAGAGCTGTTGAGGGATTTATTCGAGATAAATATGAGAAGAAGAAATACATGGACCGAAGTCTGGACATCAATGCCTTTAGGGTTGGTTGTAAATCTTTCAAGTTTTGTGTGCTTATTAATCATGCTAGGGAAGAATTTGAAGAACAGCTACTAAAATACTCCAAAGCTATCCAAAAAAAAATACAAAAGTAGAAAAAAAGCCAGTTATTTGGGGCTGGCCCCGTGGCCGAGTGGTTAAGTTCCTGCACTCTGCTGCAGGCGGCCCAGTGTTTCGTTGGTTCGAACCCTGGGTGCGGACATGGCACTGCTCATCAAACCACGCTGAGGCAGCGTCCCACATGCCACAACTAGAAGGACCCACAACGAAGAATATACAACTATGTACCGGGGGCTTTGGGGAGAAAAAGGAAAAAAAAAACTGTTAAAAAAAAAAAAAAGCCAGTTATTGACTCAAGACCATGAGATACCATGGATCAAACTTTTGCCTCAGGGATGGACAGGGCAAACCATCAGTGACTTCTTTGCCTTGATCTATATTTAGATGTTAGTGATCCCCAGTTCCAAATTAGTTCTTCAAATAGACATGATGAGCATACTAGATCAAATAGAATAAAATGTATGTGTATATATGTATGTATGTATACATATGTGTGTGTACACATTTTTTTCTGTAAGTGAAGTCAACAAAATTAGGTGTAATTAAATCACCAGACTTTCCTTCATTTTGACCAGTGTATATTTCTAGTGAGTTGATGGACTGATTGCCAATGGGCCCCTTGTTCCTGAGAAGGGTTTTAGAAGGAGACTACCAGTTGCCAAGTACACTTTCCAACCTGGGCGTGTGGTTAGAATCTGAAATACAGTGTATGATAACTAGGACAAGTATAACATACAGCAGGAAATACAACATGGTTTCTGGAAGAAGAAAGCACGCCTGACTAATGATAACTAAAGGAGAACCAATAAATATGACTATTTAGAACTTCAAAAGTCTTTGATAAGATTCTACAGGAAATTCTCTTACGAATGATGGACTATTTCTCAAGCCGAAGTATAGAGAGTATGGAATTCTCCAGTTCCAGCACAGGTTCTGTCTGTCTATCTATCTGTCTGTCTGTCTATCTATCTATCTATCTATCTGTTTATTTTAATGGAGGATATACTAGCCAGTGAAATCACTAAGTTTACATGGGCTCTAAGCCCTTCCAGGTATTTTAAAATCAAGCTTATTGGAATCAGCTCCAGGTTGATCTTTTGAGGTGTTGTGAAAAGGGGCATTAACTGGTAGGTAAATTTCAAAGCAAGCAAGTACAAGGTAATACATGTAGTTAGTAAAGAAAATTTCTTCTCAACTTAGTCTGAAGGACTCTTACCTCATCCAGAAAAGGGACCTGGAAGTTATCCTAACTGGCCCAAGAAAGAATTAACCCAGTGTACAGCTACAGCTTGGATGGCATCATCAAAAAGCATTTGAAACCAAATCACACACATTTCCTTTTATTTGTAGAAAGCTGTGGCCTGTCTGCTTAGCTCTATTCCTTGTATCAGAAGGTATGAAATCAGATGAGGTCAGAAAAGGGTATCCGAGGCGATCCAGAGAGTGAGGGAGGAGGGAAGAGTTGCCACGTGAAGACAGTGTTCATTCATAATTGTGTCACTGGTGTACCGTACCCATGAAAACAGCCTGTTTCACTCACTGAGGAAGGAAATGTTTTCACTTAGGAAGGAAGTACCTCCTGTTTACCAAAAAGCTATTTCAAAAATATTTATTTGATGTATTTAGATTGTTTTTAATATTCTTGTGAAGACTTATATGCCAAGGACTAATATTTGCTAAGTGAAGACATTTAATATCAAATTGAAAAGAAACTGACTTTGTTAATTAAAGAGTATTCTTTTTTAATGGACAGATAAAACGCTTTTCACTTCAAGAAATAAAGTATTCTGCATTAAAATGTTACACTGTGTATGAAGCAGACATAGCTGCATGTGTTCTTTGTGATTATAATATCATTTTAGAGATAATATGAAAATTAAAGTGGAGAATCCATGCCTACTCTTACCATCTTTACGAGTGATTATCATCTTGGTGTGTTCCCTCTTTTTTTCTACGTAGTTACTTTCTGGAGGCATAATTATAATACAGTTATTCAGAATGTCTCCTGGGGGCCAGCCCAGTGGTATAGTGGTTAAGTTCGCACACTCTGCTTCAGCAGCCCGGTGTTTGTGGGTTTGGATCCCAGGTGCGGACCTACACACCACTCATCAGACCATGCTGTGACGGTGTCCCACATACAAAATACAGGAAGGTTGGCACAGATGTTAGCTCAGGGACAATCTTCCTCACCAAAGAAAGAAAGAAAGAAAGAATGTCTCCTGCTTTCATTCAACTTAACATAGGATGTATTTTATGTTATTTATGTTCCTTATGTAGTTTCCATAATCTTCAATTGTTGCGTCTCTCAGTGAGTAGCTAGACCACAGTTTATTTTGTCATTCTCTTTCTGTGGCATAAAGGTGGTTGTTTAAGTTTTTGTTCAGCATAAAGAATTGTGGGATGAGCTTCTTGGTGGATATAACCCTTTACATATTTTGGATTACTTTCTTAAAATATATTACGAGATAAGATATTATCTAGGTCAAAAGGTTTCAGTATTTGTCTCTTCATACTTTTGCCAATATGCTTTCTAGAAGGTGTACTGTTTTACGCTGTCTTCTCAGCGTATAAGAGTGCTGGTTTTACCTCATCCCTACCAACATTAGGTATTATTATTAAGCTCTTTCTCCTCCTAAAATGCACTTTAAATTTCGCTTTTTGATCATTAGCAAGGCTGACCATTTTTTCATATATATGCTATACTTCCTTTTATATGCCTGTGTTCTTAAGTTCACTTTGGGGTTCTGTTTTGCATTTAGATATTTGATGTCAAAAATGTGACCAATAACATTATAATCAGTGAAAGTCTTATGAAACTGCCTCTGAAAGTAGCAAAAACTGAGAGAGACTTTCTAATATTTTATTTTTGATGTGCTTTTTGGTTTTATACAGGCAACTCACTCGGATACCCTAAAAGGGATACTTTAATCCTTTTTCTCCTTTTTGCCTTATTTCCTTGATTTTTCCCCTAATCTTTAAGCTTGAAATTACAGTTTATTTTTTGATTTTTAAAAAGGAGATGAAGATGGAAAGAACTTATGATTGAATTTATAAAATCACAAAGGATCTGCTGAGTAAGATGAACATGAACTTATTGACTGGTGTAGCAAGATGAGGGGGAACCCCTCAAAGAATGAGCAAGTTAAAGTTGCGTCAAAAAAAGGCAGCAAACTGGGGAAACGTCAACCTCTGTAGATAGCCCAGACCGCACATTTCCAGAACAAGGAGGGCAGGTGCTTCAGACATTTGAAAGATGTCTCTTATGGCATTGAGGCTAATGTGGAAGAGGCCAGCTCTCATGCCCCACCCCAAGAAACCCTCAAGTTCATCAGACTCCTGCATCAAATTCAATAGGGACTTTTTGTGTCCTTTTTAGACATGTGGAATTATAATTTATCGAACTGTTAGTCACCCTGGGGCCTGTGTTTTTTGTCTTGTTTTATTAAATCATTATAGAAAGAAAAAGATGACAAGTGGAAAAGAGGGAATGAACCAGCTCCAGAGAAAAAAATGGAACCTGTTGTTTTTGAGAAAGTTAAAATGGTAAGTGGGCCAGGATTTGCACTGTGTGGATGGCCTCGAGTGTGTTGGTGTGTGTGGAGGGGAGGGGGTGTGGGGTTGATAGCGTACTGCAGCACGGCACCTGGGGCTCAAGGGGGAGGGAGGGTCCATGTTTAGATGAGATCAGCTGCTGCCGTTTGTGCTGCTTTCCCATCGCCTTCTTGCTGCCTAATCCGCTCTGTAACACTTCTCTTGGGGGCCACATGGGAGCTTGGGACCTGCATCTGCCCCATCTGAGCAAGAGGCACGCTCCATGCCAGAGTGCCAGGGCTGTGTGACACCTTCTGAGCAGATGCTACGTTGTCCTTCTCTCGTTAGACTTTCTGTACCTCATCTTCCTGTTGCAGTTAAGAACAGTCCAGAAGCCAGGCCATACTAATCCATTTTAAACAATCCCTTCTTTGTATTCTTGCTCTATCATACTGAAGTAGACAGCTTTCTTTTTCCACAGGACACACTGTGGCTGTAGTAGTAGATAGTCTAATATCAGAGCTTGGAATCTTGGGAGAGGGGACTTTTTGCTATTTGCTTAAGGAAGCGCCTTTTATCATCATTTTGAATCGTCCACAGATCGCAGTCATCAGTGATTTGGCAGAGTGAATTAGGTGGTCTTTACTGATCTCCCTTTTGGTATTAAAGGTTTTATAGTCACTGGGAGATTTGTTGGCTCTCGGCTCTTGTACCATCAGACACCTACCTTTAGTCTTGGCTTTTCCTGGGACCAAAAACTGCTACTTCTGTGGGATCCCCCGATCTGTGGTTGTCTCGGTTTCAGAAAGATCTGTCTCTTCAGAAAGCCAGACAGGCACAGATGATATCTTTGTTTTTCACTTTAGGTTTGATTTATGCCCTCGTGCCTCCTGACTTGATTCTTTCACCTGACGCTTCCTGAGTCTTGTCTCTGAATAACAGCAACCATGCCACTGGAATACCTGTGGCTTTACAATGGAGAGGGGGGAAAAGCCTTCAAAAACACCTGCTTATTTCTTTCTATAACATATTTTCACCTTAGCCACAGAAAAAAGAGGATCCACAGCTACCTCGGAAGAGCTCCCCGAAATCCACAGCACCTGTCATGGATTTGTTGGGCCTTGGTAAGAGTTAGAATTTTTCACTCCCATAATCTTACAAATTTTGATGAATTCTCTGTGACCCTGGGAGGATAGGCAGAGACAAGAGTCTTCAGTTTGTGTCTTCGTCACTAAGATTGTTCTCTCTTGTTCTTCCTGTTGTTTTACATCTGAGCAGTTGTTCTCAGGAAGTGTTTATGGTGAGATTTTTCAGAGCGACAGTAAAATGTTGTGGTTAAGAACATGGCCTTTGGAGCCAGAGTCCCAGCTCTGCCACTTGCTATCTGTGTGACCCGGGGTAGCTTCCTCATTCTCTGAACATTGCTTTCCTAATCTGTGCAGTGAGGGTGATAAGAGTCTACTTCAGAGGTGTCGTTGGAAGGACGAAAGGAGATAATGCCTCTAAAACTCTTAGCCTCGTGCCTGCACTCATTAAACGTTAGCAAGTTTACTAAGCCAGCGCCTGTGAGCCCTGCCCCCGTCCTTCTCATTTTTCAGGTGAGACCTGTTTCTGAGATGGCCTATTACCTTGTGGTCATTTTCCCCCAAACCTTTGAAACCCTGAGCTAGTGATTCTGCCCCTGTCAGAAACAGAGTCTAGTCTGAACCTTTCACAGTACCGCTGGCTGTCCTTTGTTTCAGCCCATTTCCGCTGATTTAGGCTGTTGGCTACTTAGGCTTCTAATTTCTATACCTTTCATTTCTCTCTGAAAATGAATCCTACGCAGCTTTGCCCCTCAAATAGCCAGCAGGGAGCCAGCCAGCCCCCTTGCTGCGGGGCTGATGCAGCCTCCAGGCCTGGGCTGTTGCTGTCCTGGGCCTGATGGCTGGGCTACAGGCTTCTCCAGCGTGCTCTTGGGAATGTGGGGTGAGGCCTCCTTTTAGATGCCCCATCCAAGCTAGATGGTTCCAGAAAAGTCAAGATTTCCAGGTCCATGATGGAGCATGTGGGCCTTCCCTGTCTGCTTCATGTCCAGAATAGGAGGAAGGCATGGGCTTAATGAGCAGCGCTCCATTTTAACTGTGATCTCTCTTTCCAGATGCTCCTGTGTCCTGCTCCGCTGCAAATAGTAAGACCAGCAATACCCTAGAGAAGGATTTAGATCTTTTGGCCTCTGTTCCGTCCCCCTCTTCTTCGGTTTCCAGAAAGGTGAGTCTTGTGGGTTCCTTTAGAGGATTAGAGAGCATTCTGAAAAGGGTGATTTTGATAACCTAATCATGGACCCAAGTCATGCTTCCTTGGTAGAATTGGACTTTGATTTTCTTGATTCTTCCCTGAACACTGTGTCATCTCTGATACAGCCTAAGATTACTATTCATTCCATTTTGTTTCCTGCCCAAAAAGAGTGGGCTTCTGTTGAAGGTGTGACAAATTATAAAGGCTGATACTTCGGGTCAGCTCTTCAGCCTGAGTTATTGCCAGAGAACTTGTAGCTATGAAAGACTTGAAACTTTTAATGGCTACCATCTGTGGAATACCTGCAATGTACCAGGCACGGTGCTAGGTGATTTTGTATGTTTCATTTATAATTTAAAATATTCACCACAACCCTGCAAAATGGATATTTAATAGGTGAAACATTAGTTCAGAAAAGTTATATGACTTAGCCTCTCATTATGCAACCAGTAAATGGCTGCTCTGGGATCTAAACTCAGTTCTCTCTGGCTGCATCATTTGTAGGTTGTTTTTATTTCTTTGTTTGTTTTTCGCCAAATCACGTTGTTTTGCCAAAGGACCAAGAATTGTACCAGAGCTTAACTATCAGGTGTTTTCAGATATTTGTATCGTGAAAATGTCAGGACGCGATTCGCTTGAGCCGTGAATCCTTACTGCGAATGTTAGAAGCCGCAGAGAGATGAGGGCGGTCCTTGCAGAGATCCCATGAGGACCATTCCAATTTGCCCTCTGCCCTCTTTGCCGTAAGGTTGTGGGTTCCATGCCAACTGCAGGGAGTGCTGGCTCTGTTCCTGAAAACCTGAACCTGTTTCCGGAGCCAGGGAGCAAATCAGAAGAAACGGGCAAGAAACAGCTTTCTAAAGACTCCATCCTTTCGCTGTATGGATCCCAGACGCCTCAAATGCCTGCCCAAGGTAGAGTTCATGGGGGTCCTGGCAATATGCCAGATAGAGATGCGAGGACTTACATGCAGGAATTATTTGTTAAAATGGGGGCACTTGCTTTGGGGGCCAGGATGTCATACTGCAGACAAGCCTGAACATGACATTTCTTGTGAAGCCACAAAATATCTGCAGATAGCTAGAACTCAGAGCCATACTTGGGGTCTGGTTTCACACCTCCGCAAAGTCTAAAGGGAAGTGGCTAGGCCAGCGGCCCCTTGATAAGCCACTGCAAGTCTTAGAGGAAATCTAACAGTTTTTCTGTGTAAAAGAGCATTCTAGGTTGAGTAGTCCTGAGAAATTCTAGCTAGAAAGGAGTAGCCAGTGGGAGTTTGGACTGATTTTGTGTGGTTTCCTCTCTAACAGAACTGTATGTGTGTTTTCTCGGCAGCAATGTTCATGGCTCCTGCTCAGATGGCATATCCCACAGCCTACCCCAGCTTCCCTGGGGTCACACCTCCGAACAGCATAATGGGGAGCATGATGCCCCCACCAGTAGGCATGGTACCGCAGCCTGGAGCCTCTGGGATGGTTGCCCCCATGGCCATGCCTGCAGGCTATATGGGTGGCATGCAGGCATCAATGATGGGTGTACCAAATGGGATGATGACCACTCAGCAGGCTGGCTACATGGCAGGCATGGCAGCTATGCCCCAGACTATGTATGGGGTTCAGCCAGCTCAGCAGCTGCAATGGAACCTTACTCAGGTAAGCTATCCCATTTTACTCAGGACGAGAGTTTTGGCACTTTTTCTTCCACCTTATGTCTGTCTCTTATCCTTTGAATCCTGAAAGTAAATGAGATAATGCCAGAGACATTCTTAGGTTTGCTTTTTTTCCCTAGAAGGTCTATCTAATGTCAGAATATCTGAGGAATTCTGGGTTCCTGTAGAATGAGAGTAACTGCCTAAATCTAAATTTCTCCACACATTCATCGAGAAAAAAACAAAAACCTGTACAGATAAAATAGGAGTGCAGATAAAACCACCCATATGCAATCCACGACTACTGCATCTAGTAGAAAATACTACAGACTTCAGATTACATGGCACCTAAATCCAGCAGAGTCAGCATCCCAGGGAGACTGTGAAAAGAGGAGAGGGAGCAGGAGGCTAGAAGTGACAGAACACAGATAAAATCACTCCCTAGAAAGTGAAGACCTACCCTGATTGGAGATATGCTAAGAGGTCTGAGACCTGGCAGGTTAGAACCAGTAACGGTTACTTGGAGAATCAAAAAAAAGGATTGAAATATATAGGATTGTAGGTGATAGCCTTGGAAAAGCATTGCTTCTAGGGGAAATGGGGTTGAATTAGAAGGAGAAGGTGTTGTTTGGAGACCTGGTAGTAAAGGGAAAATAAATGAGAAGTGGAATAGAGAATCACAAAATCAGAAGATACACCCCCATCATTTCACTATACTAACAGAAGAGGGCGCTCTTGAACTAAGAAATCTAGTAAGCATCCCAAAACTCTCACACCTGCCTGTGTTATCGCTGATTCAGAAAAATAAGGCACTACAAAGTAAACAGAAAGTGGCAGACAACACTCACACAACACTACTATGAGAAGAAAATAGAAAATGAAAATCAAAACATTTCAGGAAATGAAAATTCTCCACCAAAAAACAGTCGTGAAGCAGAAGAAAACTGTTACACAGTCCACCAATGTGAATTAAATGTGCTTTAACAAACAACTGCAGATAAGACAAAACAGCTTGAATCAGAAATTCAAAAACTTAGAACCAACATGGACAAAAAGCTGGAGATTGTGAAATGAAAGTTTGGTAAACTGAGGAAAGAAATTTTAAAAAGACACAATTATCTTAGAAATGAAGACTGAATTACAAGTTGGCCAAAGGAGAATAGAGTCAACTGAGATATATTTGGCATTGAAGAAAGGCATGAAACAGCTAAGAGAATGAAAACTAAATATAGAAAACAGTAAAAGGAATCAGAGAGAAAGTAAGATGGAAATTAGGCAAAGAAGGCCTAACACAATTATATTTGGAGACTCCCAATGAAGAAAAACAACATAGTGGAAGAGAATTAAACTATTTAAAACTCTAATACAAGAAAATCTCCTAGAAATAAAAGACTTTAATATAATATTGAAAGAAGCCACTGTGTATCTGTAAAAATTGACCCAAAATGGTCAACTCTAACATATCCCAGTAAACTTTTTGGACTTCATAGAACAAGGAAAATTCTCAGGGCACCAGCCCTCTCCTCATCTCTCCTCCCCCCAAATCTGTCATTTCCAAAGAAAAAACAACACTCAGGTTGACATCAGACTTCCTAACAACAACATACAAAAAGAGAACAATGGCAATAGTATTTTCAGGACACTCAGGTGCATGTGAGACGAGATTTCATAGTCAGCCAAGTTATCCTTTAGGTATCAAGGCTATAAAAGAAATCTTAAATATGCAGGAAATCAGAGAATATCATACGTACAAGCCTTTCCTGAGGCATCTACCTGAAGATAAGCTGCATCCATCTAAGGACTGGGGACATTTTGGCAAAAGGACTGATGGTGAGTGAATGTTTAATTGAGAATCTGACTAAAACAAAGGTAATGACAAGGGTGGAAGAACATATGTTGTATTTTGACAAACAACTAAAATACGATACAACTGAAAGTAATGGGAGGAGAAAGGAGAAGAAAAGGGGAAAGTAGAATAAATTGTTGCAGAGGAAATAGGTGGAAGTCAAAGGACGTAATAAGCTCACAAACCAAATGGTAGAAGCTTGGGAACGGAATAAATGAGATCAAAGACGGAAAGTATTAGTAAAGGTCATCACTAGAACAAAAATATGGAACTTCATGAATACCAAAGGAATTTTTTTACAACAAAATAGAAGACATATGAAGTACAGCAAATATAATAAAACAATAAAAATATAATATGATGGAATTGAGATCAAACATATCAGTCATAGCAATAAGCAGCTCTTCCATTAAAAGAAAACGAAGTTCAAATTGGCTCACAAAGTAATGCCTGATTTTATACTAGATACAAAAAATACAGCTGAAACAAAGTGATTCAAAGTTGGAAAATAAAGAGATAGGCAGAGGAATACCAGACACATGGTGTGTGTGCACACCCACACGAGTGCATGCACGGGCAGTCTTTGTCAGGTTTACGTATCAAGATTATAATTGCTTTATAAAAAATATTTTCGGGGCCAGCCCCGTGGCCGAGTGGTTAAGTTCATGCGCTTCACTGTGGTGGCCCAGGGTTCAGATCCTGGGTGCGGACATGGCACTGCTTGTCAGGCCACATTGAGGCAGCGTCCCATATGCCACAACTAGAAGGACCTGCAACTAAGATATACAACTATGTACCACGGGGGATTTGGGGAGATAAAAAGCAGAAAAAACAAAAGATTGGCCACAGTTGTTAGCTCAGGTACCGATCTTAAAAAAAAAAAAAATTTCATGTTTTCCTTTTTCTGTGGTCTGGAACAATTTATGTAGTATTGATCTTTGGAGATTTGGTAGAATTACCATATGAAATTGTATGGTCCTTTTGCTTTTTTCTATAGTAATTCTTTGGTAGCTTTCTCTGTGTCTTCTGTGGAAGTCAGTTTTGGAAAGCTCTGTTTACCTAGATTATCCAGTTTACCTAGGTTTTCAAATTCCTTTCTCAAAAGTTGTGCCAAGCAGGCTCATGATTTTTTAGTTTCCTGTTTCAGCGGTTGTTTTTCCCTTGTCATTTCTTTTTTTTGAAGATTAGCCTTGACATGACATCTGCTGCCAATCCTCCTCTTTTTGCTGAGGAAGACTGGCCCTGAGCTAACATCCATGCCCATCTTCCTCTACTTTATATGTGGGACGCCTACCACAGCATGGCTTGCCAATCAGTGCCATGTCCGCACCTGGGATCTGAACTGGTGAACCCCGGGCCACCGAAGCAGAATGTGCAAACTTAACCGCTGCGCCACCAGGCCGGCCCCTCCCTTGTTGTTTCTTATTTTGTATGTTTGTGCTCGCCTTTCCCCTCTCCGCTTTTTCATTTAAGTTAGCTAGTGGTCCGTGTATTTTACTTATTTTTTTTAAAACAGCGTTTTGATTTATTTACTAGTTCTACATTTTTCTGTTTTCTACCTCAATTTCTGGGTTATCTTCACTCACTTTGATCTCCTTTTTCCAGCTTTCATACTTGGGATTTTAATTCACTTATTTTTATTCTTTCATGTTTATTTATATAAGTAATGAAGTGTTATAAAACTGATTGGAACATGTCAAAAGGCCACATGAGCCAACTCCTGCAGGCTCCCGCTGTCCAAATATGGGACAATTTGAAGATCAAAAAGAATGACACTAATGGATTATAGCACACTGAAGGAAAAAAAATCCATGAGTCCACAGTGATATTTTTAAAAGATGGATGTGGAATAGAGGGAGGGAAAGCCTTCTTGACAGAAGAATGATGACTCATAATTGTAGAAAGAACAGGGTAGTCACACATTCTCAAAGAAGGACCCCTCAGATGACATTAATTATAATGAAAAAAACGTGATGGATAATACCTTAGCCAAGTGATAAACATAAAATTCCCAACAATGGGACAAATCAATATCATGTGCTTCCTGGTATCTTGTACTGAGAAGGACACAATATCTCTTACATAGAATTCTTGCCAAAAATATTTAACTTGGATCCAATCATGAGAAAACATGAGATAAATCCAAACTGAAGGATTTTCTGCAAAATAACTGGCCTGGATTCTTAAAACAATGTCAGGAAAAAAAGAAGATAGTGGTGGTGGAACTGTACCAGATTAAAGGAGACTAAGGAGATATGAAAATGACATGTATTTTAGGATATTGTATTAATGTTAAATTTCTTGAACATGTTAATTGTATTGTGGTTCTAGGAAACTGTTCTTTCTTAAGAGATGCCTCCTGATTAAGGGGTGAAATGTCACAAGATCTGTAATTTTCAATGCTCATCAAAAATTTTTTTAAAGTTTATAAAATATGGCAAAATGTTAACAATTGGTGAATTTAAGGAAGGGTTATATAAGTTTCATTGTACTACTTTTTCAACTTTTCTGTAAGCTTGAAATTTTCTTTAAAAGTTGGTAGAAATAAAATAGACCTTCTCCTAAAGAAAAAGAACTTATACGGAAAGTATACCAGGCTTGGGAAAATTTAAGGCCTTTTTCTGTGATAAATTGTTTCTTCTGTTCACTGCCAGAGGCCAGTCTTTCAATCTAATTCATAAAGCGGCCCCAGCCCCCACCCAGGCCTTGTTCCACTAACTTTTCTCCCAGGAGCTTCCCTTCTTATACACTGAAGCCCCATTGGTCTTTTTTTTGCCTGCCTTTGTTCGCTCTGAGCAGCTCAGTTTCTTTCTCTTGCTTTTTGTCCTGCTTGAGCGTGCATAAGCACTTTCACTCAGGCTGACAGTAATAACTCTCTGCGGGAGATGACGGGAGCGCTGGCCTGGGGGCTTCTGTTTATACTCAGGGTTGGCTACAGCAAGTTAGCGATAGGCCCTGCTATTTAGGATGAGAGACTGGCAAGGAAAAAGATAATAACTTCTCCTGCTGCTTTTATGTTGACTAGTCCAGGATTCCTTCCTTCCCTCCCAGAGCATTGGTCTCTGTCAACATCTTCCTTCTGGAAAGTCCTTCCTTTCTGTGCTCTGGTGTCCTTGAAGTGATCTAACCGGGTTCAGCGCCGTCATATACCACAGTGGTTTCCCTTTGTCTCATTCTCCTCTCCCCACAGCCGGAAGGACTCCTACCCTGCCTTTTGCACGAACTGGCTGCATGCCCACAGCCTGGCCTCAAAGTCTCCTCTCTCCCTTTCAGATGACCCAGCAGATGGCCGGGATGAACTTCTGTGGAGCCAATGGCATGCTGAGCTATGGACAGTCGATGAATGGCGGGAACGGACAGGCAGCAAACCAGACTCTCAGCCCTCAGATGTGGAAATAAAAACAGGACACCCGTATGGCTGCCACTCCTCAGCTCCCTCTCTCCCCGGTTTTCCTCTTTACCCTACTCCCCCAGCCCCATCCCCTTTTCCTACCAATCTCTGTTTGGTTTAGAAATTGCTCAATCCGTCACTTGGGGTTCGGCACTCCGCCCAGCCCAGCCACTTGCCGAACACGCACACCTCTCTGTTGCTTTATGTTGTACATGTCCCCCAGCCGTCCTGACCTCCTCCCCAGCCTCAGCCCCAGTCTTCTCCTGGCACCAGCACCTTAGAAATTGTTGGCAGAAGGCACTTAAACTGCGGGAGAAATGTGCACACCTTTGAGTACCTTTCCCACAAGGTTAAACCTCCTGTCAGACTCTCAGAAAGGTCTGTAGGTGTTTTGTTTTAGGCAAAGAGGGGAGGGTTTGGAGGTACTTCTATAAGCTATTTCTACATATTTAAATTATTGGTTGAAGAGGGAGGCATCATGCTCGCATGATTTATGGGAATGAAGAAAGTTCTGAAATCAAATTAAATTCTCCATGGATATCAGATCAGGTTGGCCCTACCCCTGGGGTGAGGCAACCTCCTCCTATGAGAATGAGCAAAAATACTACTCTGCTTTGCCCCGAATTGTTTTCTGGATCCTGAGGCTTCAGGACTTGCTGCTTCGGTCAGCCTTGTTAGCACCAAAGACTTTATGAAGGTCCCACACGCCCTTTCCCCACCTCTGTCCTGCCTCCAGTAGGATCTGGCCCCGAGGCTGGAGGACCAGCCCCTCCAGTGGGAATGCAGACCTTAACGAGTGTCCTGCTTGTGCATATATGTGTGGATTCCGCCCTCTCTCTCTCCCCATCTGCTTTGGGTGTTTTTGTTTTTGTTTCTTAGTTTTAGGTTTGCAACAGAGAGGAGTTAATTTATCAACAGCCTAAAAACTGTTGTCAGTTCTTCTTATAGTCAAAAAAATTGCAGTCTCATCGATGGTTCTCTCGTTTCCCCTCTCCCAGGCTGCCGATCACTCTTTCATGCCTGTGTGTCCCGGCTGCTCTGCTTCCCCACCTGTTCCAGGTGTGTGAGGGAGCGCGCCTGGCCACCTTTCCTCTCAGTCATTGTTCACCCCACTGGAAAATTAAAACAAGACAACTTTGCTTAAAAGATTTCCCCTGTGGGAACCACAGTTCCTGGTTGCCTTTCTCCCGTGTGTGTGTCAATTCCTGAATAAACATTGCAGGGAAGGACTGTTTGCTTGATTTACTGTGTGTCACTCTTGGAGGAGGGTGATTTACACCAGTTCTGCTTTCCAGGGGCAGTTCCCTCCCTTTCTGTATTTAAAAAAATTCCATCCTGGGCCTACCCAAGGGCCAGGCCCCCGCTCCGGCAGTCCAAAAGGGGGCCTTTCTCCAGGGGTGTCTAGAGTTGTGAGCTGATGGACCGTGGAGATCTGCACGTGCTAGAGTCTCAGAAGATGGAAACTTGAAGCACGCCCCCCCAATAGATGGAGAAGTGGAGACAGCCCCCTTCCTGCCTTCCTTTGAGTTCTCCTTTAAATACTTGAGACGTAAGTGAGAGGATCGCACAGTGCCTAAGAAAGTGAGCTCTGGATCAGGCTGCCAGTATTCATATCCTTTCTTACTTTGTGACCTGGGCAAGCTCCCACACCCCCAGGTGTCAGTGTAAAATTGGGGTAATGCTGGTACTTAAGGTAAAAATGAAACAATTCCTGTGTTGCATTTAGCATAATATTGGGCACTTAATACTCAAATGTTAGCAAGTATTGTATGCCAGACCTATGGTAGGCATTAATTCATTCAACAATTATGTAATGTGTGTACAATGTGCCAAACACTGTCTTAGGCTCTGGAATAAAGCAATGAATCAAAACTCCCCAATCTCACGGGATAGTGTGGTAGAAGAGATGGGCAATAAACAAGTAAATCAGTCATTTAATTTCAGATAGTAATAATACAGGTTAAGGTAGGTTAAGGGGAGAGAGTGGGTATGGGACCGTTTAGATGGATTAGTCAGAAAGTTACATTTGAAATGAGACCTGAATAAGCAGCCCGTGTGTGGAGAATGGAAAAAGAGGAGAGCAAGTGTAAGTGTCTGCCCTGGAAATTGTTTGACTGGAGGTGTCGATCTGGGAGTCATCAGGGTATGGATGGTATGTGAGACTGGATGAAGTCACCTAAGGAGAAAGAGAAGAGGACTGGGCCTTGGGGCCCATCAGCTTTTAGAATTTGGGAAGAACAGATAAGAAAAGATGAATCTGACATCCTCCCTGCTCCTGAGAAGCTCACAGTCTTGTGGGGCAACAGACTTAGAATCTTATGCAGGGTATTATGGGAGCTGGGGGCACCTGACCCTGGCAGCGAGGCTTCCTAAGGACAGTGGCACTTGAACTGAGTCTTGGAGGAGAGGTAGGAGTTAACCAGTAGGTGGGGTGGGGGTGGGGAGAAGAGTATTCCAGACAGTACCATGTGAACTGAGAGAGAGAGACCTGCAAGAGCACAGAATGTTTGGGGAAGCACACGCAGTTCAGTGTTTCTAAGGGATGATATAAGTCAGGGTGTGGTGAGAGGTGAGGCTGAGGCGGGGTCAGGCCAGATCATGGGGGCTTCCTCTACCCTAGGAAGGAGTTTAGCCTCAATCTTTGTAAACAGTGGCGTGACGTGGTCAGATTTGAGTTTTAGGCAGCTCACTCTTGCATTGCTGAGAACAACGTGTATGAGGGAGCAAGACCAGAATTAGGATACCAGAGAGGCAGCAAGAGCTGAGCAAGGGCCATGATAGGAGGGGCAGAGGAGAATGGAGTGGCTGAGAGCAGCAATTCATGAACTGCTTATGAGGCTCGGGAGATGCTAAAATAAGTTTGGAACATTTTGTATGGAACACAAAAATGCTAAAATAAGTTTGGAAAGACTGCACATTGTGTCACCTCTTGTACATCTAGAATATAATATTCACATAGTAAGGGCTCTGAAAAGTTCTATGGTAAAGGCTTTTTTGGTTTTTTTGATTAATAGACTATTTTTTAGAGTAGTTTTAGGTTCAGGGCAAAATGGAGGGGAAAGTACAGAGAGTTCCCGTATTCCCCCATCATCCCTCCCCCTCCACACACAACCTCCACTACTGTTGACATTCTGCACCACAGTGCCACGTTTGTTACAGCTGATGAACCTGCACTGACACATCATTACCCCAAATCCATAATTTACACTAGGGTTCACTCTTGGTGGTGTATGTTCTCTGGGATTTTGACAAATGTATAATAACATGTAGCCACCATACAGAATAGTTTCACTCCCTTAAAAAACCCCCTGTGCTCTGCCTTTTCATCCTTCCCTCTCCTCTAGCCCCTGCCAACGACTTATTTTTTTTTTACTGTGTCCACAGTTTTGCCTTTTTCAGAATGTTGTATAGTTGGGATCATACAGTATGTAGCCTTTTCAGATTGGCTTCTTTCACTTATCAGTATGCGTTTAATATTCATTCATGTCTTTTCACGGTTTGGGAGCTCATTTGTTTTTTAGCACCAAATACTATTCCGTTGTCTGGATGTGCCACAGTTCCATCATTCACTTACTGAAGGACATGTTGCCTGCTTCCAAGTTTTGGCAATTATAAATAAAGTTGCTGTAAACATCCGTGTGCAGATTTTTGTATGGACATAAGTTTCCAATTCATTTGGGTAAATACCAAGGAATGTGGTTGCTGGATCATATGATAAGAGTGTATTTAGTTTTGTAAGAACCTGCCAAACTGTCTTCCAAAGTGGCTGTGCCATTTTGCATTCCCACCAGCAATGAATGAGTGTCCCTGTTGCTCCACATCCTCACTAGCATTTCGTGTTTTCAGTGTTTTGGATTTTGGCCATTCTAATAGGTGTGTTGTGGTATCTTATTGTTTTAATTTGCAATTCCCTAATTACATGATGTTGAACACCTTCTCATGTGGTTCCGTGCCCTCTGTGTACCTTCTTTGGGGAGGAGCCTGTTCAGGTCTTTGCCCATTTTTTAAATCAGATTGTTTGTTTTCTTACTGTTGAGTTTCAAGAGTTCTTTGTATATTTTGGATAATAGTCCTTTATCTGATGTGTCTTTTGCAAATATTTTTTTTCCAGTCTGCGGCTTGTCTTCTCATTCTCTTGAGGAAAGACTTTTTTCGTGGTTTTCTAGGATTTACCAAGACTTATTTTTCCATGGAATTCATTTTTATGGAATACCTATTAACTATAGAATACTATTTGGGAAAAACAACCAGAAAAAATATTTTAGGAGGTAGAGTTGGGCGGTCTCAGTAATGGATGAGATGTGGGATCGAGGCGGGGAGAGGCAGGTGTTAAAGAAATCTCATGTATTTCTAGCTTGTGTGAGAGAGAATTTATAGGAAGAGGAGAAACTGGCTTTTCTCTCTAGGAGGGGAGAATCTGTGTAAAATTAGGAGTTTGGTTTTAGGCATGTTGAATGTGTGGTCCCTGTGATGTAGCCAGGTCTGGTTGATCAGCTGGAAAGGGATTTAGGAGTCTGAGGTTCAAGGAAGAGGCCGGGATGGAGAAATGAACTTGAGAGTCAGCCCCTTGGAGGTGGTAATTGATTCCATGGGAATGGATGGGATGACAAGGGGTGAATTTTAAAATAAGAGTAGCAGGCTGGGGACAGAACTTTGGGGGAAATATTCATCTTTAATAGGAGTTAAGGGTGAAAGGCCTAAGCAGGAGAGGGGTGGAGTGGGGATGAGGAGTAATAGTCAAAGAGATGGAAAGCAGAACAAACAAGGAAACTGGGGAAGTGCAATGTCAGGGAACCCCACGGACTAGAATATCAAGAAGGAGGGATGATCACAAATGTCAAATTAGCAGGGAAATCCAGTGACATATAAACTGATAAAAGAACTGTTGAATTCAGCATTTGGAAACTTCTGCAAAAAGCAGTTTTAGTGGAGTGGTGGGGCCAGAGGCCAGATTATGGTGGGTTGAGGAGTGGATGGAAGGAGTTGAAAAAGTAGAGAAACAGGCTCTATTACATTAAATATACATGATAAGATTTTAAGAATATTCTATTCTTGAGAATAAAAATAGTGTGTAAATTACAAACTGATGAAGAGGAAAACTTTGGAATAAGAAAATGCAAATAAGCAAAAATATTAGTCATCTCCCTCAAGAAAAAGGCAAGGTAAGAATTTTAAAAATAAGCATTGAAAAGTGGAAAACAATAGAATTTAAAAGTAATATGTTTGAAACAAGTCTAAGTACTCTAAAATACAATAAGTATAAATGGAATAAATACAGTTAAACTATTGAGATTGTCAGATTGGAATTTTAAAATCCACTCCTTGCATCTCAGACTGTTCTTCTAAGATCACTTTCCTTCACCTGAAGTAAATCCTTTGGAATGTCCTTGACTGAAAGTCTCTCTGAGTCTTGCCTGAAGCATAAGGACGGCAAAAAGTTTAAAAGAATGGAAAGACAAAGATTAGGCAAATACTAATCAAAAGTAAGCAGTGATCACTATATTCACAAAATAGACTTTAAGGCAGAAAGCATTATTAGAAACAGGATTTCTGTGTAATAAAGGTTCAATTCACAAGGAAAATATTATAATTCTAAACCAGTAGGCATTTTTTAAAGCCTCAAAATAAATAAAGCAAAAATTGATAGAACTTCAGGAAGAAAGAGACAATTCACCATCAGTGCATAAGAAATCTCCACCAGGCTTTTTTGTAGAAACTGACAAGCTGACTCTAAAATTTATACAGAGATGCAAAGGATCTAGAAAAGCCATGACAATTTTGGAAATAGGATGAACAAAGTTGGAGAGATTACACTACCAGATTTTAAGATTTATTATGAAACTAGAATAATTAAGAGTGTGGAATTGGTGCAGGATAAACATAGAGACCAACAGAATACAGAACCCAGAAACATCCCCCAACACATATTGATTTATGAAAGTGGCAATGCAGAGCAGTGGATTAAAGGAAGTCTTTCTAATAAAGCATGTTGGGACACTAGATATACGTACAGAAAAAAGTAAAAGTTGACCCCCTACCTCATACCATAACAAAAGTGAATGCTAGATGGATTGCAGGTCTAAATGTGAAATGCAAAATGATAAAGCTCCTAAAAGAGAATATGAGAGAATATCTTCATGACCATGGTGGGAGGGAAGGCTGAAACAGGAGTTAAAAAGTACTAATCATAAAGGAAAAGATTGATAAAGTTGACTAGATTAAAAGTAAGAACTGTTTATCAAGTGATTCTGTCAAGAGAGTGGAAAGACGTCACTGAATAAGAGAAAATACTCAAAACACATATGATAAAGGGCTGTGTCCAGAATATGAAGAACTGCAAAATAAGAAAAGACAACCTAATAGAAAAATAGTCAATGGAGACCTGACCAGGCACTTCAAGAGGATGCCCAAATGACTAACAATTATATGAAGAGATGACCAATCTCGTTAGTAATGGGGGAAATACAGATAAAAACCACAATGAGACATCACTAAACACCTACCAGAATGGCCAAAATGGAAAAAGATAATCCAAGTGTTGACAAGAATGTGGAGAAATGGGGGCTCTTTTTTGTTTTTTTTAGGAAGATTAGCCCTGAGCTAACATCGGCTGCCAATCTTCCTCTTTTTGCTGAGGAATACTGGCCCTGAGCTCACATCCATGCCCATCATCCTCTACTTTATATGTTGGATGCCTGCCACAGCATGGCTTGCCAAGCGGTGCCATGTCCACACCTGGGATCTGAACTGGTGAACCTCGGGCTGCTGAAGCAGAACGTGCGAACTTAACCTCTGTGCCACTGGGCTGGCCCCAGTGGGAGCTCTTATATACAACTGGTGGGAGTGCAAATTGATACGACTACTTTGGAGAATGGTTTAGTATTATCTATTAAGGTTGCTAGATAGATATACCTGTGGCCCAGAAATTCTGCTCCTAGGTATATACCAAATAGAAATGCATGTATGTAAGCATTAAGAGACAAGAATGTTCATGGAAGGAAGCATTACTCATAATAGCTTCAAACCAGAAATCCAAATGTCCATCTGCAGAAAAATGGATAAATAAGTGGTGGTGTATTCATATGATAGAATGCTAAACAGTAATAGAAATTATCAAACTATGGTTATATACAACCACATAGAGGAATCTCACAAACTTATTGTTGAACACATTTTTCACTATATCATTTGAAAGTATTTTGCAGACATAGTAATGCTTCATCCCTAAATATGTGAGCATGTGCCCCCTAAGAATGATACGCTCCTATATAATCCTAACACCATTTTCATACCAATGAAAACAATAATTTCATATTACAAGTCAGTCTATTTTCAATTTTTTCCCAGTTATCACAAAAATTTCTTGTTGCTTTTTAAAAAATCCAATCTAGGTTTATGCATTGCATTTGGTTATTATGTCTATTTGGTTTCTTTTAGTTTGGAACAATGCCCCTAACTTCTGTTTTCCACAACATTGACTTTTGAGGGGCTTAAGCCAATTGTTTGGTAGAAAGTTCCACACTTTTGACCTACCTGGAAACTGGAAATTAGGTCTAGAGGCTTGATTAGATTCAGGTATTTTTGGAAAGAATACCACATGATTTATTTTGGGTACATCATATCATACCAGGGAGCAAATAATACCCAGAGAAATAGGCTTATACAGTTATTGGCAAAAGTATGAGGAATTCATGTGAAAATATTGAGGGTGTTCAGTCAAGAAGAGAAGATGTAATTGAAGGTCTGGTGGTATTTATTGATATGGATGCACCTACCACAGATTTTTAGATTTAATGTTCTGGATCCGGCATCTGGTCATGTTTTAATAGACAAAGCTGAACATAACACTGGCCAATCCTAAAAGCTGAGATGACAGAAATTCCTTTGTATAATGTGGAGAAGGGAATTCAAGACTCCGAGAATTCTGGAATGAATTACTAAATATGTCGTCCCTTTTCCCAACCTGTCCCGGGCAGAACCCTGAAGACGGTCCCTTTACCAAAGACTTGAGACATGCTTTGTTACAGAAGTACTAGAACATTAAAACGTGACTTAGTAGGTGTTCCCCATAGGTCAAGAGTGCTAGTGACGTGTACTTCCTGTTTCCAGGGGAGTTGATGTGTTTCCAGTAGTAGCCTTTAACAGTGGCCCACTTGCAATTTATAGTAATCACAATGCATACCAAGATTTTAGGAAGTGCTTACTTGTGGATAGGGTCTCTGATAAATGGCAGCTCACTAAAGTCCTACCTGATCTGGAGAGCCAAAATTTCTCCAGGTTTGGAGACAGATACCATCAAGACAGAAATGCAACCCTGCATTCTATTGCTAGACCTGGGCTAGTTCACAGATCTAAAGCCTGTTGAATAATGGGGAACCCAGGAGCGGGGGAGCTTATAAAAGTCCTATAAGTGCATAATGTGTGTCTTACTCCTGGCCTTCCCCAAAGGGACTCATACCATTTTATCTGGGTAACTACACTGGAGAAACCACACAAACACTTTGGCAACAATTGGACGCTAGCTGTTAGCTATCGCTGATTCCTGAATACCCATAATGTCGTTGGCCACTTGTCATTGTGGGAGCATATGAGGATCAAGTAACAATGGAGTTTTGACCTAAGTCAGCCTCACCACTGGCCCAGTGGAGCCTTAAGTCCCTCCTATAATTGTTTCCCCAAGTTCTCAAATGTCTAGTTAGAAAAGATGTCCTTAGAAACTGATAGAATTCCCACATTGCCTTGCTGACCTGTGAAGTAAGGACTGTTAAGAAAGAAATGGAGAAGCAGCAGCTCCTGGAGCTCTTCCCTACCAAAATAATAAATTGACAGCAGTATTCCCTCTCTGGGGGAGCTGTAGAGATTAGTGTTACCACAGAGACTTAGATGCGGCAGTGATGATTCCTGTCACATGTCCACTTAACTGGTCAGTGTAGCTGGTGCAGAAGATGGGTGGGTTTGGGAGAAGGACAGTAGATTATCATTAACTTCATCAGGCTAATAGCTTCAAACTGTGAGATACCCATTGCAGCTGCTATTCCAGAATTCACTTTCTTATTGAATCAAATCAGGACAGTGCCTGACACCTAATATACATCTATTACCATGATAATTTGGGAGGGGGGATATATTCCTATTTGTATATGATTATTATTACTATTATCATTATTATTATTATTTTGCTGAGGAAGTTAGCCCTGAGCTAATATCTGTGCCAATCTTCCTCCACTTTGTATGTGAGTCACCACCACATCATGGCTGACAAGTGGTGTAGGTCCACACCCAGGATCCAAACCTGCAACCCCAGGCCACAGAAGCAGATTGTGCCAAACCTAACCACTACACCATGGGGCCAGCCCCATTGGGATAACTCTTTTAAAGTGAAGAACAAGTTACTGAAATTTCTACCCTCTGTATTAAAAAAGAGATATAGTACTTGATGAATCTCTTTGGATTTGTGAAGCATATATATTACAGTTGGGTGTGATGGCCCAACCAATTTTTGGGGTGGCCTGAAAAGCTGCCTACTGCAAGTGGAGCCCAGAATAACAGAAGTTTCTTCTTGTTCAGGCTATAAGCAACTCTGCCCTCAGCCCTTATGACCAGTATCAGATCAGGATACGGTATGGAGACTCTTACAAGCCCCAATTAAAGAACCACCAAGGAGGCCACTATGGTTTTCAAAGCTCTGCCCTCTTTTGCAAGTAACTATTTCCCCACCTGGCCCTGGTGGGGATGGAATCCCAGATCTTGACACCCTAGGGCCATGAACCAGAGCTGCCCATCATGAACTGGGTGGTGGTCTGCCTGGGCCATATCCTTGGGGAATCCTCAATATCAGTATCCTTAGATCTTCTTCTCTTAGGTTGACTGGAGTCACCGGAGAAGTTTTTCAAATGTGCTGCCCATGGAGTCCAGAAGTGGGTGGGAACATTCTGGGAAAAAGGTTGGGCATCTCAAGTTAGGTGTGTAAGTTTTCTTATATCCTCGCCCCATTCCCTCCTTCATTTTCAGCTTGGTACCCTGCCCTCCACTGTGCCTGTTGTCCTTCAGTTCAGAGACCCCTCTGTTATATCCTCTGCTCAGACTACTCCTCCAGTCTCCTGCAGAGAGGTAAAAGACAGTCACCTGACTGTAGAGTAGCGTAGGGATGCTGGGAATCTAACAGCTTCTCCAACAGATTTGCAACCAGTATTCTTTTTTTAACATCACTTTCACTTCCCATTTTCAGAGGTACCCCCAGGCAATCAATTTCTTTGCTTTTTGGGATTCTGCAATGTAAATTGGGTTGCTTCTTGGCTTTACACACTGCTCGCTTAGGATTCAGCCTTTTCAGGACTCATAAGGCTGTCACCGCTCACCCAATCTGTTTCTAGTTTTCAGAATTCTGTTGTTTTTCTCCTCTGCATTCCATTTGTCCCTGTGGGTTTATACCTTTGGTTTTAAATCCCCTCTTCTGCAGTTATGATGGGATTTTGTGAGGGAGTGGAGCTAAATACGTGTGTTCCATGTGTCCCCTGTAACCAGAATATAAGACCACAAGACAGGGACTGGGAAGGCAGACAGGCCAGGGACGAGAGCCTTCTTTTGTGAAGGGGTGTAGTTTTCCTAGGGAAGGGAGTTTTAGACTGAAAGTCTCAAAGAAAAGGGCACCTGTGGGATGAGGGTTGTGAGTACAGCCCATGGGAAGTCCCATGCTGTCAAGTACTTTCTCTTTTAGAGGGTTCAAGTTAATTACAATTTCAATTCTGAATTTCCCTGGCTCTCCCACAAAAATTATCATAAAAATGTACAGTCTGGTTTACTAATTTTGTGAGGACTTAAGGAAAACAAGATGAAGATGGCTTTGTTCTTCCTGTTGTATCCCAGGATGGAGAAGGGGCATTAGCTCTGAGTACCCACCCCTAGTGAAACCGGTAGCTGCAAAGAGACCCCAGATGCTGGAGGATTGTCCCAGAGAGGACAAGAGAAGAGAGAATAACCTTCTGTTTACTCTCATGTGTTAGTGAAGGTTGTTCCTTTGAAGAGAAAGAAGGACTCCAGCAAAATTCCGAATTATTTAAGTGGAGTGGCAAGATGGCTTATAAACTGAATGAATTCACTGGAAGCAGAAGCTCAGAGCCAGGGGTGACTGTGAGTCTGAAAGACGGTTTCAGTTGTTACATATTTATCTTTTAAACTGCTTAATTGAAGCGTATCCTACATATAGGGAAGTACACAAATTATAAATGTAAAGCTGGATGTCTATGTTTTTATTTTTAATGTGTACTACAAGGGAACCAACTGATACATTAAATATAGAATTTCAAGGATATTATTGCTTGGGCTGAGGGTAGCGTAGGCTGGTAAGGCGCTCACTTTACAAGGACTGCATGACTTACAGGATCATTGTTCCCATATTCAGTGACTGTCTGATTTGGGTTCTCTCAGAAATAGACCCTGAGACAAGGATTGGACTGCAAATAGTCTATTTGCGAAACACAGGAAATACCAATAGGGACTGCAGGAAGTGAGACAGATAAAGGAAGATAGCCAGGAAGGACATACCGTTAAGCTAGTTATCACTGTAGAAGACTGGAACTTAATCTCACTGAAACTCCGGGAAACTGCAAAATACAAAACCTCAGAATTATGCCACCTAGTGGAGAGCAAACTGGGCAATGTCATACCAACTGCCAAGAGTCATTGGTTGAGGGCTGGTGGTGGGGGTGATGGGGGCAGGGAGGGGGAGGTGCTAGTCAGTGCTAATTTCTTGACATCTGAGGCAGCCCAGCTTCAGATGCAGAAATGCAGATACTGGCAACTGGCATCCACTGGAGCCACCGCATCCACTGGCGGGTCTGCAGCATATGCACCAGAGACAAACAGCACCAGCTACTGTAACTAAACTTTCGACCATAAATGCTTGGAAGCATGGAGAGTATAGATGATTCTCAGTGCTAGAACATACTCATTCTGCATTCCTTTCAGCATTCTTCTGCTAGAAGTTGACAATCATTTGTTACAGAAAGTATGTAGAAGGTTATATAATTGTAAATTGGAATTGGACCTCTCTCTGTCATTATTGATAATGTTAATTTCCTTTTGACCCTATCATGAATCAGTGGTGAAAATGGTATTTCTAAAGGATAAGGCTGAAAATTATAATGGAAATGTGAACAGTAGAGATGATTTGAATACAATTTACTAATTATGCACAGGGAGAACCTGGGCATGAAGGTTTAAGACAAGTGCCTAACAAAGCTGTTAAGATTGTTAGTCGTATAAGAGTGGGTCACTGAATTCTCCCTTTTTCTCAGATCCATGAAGAGATGGGCAATGATTTCAAACAGCTTCTGTTTCATTCAGAAGCTCATTGGTTTTCCCGCAGCATCTCTTGAAGATGCTAAAATGACTTCATCTTTCTGGATCACATACCCTTTGTGAGAGGATGTGACTAACTGGAACTGCCTCAAGATGTATTTATCACTTGAGCAATCTAAATTCAGTCCTTCGAGGCAAGGTTTAAACCAGTTTTCCACTTGAGAGATCAAGTGCCTTAAATTACAATGTTGTGTGACTGGAGTTGTGGGGTGTAGCTCTTTAAAATGGTGAGTTGGATTCCTTTTGTTCCAACGATATGGTGATTAACCCATCTGAACTACCTCCTGAGACTATATTTTGAAGATTATGAAGAGACATTGAAAAGACTTGATAAAATGCCTTCATAGGGATTTTCCGAATCTGATGGCAGAGATGAATAGACAAGGGGCCCTTTCCCCAGTATCTTTGTAGATATAACCAAATAACTTGGCACATTCTGAAGAACAGATTCTAGATATGACATTAGATGTCTTATCGAAATAAGAGTTTATTTAAAAATTCCGTTAATTTTGGTGAGTTTCTAACTCCATCAAGAATGCAATTATCTTGCCCTTATCCACTATGCACGCATGTGAATTGGGATTTCCAGTGCTGGCTCATATCAAAACTGAAAGATGGAAATTTCTGATTAATACAGAAGCCTATCTTTTTTTTAGTAAGTGACATCAATATAAATATCTCTCCCCACTTTTAAATGGATAAACAATTTCATTCTTTGCATTGAGAAACTTATTTTCAGATATGCACTTTTGTAAATTGACTGGATTTTTTATTACTTCTGTTCATTGTTTTATTTAAATGTTTAACTTCTTGGATTTAATATTATTATTGTACTTTTGTGGCATGTAATACTTTCCTATTTACAGTAGACAAATTTGTTCTCTTTTTGAATGTATTGAAATAAAAAAGGAAGTTGAGGGCTTCAGTATGATGCAGCCAACATCATCTGGCATAAAACCCCAGATCGAGCTCAGTGGCTTTCAGATCATGTTATATTCAGATCATGTTATATTCAGATCATGTTATTTTCAGATCATGTTATATTCGTTTTAATTTGTGCATGTTAACAACCCGGTAAGTATTTTTCTCTATATTCAGACAATCCCTACCAACATATGTTTGTATATATTAGTATATATGCATACATAGATATGCATATATACATAAATACACATATTTGGGGGATAATTATTAAGCTAAATCATATGAAACTGCCTTTTCGTATGTTAAAACTGATCAAATATCAAGAAGTTCATATGGTTTACTGTAATACTTTCTCACTTAAAAATATCTCATGGAAATCCTGCCAAATGACGGCAGAGCGCTAATTCATTCTTTTATCAGGCCTTTACTGTGTCCTGGGTGTGGGTATATCATCACTTATTCAGTGGTTTGCATACTGGTGGGCTTTGACTTTCCTGTCTTCTGCCAGTCGAAGCGGAGCTGCAACAGCCATCCTCGTACGGTCGTCCTTTGTAAGAGAGCTTTTCTTACCAGGGATACATTCTTGGGAGTCCCTTTACCAAAAGAAGTATGTATATATATATGTATTTTTTTATTTGAGTTCATAATAGTTTATATCATTGTGAAATTTCAGTTGTACATTATTTCTTGTCTGTCACCACATGGGTGCTCCCCTTCACCCCCTGTGCCCAACCCCCCCCCCCCTTCCCTGGTAACCACTGAACTGTTTTCTTTGTCCATGTGCTTGTTTGTATTTCACATCTGGTGTTTGTCCTTCTCAGTCTGGCTTATTTCACTTAACATCATTTCCCCTAGGTCCTTCCATGTTGTTGCAGATGGAATGAATTTGTCTTTTTTCCTGGCTGAGTAGTATTCTATTGTATATATACACCACATCTTCTTTATCCAATCATCAGTCGATGGGCACTGGGATAGTTTCCGTGTCTTGGCTGTTGTGTATAGTGCTGTGATGAACATAGGGGTGCATATGTTACTTTGGATTGTTGATTTCAAGTTGTTTGGGTAGATACCCAGTAGTGGGATAGCTGAGCCATATGGTATTTCTTTTTCTTTCTTTTTTTTTTTTTTGAGGAAGATTAGCCCTGAGCTAACATCTGCTGCCAATCCTCCTCTTTTTGCTGAGGAAGACTGGCCCTGAGCTAACATCAGTGCCCATCTTCCTCTACTTAACATGTGGGACGCCTACCACAGCATGGCTTGCCAAGCGGTGCCATGTCTATACCCAGGATCCCAACTGGTGAACCCTGAGCCAGCAAAGCGGAATGTGCGCACTCAACCACTGCGCCACCGGGCCGGCCCCTGGTATTTCTATTTTTGGTCTTTTGAGGAATCTCCGTACTATTTTCCATAGTGGCTGTACCAGTTTGCATTCCTACCAGCAGTGTATAAGAGTTCCCCTCTCTCCACACACTCTCCAACATTTGTTATTTTTAGTCTTAGTGATTATAGCCATTTTAACAGGTGTAAGGTGGTATCTTAGTGTAGTTTTGACTTGCATTTACCCAAGGATTGGTGATGTTGAACATCTTTTCATGTGTTTATTGGCGATCTGTATATCTTCCAAAAGACGTATATATTTTTTATTTTGAGAGATGTTGCCCAATTGCTTTCCAAAAAGGCTGGTGCCCACTTCTCTCAGCAATGTATGGGAATAGTCTCTCTCTGCATTCCCACTTGCAATAGCTGTTATAGTTCTTATTTTTGCCCAGTTTGGGTGTAAAGTGGTGTCTAATTATTACTTTTAATTTGCATATTTGGCTATCTTTTCATGTGCTTGTTGACTATTTGGATTTCTCTTATGTGAATTATGGCATCATATCCTTTGCCCATTTCCCCATAGGGTTATTTTTTCTCTCCCCACCCCCACCCCTTTTTACATGGCTGAAGCTGACCTGAAGTCAGTAGTTTAGGTATTGTTGTCATTGACTGTGAGTGCCCAAGCATCAGTTAAGTTAGGTACATTGTTGGTACTGAATGTGTTGAGTTTAATTACGATTTTAAATGTCTTAAAAGTTACAAAGAGGTTGGGCATTACAATGAAAAAATTATAATGTACATAAAAAGGTGCAGAAACAGAATAGTATGCGGTATGATAAAAATCTATGCCTAAAAATAGTCTGAAAGAATGCTTTAACAAAGTATAAAATAAAATTTAAGCTATAAGAAAGCATTGTGCATTAATTAAATTGCAGCATTTTTCTTTATTAGTGGTACATAAATAATGGCGTATTTTAAAAGAAATTATATTTTAGAGTCAATCAAATACATATTTTGTCATCTGCATTACAAACATTTGTTTCATATATGTCATCTGTATATTGACTTTATTTAAGGCATCTTTTGCCTACAAAAGTTTTTAATTTTTATATAGCTAAATATGTTGACTGGGTTTCCAGACTTGGTTAAAAGCATTTCTCCCATTGTTAGACTGTATATGTACTCTTTTGGATTTTCTTGCAAGATTTTAGTTTTGTTTTTTAAGAGACAACGCGTTGAGAGTGAAACCGGTGGCCAGATAGCCATTAATGATTATTCTTAAAAGTCATGTAGATAACATATTATCAGACTCTCACAAGGTTCCTTATGGATAACATCTCTGATGCTTGGGTCACCATGGTAACAGGTGCTTAAGTTGTTTTTTAGGAGCTGAGAGTCAACCCCTTGTCCAGTTTAGGCCAGTTGAGACCACCAACGCATCAACTGAGCCTGTGAGAATGTCTGATAGGTGAGCCTTTGACGTTAGGGGGGCAAAACTCCACCCTCAGATCATGCTACCACCACCACTTTGTGAACATGCATCCTATGAAGAGCCGTGACGCTTGATTACACTTGTTCAGATCATCAGTCACGTCACTTTTCCTTACCTCTGATCATCTATCCCCACACTTCAGACCACCTTGCCCGTTTATCCCATAAATATCCTTAATCCTCATTTTCGGGAAGGCAGATTTGAGACTTGTTCTCCCATCTCCTTGTGTGGCTGCCTTGTGAATAGACCTTTCCTCTGATGCAAAACTCATTATCTCAGTGATTGGCATACTGTGCGGCGGGCAAAACGGACCTAGTTCGGTAACAAGAGTTTAATACAACTGGAATTATTTCTAATATGATTCAAGATAGGGATCTATTTTTATTTTCTTCCAGATTGATAAATTCTATAGGCTTCACTTATTAAACAATTCATCCATTTCCTATGGACTTGAGCTACCATCTTCGTCATTTAAAAAATTCTCACATCTACTAGAATCTATTCTTGCATCCCAAGTCTGTTCCATTGGTTTATTTGGCATTTCTCACACCAGTATCATAACTCTTGGCTATAATGACTTTTCAGTATGTTGTGATATCTGGTGAGGCAAGTGTCCCATCACTGTTCTTTTTCTTAGTTTTCTTGTCTTTTCTTGAACCCTATTCTTGCGTGTAAATTTTAAGATCTTTATATCTAGTTCCAAAATCAAAATGAAACCCTGTTTGGATTTTAATAGAAATTGCAATAAAGTTTTATCTTATTTGACAGTTATGATATCAAATCTTTCTCAAATTTCATATGCTTTTACATTTATTCAAAACTTGTCTTATGGTTTTTAATAACTTTTATTTTCATTTTCTTCCTCTACATTTTCTTATTATTAAATTTATTCTAAATATTTTAATTTCTCACTGCTATTAAGGATGGAATATTTCCCCCATTCCATTCTAGGTGCTCATTTTTAGAGCAAGAAAGATACGTATTTTTGTATATTTGTTATGAGGCAAGTCCCTCACATGAAAGTCTCCTATGAATGCTAGTATTTTTTATTAGAGACTTGGGTTTTTCTAGATATTCCATCATGCCATCAGCAAAAAGATATAGCTCTCTCTCTTCCAATATTTGTGCTAGCTTCCTTGTATTATTGTATTTGATAAATTCTCCAAGACAATGTTAAAAATAACGTGCTGGCAAGTTTCTGATTTTAATTGAAATGGTTTTAGTGTTGTACCACTTAGGATGCTATTTTCTATTGTCTTTTGTCAATTGTCTTTGTTATATTTAAGTAATTTCCTTCTATTCCTATTTTACTGAGAGTTTTTAGTATATTAATTAGAACAATGATTAATAAACAGTAAGTGCTCTAAAACTACTTTTTAAACAAATAAAGATACATTAGTAATGACTGCTGAAGTTTATTAACATCCTTTTCAGTAGCTATTGACACGATCACATGGTTTTTCCTTTTGAATTTGATGTTATGGATTATGTCAGTACATTTCCTCAGATTGAAACACCATGGGGAAAACCTTGCTTGATCATATATGTTATTTCTTTAATGCATTGCTAGTTCTATTGCTTATATTTTATTTAGAATATTTGAAATGTAGTCATAAGTTAAATTTATACTTTTTTGTACTTAAAAAAGTAAATTTTAGCATTAAAGTTCTATTTGTGTCATTAAATGAATTAAGGAGCATTCATCTTTTTTCCTTAGTCTGGAACATTTCCCCTTTGTTGGGGACTTTGGCCTACTCATGGGAGTGAGTGCTCAGAAACCAGGTCTCTACTGGGACACTGCCTGCCCCCTGGTCACAGCTCACTGATCAAATGATCTTGCCAATATCGAGAATTTTGAATTGAGCAACACAGACGGGGAGTTGCTAAAACTGAACCATATTAAGGGCGGTGGTTTAGAGGTCATCCTTCTGGGCACCTTACTTCGCCGTGCCCAGAGACACACTAGTTCCTACCTTCCACAGACTGTGCTAATCACTTCTCTGGATTGCCAAAGACACTCCAGATTCCTTCCAATAATCACCCCATCACCATCCATCATCATCATCATCAGCTTTTTAACTTAGAAAGCAATTCTGGTGAACTTGTTACTTGCAAATAAAAGAGACAATCACAAAACCATGTATAAAATCACCTTTCTCAGAACATTTTGATAGTTTTACTTTCCCTTTAAAACAAAACTTAGCTTTCCTGAAATTCTATGATGTGTAACACACGTAGTAGAAACCCTACTTGATTTGTTCTTGTTATGGACTGAATGTTTGTGTCTCTCCCAAATTCAAATTCAGGTTGAAGCCCGAATGTGACTATATTTGGATATAGGGCCATTACGGAAGTGATTAAGGTTAAATGAGATCATAAGGATAGGATTAGTGTCTTTATAAGAAGAAACACCAAAGAAATCTCTCTCTCATCCTATACACACACAAAAAGAGGTCATGTGAGCACACAGCGAGAAGGCAGCCACCTACAAGCCAAGAGAAGAGGCTTCACAATGCAACCTACCTTGTCAGCACCTTGATCTTGGACTTCCCAGCCTCCAAAACTGTAAGAAAGTTGATTTCTTCTATTCAAGCCATCCAGTCTACGGTATTTTGTTGTAGCAGCCCAAACAGACTACAGACTAATACAGTTCCCAAAATGGCTGACTAGTTGTCCTAATGACCCATCAAATAATCTTTCATTACTCCACTAATTTGAAATGCCACTTTTATAATATACTAAATTTAATTAAATTATCAAGCCTGTTTCTGGGCTTCCAATTTCATTTCACTAATTTATGAGTCTATTTTGGCATTAGTTTTTTCTTATTTCGATTATTTGCCTCTCTAATACAAGATTTTATCTTGTATTATATTTGTAGGGCAATTTATACCACTTACATTGGTTAGGGAAGTCTGACTTCATCATGGTTCGAAAATTTTATTGGCCATTCTGGAATACTGACCATTCTAGGTAAATTTTAGAATCACTTAATTTAGTAAAAAGAAAAGTTGAGATTTTCATTAAGGAGCATTAAAACAGAGGAAAGGTGACATATTTAGAATGTTCCATTCCAATCCATGGATATGGCATATGTCACTATTCTCTCCATTTAAATCAGTAACTTTTGTAGTTTTGTTTATGATGTCCCGCATAATTCTTCTTGTTTATTCTTAGGTATATTTTTCCAATATTTTATTATGAAAATACTCAAACATACAGAAAAGTTGAAAGAATTTACAGTGAGCATCCATGCACCACTACCAGACTCTACCATTCACATCTTACTATAGTTTATGCTGTGTTTTTGTTGAGCAGCAGATAGGAGTGTAGACTGCCTGGATTCACCACTTGCAAGCTGTATGAGGCAACTTCTCCAAACCTCAGTTTTCTTATCTGCAAAGTGGGAATAAATAATGGTACTTACCTCAAGGGATTGTTATGAGGACTAAATCGGTTAAAATCTGTAATGTACTGAGAACAAAGCTTCATACTATGTAAATACTATATGCTAATGCATTAGTCTGCATGGGCAGCTATAACAATCACAGACTGGGTGGCTTAAACAACGGGATTTATTTTTGCACAGTTCTGAAGGCTAGAAGTCCCAGACCAAGGTCTGGCAGGGTCAGTTTCTGGTGAGGGCTCTCTTCCTGCTTGTAGATGGTGTCTTCTTGCTTGCTAAACCCTCACATCACCTTTCCTCTGTGCCTGCACTTTGAGAGAGAGAGTAAGCCCTCTCCTGTCTCTTCTTAGAAAGACACTAACCCTAAGGGATCAGGGCCCCACCCTTATGACCTCATTTAATCTTAATTACTTCTTTACTTCAAATACAGCTGCACTAGAGGTTAGGGCTTCACCGTAGGAAATTTTTTGGGGGTGGGAGAGGGGGAAACACAAACATTTAGTCAGTAACAGCCAGCAAGTACATAATTTTATTCTATTTTGTAAATTGTTATTTTTGTAAGCTATTGATGTAGAAGTATACTTGGGAATGATGTACTCCTATTTTATCGAGGAGACAAAACCCAGCAATGAAACAGTATTACATTATAGTCATTTTTTGCAGAAAATACATAAAATACATGAAAAACCATAAACCGTGGGTGTGTGTAGGTAGTCTGTACACCAAATGTTAGCAATGTTACCTCTGTTTCGTGAGATTATATATAACAATTATTTTGCTATTGTCTATTTTCTGGTAAAGCAATTCACCTAAGAACTTACTGAATACTAGAACAAAAAACTACCTGATCGTGGTATTCTTTTAATGAAACATTGGATTCCGTTCCATTTTTAGTCTTTTCCACGTACATATTAAGTGAAAGAGGTATCGATTCTTTTATACCAACGTTGTTTCGACAAAAAAAATGATACAGATGTTTCCCGTTTGTCAAGGCTTTCACGTCTCCCCACAGAAAGATTCACAAACTATTCTCCGCAGAGAAGAGCTGGTACCGTTGAGTAGTCTCTAGGGTGGACGAGAACACAGCCCCGTTTCCTTCCGCAGGAGCAGGGCTGCTTCACCCGGCTTCGGGTCCGGGGATGCTGGCAAGCCGAGAGGGACGGGACCGCCGGGCGAGCATCCCGCGGGGGATGCAGCGAGCCGGCAGGCTGCCCCGGAGGACGCTGGGAACCACGCGCCGAGGCTGCTGCCGCGCAGGCGCAGCGGCCGGGGCTGCACTCCGTGGGAGCATCTCGGTGGCTGCGGGAGGGCGAGGGCGAGGGCGAGGGCGTGGGCGTGCCGTCGGAGCCGGTGAGAGTGGGGTGAGTGGGGTGAGCGGGGCTCGCCCGGGTCTGGGGAGGGGACCAGCGAGGAAGAGCCGGCTCCACTCCGCCCCGTCCGCGGTCGCCCGTGGCGCGCGGTGCACCCAGCGCCCCCGGAGTCGGACAAAGGCTGCGAGGGCAGGGCCCGGCGGGTGCAGTCCTGGAGGAGGGCTTGTCCTCTCCGGTTAGGAAGGGGGAACCGAGGTTAAAGTGCTTACGTGATTTGATGCAGCCGACAACGGAAGGAGCTAGGATTCAAACCCAGATCCTTTTTGATTCTAAATCTCAGACTATTTTAAACATAGTACTACTGCCTAAAACAAAGAATTGGATTTTAGTCATCTCTCTGCTTCCTGACACCAGCACAGTGTTTTGGACCGTGTGGGCTGTGTATATCCGCGGTCTCCGTGTATCTTTTGTAAAAATCTTTCAGTGATTGGGGCAAGTTGTGGAATTCTAACCCTGTAGCTGAGCCTTCTAGATCCTTTTGTTGACTCTGATCTTTTCTGCCCAGCATCGCCAGGAGACTGCAGAGGTGGCTGCTTAGAATCCATACCTGGAGCCTTCAGCTACCTGCTGAGAGATGGAGCTCGAGATGGGAGGTGTTCCTTGAAAGCCTAGACATTAAAAGGTCCAGACTCTGGATTTTGCTACCCTGTGTTCCCCAGGTGCCTGAGAGTGGCGGACACCTGTACAACTGTGAAGCTCCCCGTCAGAGTCTCGGGCAGTTTCCTCATCAAAAGTGGACAAGCCCAACCTGGACACTCTGCCTTGTGGCCTGAGGCTCGAGAGGCCCCCGGAAACGAGTGCCGGAGTCATCATGCTGCAGCGGCTTCTGATCACCCTGCCCACCGAGGCCAGCACCTGGGTGAAGTTGCACCATCCGAAGAAGGCCAAGGAGGCGGTGCCCCTGTGGGAGGGGGTGACTAAGATGTTTGAAGGAGAAGGTGAGAATAGACTGATGGGTGGGATGGAGGAAAAGCAGCATCCTCTAGTGTGAGAAGGAAGGGAGACACCTGAACAGAAGCATCTCTTGGGGAGACAATGGGTAAAAGGTCTCTGGAGTTCTTGATTATGGCTCCTGGCCTGGGGTTTTCCTGAGCAGGAGTGGTCAGTTCAACCTAAAACCAATATTTCAGTGTCATGGCTGTATATATAGTCTTTCTTTTCACCCATGGGCGCATGGGGCAGGGAAGACTTGCCCGACTTTCCTTATTTTGTGGTGAGGAAATGTGAATCAAATGTGGGCCCTGTCCCGGTGCTCGGTGGCTGGGTCAAGAGCAGAGGCAGCAGGGGATGTCCTGGTGAACCTGGGTAACTTGGGTTAGAAAGCAAGAAAGAGCACAAAGACTAATGGATGTGTTTTGGAAGGATGGAACAGCCAGGTGTGAGGGGCTTCCACTGGACAAATTTGAGACAGTTGTAACACCTTGAATAAATAAAATTCCACAAGTTCATGATGACACTTAAAATAGAGAAAGAAGTTGGGGGACTCATTTGTCTACATTGGAGGTGATTAATACACTGATTTCTTACGTTGAAAATAGACTATTATGGGAATGGAGGGTGCATTGACCTTGCTTTTTAGATCATTTCAGATCATTTAGATCATTTTAGATCATTTAGATCAACAATCATTTAGGTTGTTGAGGGAAAGCTCTTTATAGACAATACCTGCCAGTAATAAATGTAGAAGGAATGATAGAAGATTTTACTGTAAATGAAATAAGGCTGATGGGGAACAGGATATTCACATGGTGACAAAGTATCACCCCCACAGGTTACTTGCTAAATGCCAAGGAGAGAACATACTTTTCCAATGGTGACATCTGGTGGTCACTATCTTAACCAAGTGTCCCAAAGATGGGATAACTTGACATTTTGTGCCTTCTGGGTAATGTAATATAAAACATGTGGTGTCACCCATGGAGTATTCCTGCCAAAAATGTTTTACCGGATCCTAGATTAAGCTTAAAGGCTGAACTTCTGGTTTAGAGAAAAGACGGGATGGAGAAATAGGGTAAACCCCACTGTGAGGATAGTCACATTACTCTGGTCTCTTAAAAAGCCAATGTCATGAAAAAAGGGAAAGTTTTATTCTAGAGTAAGAGCCTGGAGGTGACAACCACTTTGAATGTGTGAACCCTGATTGCCTCCTGGTTTGGAAAAAATCCAGAATAAAAGACAGTTTGGGAACAGTTGAGAAAACGTGAATATTGACTGAATGTTTAGATACTATGGAATTACTGTTAACTTTCTTGGGGGTGGTGAACGGTGCTGTGGTTGTGTAGGAGAAGATCTGTGTTTGAGGTATGTAGGAATGAAGTATCATGATTCTGCAGCTTTGAAATGGTTCAGGAAAAAAATCTAGGTAGATGAAGCGAATATGGCAAATGCGAACTATTGTTGCATGTTGGTGGCGGATATAAGAATGTTCAATATTCATGATAAAAAGCTGGGAAAAAACACGAGGACAATAATTTGTGTGCCTTAATTCCTGGTTTATATTTTTAATACCTTAAATTCAGCCAGGATTTCTTGAATTCTAGCCACCTGGCAGGATGTTGTGCTTAACACTTGAGCAGATGGAAGAAGAATGAATCAGATACAGTTTCTACCCATATACTCATACTAATATTCAATCAAGGGAGATAATTATCCCCTCGATAATTTATTATATAAATACATTTTATATTTTATATATGTATAAATTTATATATTTATATATTTATGTATACATTTATATGCTATATAAATAAATTTGTATATTTATTTATACAAATAAATATAATAGGAGACGGCCTGAGATAGATGCTAGAGTAGGGACCAAAACCAAGGTTTTGGGGAGAAGAGGGGAGAGGAAACTTTTCTTCTCATTAAGGGTGTCTGAGAAAACTTCACTTGAACTGGTCCAGAAGCTTAACTCAGTTTTTCACTGAGTAGGCCCCTGGTAAAAGGACTGAGGTGGGTGCTATCCGGGTACGTTCAAAGAAGGGTGAGTAGGATTATGTGGGTGGGTGTGTCCAGGGGATGAAGGATGGTGTTTGGAGAAGCTGCTTTGGCCTGGTTGCGGAGGATCTTGAAGACCCTGGTAAAGTGTTTGGAGTTTTCCTCCTGTCGGTGGGGAAGCTTTGGGGATCTTTGAACAGAGGAGAGGCCTGGTAGATGTGTGCTTTTGGACCAGCGTGGACATTGGGAGACGTTAATCCCCAAACAACACACTGCAGGTCCTCCTCATTAAGGAGCCCTCAGGCTGTTCTTGAGTCGCTCTGAATGTCCCTGTTTGTGAAGGTATTGAGAGAGGAGCCACATTCGGCTGGCCTGCAGGCATTGTTTCTGTTTGGGGGATTTGGGGAGATGCAGACCTCCTGGCTCTTTTCCTTCCCCAGCTCTGCTGTCTCAGAATGCTGATGAGACTCAGGGAGAACGTTTTGAGGATGACGTGGCCTCTGGGCCCTCAACAGCAGAATTCCAGGTGGGTTGGAGTTTCCTGTCACTCTTTGAAATTGTTTCTCAGAATTTAAGAGCCTTGGACTTTGATTTTCTTTGCCTCAACTTCCTGGATTGGATTTTCTTAGCCTCTTTGAAACCAGGCTGCATCAACTGATTTCACAGATAATTCCCCACGAGTAGTAACCTTCCTCAGGAACCCTCTTGTTTCTAGCAAACCTCTAGTCCTTTATCCAACAAATTTAAAAATCGTGCCAGGGTGTCATGTAGTTCTTGTCCTTAAACCTCATTGATGTCATCTTGGGGAAAGGCAAACACTGTAAAACCTTTTTAGCAACAGTTAAAAATTAACAGGAGGTTAATTTTAGGTTCTGATGTTCTTGCAGATGTATACGCTTTATTAATGACCAGTAAGAGGGGATTTTTGGTCACGTCCTGGGGCAGAAGTGTAGATGAAAACAGAAGTGAGTAGGGAACCTACTGGCAGGTCACAAAGGGCACAAACTAAATAAGCTGAGCGGAAAAGGAAAGCAGACTTCCAAGAGCAGTTCAGCACTGTCTGTGTATCATAAATGAGCTATTCAGAAAGCCCATTGGCAACTGGCAAAGCTCTATGTTGCCAAGCCCTGGAAGCATAGGGAAACTCAGAAAATTCTGGAGTACTCAAGAGAAAACCGATATAGAAGGAGATATTATTAGAGAACAGAAGAGTTTTAAAGTGGATCTCAGCTTCCAGAGTCGCATGGTACAGGGTTCAATCCCACGTCTTTAACCTTCAAGTTCAGTTTTCTCATTGGTTAAAGGTGGATGCTAATGTCAGCCTAATAGGCCTGAAATGCATTCCAGAATTATTTACAATACATAAAAAGCATTAAATCCATACTTAAGGAATTTTTTATTATCTCAGCTTTCTGGCTTCTGGGTTCTCTTTGCATTTGATAGTTTTTTAAAAAAATAACTATCAGGGGCCGGCCCGGTGGCATACTGGCTAAGTTTGAGCATTCCACTTTGGCGGCCCGGGGTTTGCAGGTTCGGATCCCAGGCACAGACCTGGCACCACGTGTCAAGCCGTGCTATGGTGGCATCCCAGATAAAACAAAGGAAGATTGGCACAGATGTTAGCTCAGCGGCAATCTTCCTCAAGCAAAAAGAGGAAGACTGGCAACAGATGTTCACTCAGGGCCAATCTTCCTCACAAAAGAAAAACTATCAAATGATGGTTTAATTTACGTAGATGATACCTAACAGGCTTTGGTACTGCACAACACAGTGTCTGCTTTGGTCAAGGGATCTTCCTTACTAGGCAGAATTCATGCTCCCTCCACAAACGTGTTGTTCTTGCATATTTTCCTTACTAAAAGAAATGCCCAGCTAAGGGTATTTACCTATGCTGAAATGTTCTCATTTTAACCAATTCTTTCAGCCCAACAAAGGTCCGTCTTCTCCTGTGGCCTTAGCCCCTTTTGAACTCTCCCCTTTCTCAAATATTCCTGGTATTTATTGTTTTTAATCTAAAATACTATATGCTTTTCTGTGGCGTTCTTTAGTATTGCATGAGCATTTTGCCTTCAGCCAAGTCATAAGTTGCAAAAGACAACTTACACGCTCTCTGCCTTGTTTTGTAACCTCCAGCAGAGTGTCAGGCAATCAGTTTTCAAGAGAGTCTCCAGGAAAACTTGGCTAGAATCTCTTAGCATCCGGACAAGGTCAGAACAACTTTCCTGAACTCTGGCTGAAAAGGAACATACTTGTTATTCTAGGAACTGTTGACCTTCAAGGACATATCTGTGGACTTCACCCAGGAGGAGTGGGGGCAGCTGGCCCCTGGTCACCGGACTCTGTACCGGGAGGTGATGCTGGAGAACTACGGGAACCTGGTCTCAGTGGGTAAGGATGGGTTCTGTGACTAGAACCTACCTATTGGAAGAAAGTCTTTATTTCTAAGTTGAGTGCTATGCTTGGGTTTTGAGTTCTGTATCAGAGGTTTCTAGTTCATTCCGAACAGCAATTCAGGATTGCTTTGGTCTTTTCTGCGCTGGTCTTTCCCCTATACCCTTCAGAAGGCCTGAATCCCAAAGAACTATTTTTAAATTCTTGGGATGACTCTTTGACCTCAGCACATGTAGTTTTTATTTCTTCGTGAGCAGGATATCAGCTTTCCAAACCTGGTGTGATTTCCCAGCTGGAGAAAGGAGAAGAACCATGGCTGATCGAGAGAGAGATTTCAGACGGTCCAACTTCAGGTAAGAGCAAGACAGATGGGGCCTTGGTCAGCTTTGCGAGAGAGTTCCACTCAATGGCTTCTCCAGGCTGTGGGGAAGGCAAAAGCCATCTGCATGGGACCCACGAGAAACCTGGTTGCCACTCTGTTACCCTTTCCTGCACTTGCCTCTTCTCTTTAGTTTCTTTGGAGTCAGAGGAAAAGAGATGCCTTTCTCATCAGCGTTAGCCTTCTGCACCATTTCTCCTGACCTGACTTTCATGATTTTCTTGCTTTTTCCAGCATTCCACACCTTACCCTGATCATAATTTCCTTCTCCTGTCCATTCAGCTATTCATGGATCTCTCCTCATTAAACGCACCGCCCTTCCCCAGATTCTCATGTCATTTATCAGGGGTTTCACTTTCTCTCATGATTCCATTTAATATTTTTTCCTCAATTTTATTCTGTGATCATAGCTTCAACTCTGATTCTAACCTGTGTAATTTAACATTTTATTTCAGATAATTTATGACTCTTTGAGAAATCGCCACTGCATTCCTTCTTACCAAATCCAATGGCTTTTAACAGTGTTCTTCAACTTGTAAGATCAGGAATAATGACAGCTGTTTGCCTAGCTGGCCTCTGTGAGTCCTGTGCCTCCCTCAGCCCCATCTCACAAATGAGGGAAAGAGGCCTCATAGGCTAAGAAATTTGTATGGGGTCACTTATCTACTACGTGGTGGAGTCAGTGTTTGAATTCTAATCATTCTGTCTCCAGTTTATGTTCTTATGTTGCTGTCCTACATGCAGAATTCAGGTCCAGAGACCTCGCCACCTCCTTGGTGTCATTTCCTCCACCAACTAATTTAGTACTTTCTGTCTTGTCTCTCTCTCTCATTGTTTTTTCAGTGCTTCTCATCAACATCTTTTTTAATGCAGATGTATCATTTCTGCCTTCGTTAGAATAGGTTAAACTACGGCAGCAAATAGACTTTAAAACTTGGCTCAAACACAATAGGGGTTTCTTGCTCGTGTCCTGGTCTGGGGGAACTGTTAGTTCAATGGACAGTTCTTCTCCACCTGGCGAATCTGGGACCAAGATTCCTTCCACACGGTGGCTCCAGCATCCCCTAGGGCCTCCGCATCTTCTAAATTCAGCCAGCAGTAGAATAAGAGCACAGAGGAGCTCCTTCGGGAGGTTTTTATGGGCCAGCCTGGAGTGGTCCACATCACTTACATTCATTTGTTTAATGGGGGACTTCACTCAATCAATTCAAGGAAGATTGGGAAGTACAGGGTAGTTGTGTGTCCAGAAATGGGGAGAGCAGATTTCAGTGAACAGCCAGCAGTCTCTGCCACAATCCCCGAGGAGCCTTTTACTCTGCTTTTCTATTTCTGTAGAAACTCCCACAGATGCATTGTGAGGGTTTCAGCTAGCCCTTTGACACCTGTATTCTCCATATTTTCATCTTTGCCTTACACGTCCGTATGAACTCTATTCCCACATATCCCTGGTGTTTAGGGCATCTCTGCATAGAGCTACTGTGTCACTTCAACCCCAGTATGTCCAAAAACAGAAGCCATCTTCTCTCCCAAACGAACTTCTCATCCTGACTCCTCATTCCTTTCAGTCTCAAATACTAGAAATCATTTGCCAGCAAGACTGTATCATGTTTTCTACTGTCAGTTTTTCCCTCATTCCCCATGGCTTCTTCTTTGATGTTACTGCTAGATGCACTTCTTTTCATCTCTCTTGATGATGTGCTGAGCCACGTTCCCATCACCTCATGCCTAGGACTGTCATTTCTCGTTGCATTTGTTGATGTCTTATTTTCTTTTTCTGAATCGTTTTGAATGCTACCACTACATTTGACCACTTGAAATGTAACATTTATCTTGTTCTTACCATAAAAAGAAAAGTTAAGTGACTCCCTATTATGGATAGTAAGTAATATAAACATCTCTATTTGCTTTTTAAGTCCACTCCAAAATGTGTCTAGCTATCACTGAGCGCTTTGTATGTGCTGTTACTGAAGTGAGATTAGAAATCCTGAGGAATAAGATTTTGCTCTGAACAGGAAATATTGGTGCTTTAGGATGGCAGGGTCTAGAATGGATGGATAGGAATAGGAAGAGTAAAAATCAGGGAAATGCCCTCATCCAAAAATATTGTGCCATGTATACTATGAATAGAATATCTATTCTCTATCCTTTAAGATTTTACAGCATAGTTAATATTTTGTCACAAATTTAGAAACCATTAATTAATATATAGGCAAAAATCATGAAGGTTGATAAAAATCCAGTGAGTTTGCAGGGAAAGGCGCCCACATATACTGAGAGCACAACCCAAGAATTCCTCTTTAGTAAATCTTATGAAATACTGACAGGAGTGTATACAAATGTATGTATAATGATAAAGTGAAAATTTGGAGACCACCTAAATATTTTTCAGGAGGGAAAAGTCAAATTACGATATGTCCACAAAGTAGAATGCAATGCAGTTGTTAAAAAGAATGAGATAAATCTAAATGTACAGACATGGAAGGGGGCCCATAAGGTATAGTTGAGTTAAAAAGCAAAACAAAACAGTTACAGAACTATATGAACACCGTGATCCCTTTTTTTAGTGCATATGTACATTTATGGCCATATATATATAAATGCACACATTCACATATACAGATTGTTGGGAAATGTCTGAATGCATGTATTCCAAAATCCTAAGAGACCAGAGGAAATGAGGATGAGATTGAGAGAGGCTATTCTTTTTTGGTGAATGTATCCGTATATTATTTAATGTTTTATTTTAATGTGTAAAAAGTATGAGATAAATACTTAACTTTTTTTTTAATAAAGAAATTTTTGTCATAGAAATATGGGCTGGAGATGATATGGTATTTGAATCCTGTCTTCTTTAATCTTGACTCTTGATATTTGCCCTTACAATAATGCTCTCTTCTTATTCCATTTCCTCTTGCAATTCACATAAATGAACTCCTTCCAGTTTCTTAAAGTCACGTCACATACTTCTAACAGCTTCTTTGACCACTTCTTCACTTCCTTTCGTATTAGCTGTCTAGTGGCAAGATCGCATTTGAAGACAGTCCAAGCTTCCTTTACCTCGTATATGTTATATTTTTTCCTTCCTGTTCTCACTATGGCCATTTATTTCTTAAAGTGAAGTGAATAATATGGGTCATTTGTAATTTTGGAATTCTTTCAGACTTGGAGAGTAAAACAGAAACCAAAGAGTCACCCTTAAAGAATGACGTGTCATGGGATGAATTACACCATGGCCTGATGATGGAAAGGTCCACAAGAGGAAGCATGTTGTATTCTCCATTGGGAAGAGTCTCAAAATGTGATAAGTTAAAAAGCCACCAGGAAAATCAAGGAATGGGTGAAGGGCAGATCCCCTTGACCCACAAGAACACACCCACTCAGGAGAGAGACCGAGAATCTAACAGATTTGAGAGAAGTATTAATGTGAGCTCAGAAGTTATTCCAGGACCAGTAGGTCCTCCAAGAAAAAGAAACCATGAATATGACATATCTGGAAAGAGAAGTAGATACAGTTTAGATTTAATTAATCATTCAAAGAGTCATACAAGAATGAAAACCTTTGAATGTAATATTTGTGAAAAAATCTTCAAACAGCTCATTCACCTTACAGAACACATGAGAATTCATACTGGAGAGAAACCGTTCAGATGTAAAGAATGTGGAAAAGCCTTTAGCCAAAGTTCATCCCTTATTCCACATCAGAGAATCCACACTGGCGAGAAACCCTATGAATGTAAGGAATGTGGGAAAACCTTCAGACATCCGTCATCTCTTACTCAACATGTTAGAATTCATACTGGGGAGAAGCCCTATGAATGTGGTGTATGTGAGAAAGCATTCAGCCAGAGCATTGGGCTGATCCAGCATTTGAGAACTCACGTTAGAGAGAAACCTTTTACATGCAAAAACTGTGGAAAAGCATTTTTCCAGATTAGACACCTTAGGCAACATGAAATTATTCACACTGGTGTGAAACCTTATATTTGTAAGGTATGCAGTAAAACCTTCAGCCATAGCACGTACCTAACTCAACACCAGAGAACTCATACTGGGGAAAGACCATATAAATGTAAGGAATGTGGGAAAGCCTTCAGCCAGAGAATACATCTTTCTATCCATCAGAGAGTCCACACTGGAGTGAAACCTTATGAATGCAGTCATTGTGGGAAAGCCTTTAGGCATGATTCATCCTTTGCTAAACATCAGAGAATTCATACTGGAGAAAAACCTTATGACTGTAATGAATGTGGAAAAGCCTTCAGCTGCAGTTCGTCACTTATTAGACATTGCAAAACACATTTAAGAAATACTTTTAGCAATGATATGTGAAATATGTTCAACATCAAAGCACCCTCATATTGGAGCAAAAGCCTCTAAGTTAATGGGTTTTTGACTTTTGGATTTCAAGAACCAATACGTTTTTTAAAATGGTTTGACCCAATGTTATAACTATTAGTTTTGCCATATTAAAAACCCACCTATTATCAGCATTGTTTAAGAAAAGAAAGGGCATTTTAATATTTAAAAATGTGGGCAAGAAGGATATAATCATAAAGAATGAGCTTTACATTGAGTTAAGTCAGCTTTATGAAAATCTCCCAAATTATTTTTCTCATTTCAGTATGGGCCAGTGAAAACTTCATCAAGGCAGATCGGTGATCTGTGGACTGGCTTCTGAGAATCACTGTGTTACATATCCGTTTAATGAATCAGAATAAAATATAGTATAACCTTTTACTGGCCTTTGTATGGCTAGAAAAGGTATAAATAAAAATGTTGGTTGGCTCATTTCTCAAAGAAATAATGTTAAATGAAGCTTTCTAGAATTGATAGATAACCTACTATACATGAGATACTTATGTATGTTTTATGATTTTTGTATAGAGAAGAATTTGCAAACTTTTTCTGTAAGGACCAGATAGTAAATATGTTAGGTGTTGTGGCCTTAGGATCTCTGTCAGAACTGCTCGACTCTGCTGTTTTAGTGCAGAAGCATCCAGAGACAGTTTGTAAGCCAGGGTATCTTGACCTTGGCACTGCTGATATTTTGGGCCGGATGCTTTGTTATGGGCAGCTCTGGTAGGTTTAGTAATATCTCTGGCCACAAGATGCCAGTACTTGATGCCAGTAGTCCCCACATCCCTTGTGACAGCCAAAAATGCCTCCAGACATTTCTAGATGTCCCCTGGGGTTCAAGATTGTCCCTACTCGAGAAACACTGGCATAAATGAATGGATGTAGCTGTGTTCCATTAAATTTTATTTAAAAAACAGGTGTCGGGTTGCACTTAACGCAAGGGCCGTAGTTTGCCTCTCCTGCTGTAGAGAATGCAAATGATTAATAATGGCAAGAGACTCTTATGTAATGTCAAATTAGTATGTTTGTGCATATCTATGCCATAAGTCTCATCTCCTTGTCAATGCCTTTGGTATTTTGTTGCAAGAATTTTTTAAAAGTCGCATTTGTAATGCTGTTGAAGAAGCCTAGGAATTATTTATGGCAATGTTTATGCAGACTTCAGTCCATAATGGTGCTTTTTTAATTTATCCATAAGTACTTCTGGATGTATCTCTAAAAGATAAGCACTCTTTAAAAACAACCTACACCTAAAAATATTGGGCCATAATTCCGTAGTACATAGTGATGCCTTTTGAAGATAGCTATACTGAGATTGGTGGCTTGCATTTTAATTGTTTTTAACTTGCCCTTTGACAAGCAGATTTGAAAATGTGCTTTCTGTTGATTGAGAGGGTGTTTTGAGATAGCCCCCAGAACAAGACATCTAGGGGCCCACCAAAGAGGACCAGGGAGCAGGTGACTGCAGGGGCCATGTTGAGGCAGGGAAGTATGAGGGAGAAAGTGGAGGAATTGACTCATAGTACTTCACTACACTTAATAGATACTGCATCCGTCCCAACATAATTGGAGGTAGGTCAGTCTCAACTTCTTACTCTTATGTGGCAGAACAATTCAGTTGACTGAACATTGTCAGTATAAACTATCAAAAGTAAAGCTGTAAATCCAGAATTTATAATATATGCCATTATTTCTAGATTTTTTTCCCATTACTACATTTACTTTTTTTTTTTTTTTACTGGCCTCTAACTCTTAAGTCCTTGTGTGACTTTGATGGGTCAAAGGACAGAGGGGATACACACTGTTCCTTCTGTATGTTCTACCATGTTTCTATGGTTTTAGATTTCCCAAGAATTTGGGTTTCTCTGATTGCTTCTTTAAGTGGAAGTCCTGACTATCACTTTTCTTTACAGTCCCTGCCTCAATGACCTCATATAGTCTTATGGCTTAAAATACCATCTCTATTTAACTGCCAAATTCACATGTCCACCCAGACCTCCCTCCTGAACCCCAGTCTTCTTCCTGCCATCGGCCTTTGCACTAGCTGTTCTTCAGATATCGTGCAGCCTCACCTTCTCATCTTTGCTCAGCTGTTGCCTTTTCACTGAAGCCTATCCTGATCATGCTACTTAATACCGCACCCTGTCCCTTATGCCCTACTCCAACATTCCCAAGCCCCCTTAACTTGCCCTATTGTTTCTTATTCCATCACGCATCGCCTAACATTCTAGATACTTTACAGACCTCTTATGCTTATTGTTTACTGTTGTCTTCCCTTGCTGGTATGTAAGCTTCATGAGGGCAGGGATCTGTTTTGTTCACTGATGGATCACAAGTGCCTAGAAAAGTGCCTGGCACACAGTAGGGACTCAATAAATATTTGTTGGGTTGTTTTGATTTGAACTGAGTTGAATTATGTATCCATGATGACGATAGAGAAAGGCGATCTCTATACTTGCATACCTAGATTGTGTAGGTGAGGAAATCTTTTTTTTTTTTTCTTCGCAAATAGATCAGAATTGATAGGCCTGTAAGAACTGCAAGTCATAAATGACACACTTTTAAGATCGAAGAGTATTTTTAAATTAATTTGCTAAAAATGCAGGTAAATATGGCTGATTAACCACATGAGTTTATCTTTGTCTTGTAAATGTGAGTTTATAAAAAATTGGGGGAAGGGGTTGGCCCAGAGTTCACACATTCTGCTTTGGTGGCCCAGGATTCACGGGTTTGAATCCCGGGTGTGGACCTGTGCACCACTTGTCAGGCCGTGCTGTGGGAGGCATCCCACATATAAAGTAGAGGAATATGGGCATGGATGTTAGCTCAGGGCCAGTCTTCCTCAGCAAAAAGAGGAGGATTGGTGGCAGATGTTGGCTCAGGGCTAATCTTCCTCAAAAAAAAAAAAAAGAAAGAAAGAAAGAAAAATCAATTTGAAAGAAAAAAATTGGGGGAAGATAAAAGACAATACAGGAGCAGGGGGAGAATACAGCAGTAGACAAATGTCAAGACATTTTTGGTAGTGAGAAAACAGAAGAGAAGTTACTGATTCATCAGTGCCTACTGAAAAGTATACAGGCCAGAGGAGGTCCCCAGGAAGGCTGAGGCCTTGGAGACACCGGGCATCATGGAAGACAAGGGGCTGAAAATCAGGATTGGTTGAAATTCTGTGGTTAGATCCTGAGGTCCTCTCATCTACCCTACACTGTGGGCTGCTGAACGCACATCCCTCCCTCTCATGCCTTTCTCCATTCCATTACCACCTTCCCTCATCCCAAAGGAGACTAGAAGTTTGTTCTCTGGAGAAGGACTGGAGTTGATCTGGAATTGGGGACAGCAGACACGGTAGAGATGAGGCGTAAGAAGCAGGGCTAATGGAGACTAATGTAAGTCACCGTACTGAACTGTGAGACCCTCAGCCCCCTGTGTCAGTGAAAGCCAGGATCCCCCACTTCAACAGTCCACACCTTCACCCTGGCAGGAGGTTGGAGGAGTCTTCTCTGGAGAAACTATTTGCCCCTCCCTCCCCAAAAGCACTGACAATTATGGATACCGCAGTGAAAAATCAAGGTCAATGACCCAAACCCCCTGCACATGTAGACTGAGCTCCCAAACTCCAGAAAGCAAAGAGAAACTGAATGATAGGAAATACGTGCATATACACAATTTTTCAGAATTGAACGACATGAATCTTCAGATTAAAAGGATCCATGTACTCAGCACAGTAAATACCAATAGCTACCATTTATCACACACTTGCAATGTATGAGGTACTCTTCTAAGTACTTTATGATATTAACTCATTTAATTCTCAGAAAAATCATCTGAAGTGGGTAATACTGTTATTCTCATTTTACAGGTGAGGAAATAGAGACACAGAGAGGCTCAGTAAGGGTACCCAGAGAGTAAATGGCAGAGCTTGGGTTTGAACCCAGGCAATCTGCTTCCAAAAAGAACCCGTACCAAGGAACGTCATTATGAAATATCACAATTCCAAAGGAAAGGAGAATGTCCTAAAAGTTTCTGGAGCAAGATAATAGGTTATTCACCTATATGGAAATCAGAAAAGCTTTGATACCAACCCTGATATAAGTTTCCCTACATTAAACCCAGCATATATGGGATTGAAACCAAAACACTCATTCCCTGCTTACTCTCTGGCTTCCTGGCTCCAGAATCCACTATCCTCCATGGAGACAGACACAGCCAAGGACAAGCACCTGGATTCGTGATCTCCTCTCTGCAAAGAGATACAGGTTGGTGGGAAAGCTGCTGAGCAGCAAGCTCATGGGCTCCCTCCTCTCTGCAAGTGTCTCAAGGCCAAAGACAGGCTGGTGGGAAAGCTCCGACCAGCAAGGCCATACGCTCCCCCTCCCCTACCTAAAACCCCAAATAAAAACCCTTTTAGCTTTTTGGGGAGTGTGGAATTTCAGAATTAGCTGCCCTCTCTCCTTGCTCAGCGCTGTGCAATAATAAAATTCCTACTTTCTTCCACTACAGCCCGTGTCAGAGATTGGCTTGCTGCACAACAGGTGAGAGAACTCACTTCAGGTTCGGTGTCAGCTTTAGACTTCTCACAGTTACAATCAAATAATGTCTTCTAATTTTTCAGAAAAATGACCTTCAGTCTAGAGTTCTTTGCCCAGCCAACTACAAACAAGAGTGAGGGCAAAATAAAGACATTTTTAGATATGCCAAGTGTCAAAATTTACCTTCCATGCACCCTTTCTTAGAAAGGTATAGGAGGATGGGCTTCACCAAAACAAGTAAGTAAACAAAAAAGAGGCAAAGGATCCAGGGAACAGGGGTCCCCCACAGAGAGGGCAGAAAAGAAACTCAATTTTTCCATTTGTAAATTGAGATAATTAATAAATGGTGTCTGGGATCCATATAGAAAAATTTCCCTCAGATACACAAACATCCAAATTATCTTCCAGTTTTCTTTGTGCGTGTATGTATTCCATTTTTACATTTTTTATACGTAGCTCATCACTCTATATAGAATTTATTTTTGTGACTTTTGAGAATCTTATCACTGAGAAGGTTATTTCCTATATTTTGAGTTTGTGTTTTTACATCCGACGCAGTTGAGGATCCAAACATTTGTGCTTTCCAAATTTCTAGTCAACTATCCAGATGCCCCTCATTCTATGTTATCCTTTCTCAACTGATTGTATGTGCCAAATAAACTATGGACAGCTACATAGATGACCTTATTTAGAACTACATCATCCCTGTGAAGTGGGTACTATTATTTACCCCCATTTTATAAATGAAGACCTAAAGATTTGAGAGGATAAGTGGTATGCCCAAGGTTGCACAGCTAAGCAGTCCCAGAGCTGGATAGGAACTATACCTCAGCTACTGGGTTAAACTGCTGAGATGGGAGGCTGGGCTGTGTGTGACATCCATCTGTGTCTTTACATTCTCCAATGAAACATGGTTTTGATGACAGAAACATATGTAATAGATTTCAAAACAGGTAAATCTCCTCTATTTACTTTTATTTTTCTATAAGTTTCTTCCCCAAATTTGTAGGTTGAAGCCCTAATGCCCCAATGTGGTGGTATTTGGAGATGGGGCCTCTGGGACATAAATAGAGTTAGATGAGTCATGAGAGTGGGACCCTTGTGATGGGATTAGTGCCCTTATAAGAAGAGACACCAGAGGGCTCTCTCTCTCTCTTTCTCCCCTGTGGAGCTCAAAGAAGAGGTCACATGAGCACACAGTGAGATGGCCGCTGCCTATAAGCCAAAAGAAGAGCCCTCAGAATGAAACCTACCTTGCTGGCACCTTGACATTGGACTTCTCAGCCTCTAGAACTGTGGAAAATAAATTTGTATTGTTTAAGCCACCCAGGCTATGTTATTTTGTTATGGGAGCCTGAGCAGACTAATACAATATCATACCTACTTAAATTTCTGGATGAACTTTAATATTCTACACTACTTCTCCCAACTCTATGGGATGTGTGTCCTCTCCCCTTTCACTCCACTTTCTCTCTTCCTCTCTCATTTTAATTTTCCAAAAATGCAATACTTATTCATAGGTGTTGTTTCATGGGGAAAGCCAACCTGGACAATTCAGTACACAGTCCACTAGGGCTAAAATAATGCTTTGGTATCCTTTATTACAGGGATAACAATAACATAGAAGATCATTTTTGTTCTCTCGAGTCCTCTTGTCTGTTTGTGCTTTTACATCATTAGGCTCATGTTGTAGATGCTTTTGGAATTGCAATTGTTTTTCACTGAATGCTAGATGGTGCTCAGGTCCTAAGCCTTCATAGCAGAGTGGTAAAGAGCTTGCACTCGGGAGTCATAAAAGTCTATATTCAGATTCCAGCTCAACAGCTCCCTAATTGTGTGATATTAGTCAAATTACTTCATTTTTCTTAATCTTATTTTGCCACCTGTAAAGAGGCATTTTTATAGGCACTAAACAACAGGTTTGTTATGCTAGGTACCCATAACCACTCAAAAATAGAAACTATCAATATTGCAATTTATGGTTTTTTAACTTGCTACAAAAAAGTAAATGCTCATTTATGGAGAAACAGCAAGGTATAAAGAAAACAAACGAGAGAATACAGGTATTACCAATGTTAGCAATCAGAATCATTCTTGACTCCTCTTTCTCTAAACTATATTCAATACATCAGAAAATTCTGTGGTTCTATCTTCAAAAGGTACCTTTTTCATCACCTCCACTGCTACTACCTGGTCCAGTTCACTATTTTCCCTCACTTGGATTATTGCGCACTTGTATCCCCCACAGTTCATTCTCCAGCTAGCACCCAAATCATTCTGTTAAAATGTAAGTCAGACCATCCTGTTTCTAAGTTCAAAACCCTCAAGGGTTTCCCATTTCTCTCAGAATAGATCCAATGTTCCTTGCTGGTTTGTGATATGCCCACACATGCTCCCACCTCAGGGCCTTTACCTTCTGCGAAGATGCTCTTTCTCCAGTTATCAAAGTGGCTCACTTCCTGAGCTCTTTCAGGTCTCTATTAAAATAGCATCTCATCAGAGGGACATTCCTTGATTATCCTCTATAAAACAACTCCACACTTCTTATTGCTATTCTCTTCGGGGTTGATTATATTTTATCTTCCTTTCTTCCTCTTTCCTAGTTTGAAGTTAGATATTATACTTCTGTTCTTTTCATGGTTGCCCTGAAAGTTATAACAGAAAAGTACATTCATGTAGACAAATATTTTGATGAATCTTCAAAATTAAACACATCTATGTAACGAGCTCATAGATTACAATTAGAAATTATAGCGTTCCAGAAGCACTCCTGTGCTCCCCTTCCAGTCACTATCTTCCAAAAGGTAACTTCTAGCACTATAGATTAATTTCACTTGTTTTTGAACTTTATATAAATGGAATCACACGGTGTGTATTTCTTTTGTGTCTGGTTTCTTTTGCTCAACACTATGTGAGATTCATCGATATCATTGTCTGTAGTTATAGTCTGTTTCTTTTCTTTCTTTCTTTCTTTTTTTTTTTTTGAGGAAGATTAGCCCTGAGCTAACATCTGCTGCCAATCCTCCTCTTTTTGCTGAAGAAGACTGGCCCTGAGCTAACATCCGTGCCCATCTTCCTCTATGTTATATGTGGGATGCCTGCCACAGCATGGCCTGACAAGCAGTGCGTAGGTCTGCAGCTGGGATCCGAACCGGTGAACCCTGGGCTGCTGAAGCAGAACATGTGAACTTAACTGCTGTGCCACTGGGCCGGCCGAAGTATTTTTTTTTTTAACTCTGCATTGAATTCTCGGCTGTCAACTATTTCCTCACGACACATTGAAGATTTCATTGCACTGTCTACTGACTTCCATTATTGCTGATAGTAAGTTAGCTGTCACAATGCCACTTGTGTTAGTTATCAAATTTTGCCACTGTTATTAGTGAGTGATTGGTGCGTAACAAATAACACTGCAACTTAATGGCCTAAAAATAGACATTTTTAATCTTACATTTTTCACGAGTCAATAATTCAGAAGCTGCTTAGATGGAAGGTTCTGGCTCAAGATGCAGTCAATATGAGGTTGGAGTCAAGACGTTGGCCAAGGTTGGAGTTATCTGAAGGCTTGACTGGAGCTAGAGGGTACAATTCCAAGATGGCTCACTCATGTGGCTGGCAAACTGATGCTGGTTATCCAGCTGGCTTTCCTCAGAGCAAGCAATTAAAGAGTGTTCAAGGCAGAAGTGGCAACCTCCTTTAAGACTTAGCTTCTGAAATCACACATTATCACTTCCACCGCATTCTTTTCTTCAGAACTGAGTCTGCCTCACATTCAAGGGGAGAGGAATTAGTCTCCACCTATTGGAGGAAGGTGTGGGCGTGTTTTAAGGCCACCACAACAACCCTTAAGATTTTCTTTTTTTGTCTTTAGTTTTTTGAAGTTTCACTATGACTCGTCTAGGTGTGGATTTCTTTTTATTTATCCTGTTAGAGAGTTATTTGGCTTCTTAAATCTGTCTTTTGGTGGCTTTCATAGGTACTGAAAAATGTTCAGCCATTATTTCTTCAAATACTGTTGTTGCCCCTACCTTCTCTCCTCTTAAACTTATGCTAGATCTTCCCACAGTATCATCGATGTCTCTTATTCTCTCTTCTGTATATTCCATCCTTTTGTTTCTCAATGCTTCATTCTAGATAATCTCTTCTGACCTACCTTCCATTTCATTTATTCTCTATTCAACTATATCTAATCTGCTGTTACATGCATCCACTGAATTCTTCATTTTGTTACTATATTTCTCAGTCATAGAATTTCTATTTAGTTTATTATATCTTTTCTGTTACTTTTTATAGTTTCCAGGTACCTGCCAAAACTGAGTTATTTTTCATTTCTTTGACCAAAGAAAACATAAATTGTTTTATAGTTTACATCTGATAATTCCAAAAGCAATTATCTTCACAGGTCTATTTCTGTTGTTTGTGTTTCTGCTGAAAAACTCACTAAAAGAGTCTAATTTCCTTGTGTACATGGTTATCTTTAATTCTGTACTTAATATTTCTATGAAAACTTATGTGTAGGAACAACTTAAGGCCTACAGTTATAGTGCTTTTCTCCAGAGAGGATTTGTATTTGCTTTTGCCAGGCATCTGATGGCATCACAGTCAGAGACCACCTTAAACCAAGATTGAGACTTGAGACAGGTATTTTTTTTTTTAAAGATTTTATTTTTTTCCTTTTTCTCCCCAAAGCCCCCCCGGTACATAGTTGTGTATTCTTCGTTGTGGGTTCTTCTAGTTGTGGCATGTGGGACACTGCCTCAGCGTGGTCTGATGAGCAGTGCCGTGTCCACGCCCAGGATTCGAACTAACGAAACACTGGGCCGCCTGCAGCGGAGCGCGTGAACTTAACCACTCGGCCACAGGGCCAGCCCCTTGAGACAGGTATTTTGACCCCAGCCTGTAAATTCCTCTGCCGTTCCACTAATTCATCCTCATCCTAAGGGTGTAGCCCTTTTGAGTCCCAATTATTGTACAGAGGGCTTTCTATTTCATTCCCACACATTGTGTTTTATTTATTTTTTCTTTTTGAAGTGCAAAAGGAAGATTATAATTTTTCAGCGAGGTAAATGACCTCAGGGCAAAAGTTCTTTCCAAGTTGGATTACTATCTTGGATCTCGGCTTTCCAGTGTTTGGCCTGTTAGTTCCCTACTATCCTGCCATCTCTCGATTGTTATGGCTGAATTGTGTCCAGTCCCCTTACCCCCAAATTCATATGTCAAAACCCTAACCCCTAGTATCTCAGAATGTGACTGTATTTAAGTGATTAAACTTGTTGACCTTAAACAAATATGCAGCCAGTTATTTCCCCAGCAAAAATGGGTTTGTTTGGGATCAATAAAGAATTGCAACTCAAGATCTGCAACTTGACCAGCCACCTCAAGTTCTGAGACACGAGGGGAGGGGAAACTTCTATTAAGGGGAAGAGGAAGTCAGGAGGGCTACAGTAAAGGAAGAGTCCATTGGAGGAGACTGGAAGTTTGAAGTGTAGTAGCTTTCACTGGCCGAGTGTGACTGTCTCATTGGCTAAGCTCTCGCCAGGCAAGAAAACGAAGTCTTTCTTCTTTCTCTTGAGCTCTGCCCTGTCGTAGGGCATGAAAGCTCCCTCTTCTGGCCTCCGGACTCCATTTTAAATGAGGTTTCTGTTTATTAATTTTCACAAACTTAAATCACTTTGAAGAGCTGATTAAGTTAGAACGAGGCATTAGGGTATGCTCTAATCCAATCTGACCTTCCAAGAAGAGGAAGTTTGGACACAGAGACACCAGGGTCATGCAAATACACAGGGGAAAAACCACGTGAGGACACAAGGAAAAGGTAGTCATTTGCAAGGCAAGGAGAGAGGCCTCAGGAGAAACTAACCCTGCTGAGACCCGGATCCTGGCCTTCTAGCCTCCAGAACTGTGAGAAAATAAATTTCTCTTGTTTAAGTCCCCGAGTCGGTGGTGTTTTGTTATGGCAGCCCTAGCAAACTAATACACTCCTTTGAGAACATTAAAAATAGATATTCCAGACTTTTATTTTTAAATTTTATTGTTGTTTTTTGAAATGGGTTCATATAAATATCCCAGCCTACTATGATCAGAAAGAGGAACTCCAGTCATCCTCTATCCCCATCTCCACAGGCTGCTTCCTTTTTCCTCATAGCTCTTACCGTCACCTGGGGTATCACCTATCTAATTTTCTGTTTATAATTATCGAGTATTTAATTTTGCCAGAATTACGATCCCAGAAAGCCGGGCCTGCGTTTTGAACACTGCTGTATCCTCAGAGCCTGTAACAATGAGTGCAGAGGTAGGCACTGGGAAGATAGTTGTCAGTGAATGAATGAATGAATGAATGACAGAGAAAGGGCTTCCCCACCGGAAGCGCTGGCCGGCCACGTGGTCCCCCGGGACCCCAGTCAGCAAACAGGGCGGTCCGCCCCGGTGGCCGCGGCCCCTGGGTCTGGGCAGCCCCGGGGGTGCGCGTGCCCAGGGGCGCGTTCCGCCGCGTCCGGTGCCGGGTTTTCGGCAGCGCCCTGCATCCCGGCGAGGGCGGGCTGGGGCGGCCGCCGGGGGCGGAGCGGGCCGCGGGGCGCCGAGCCCGCCGGAAGACGCGCGGCCGCTGGGCCGGGAGCCGCGGGGCCGCGGGGGTGGGCCGCACCCCGAGGCCCACGGGGGCCGGCGCGAGGACGACCGGCAGCGCGGCAGCGGCCACGCGCGTCGGGAGGACTGAGGCGCCCGGAGACGCCGGGCTGCGGCCCAGGAGGCGGGGCGCCCGGGGGGCCTGGCCGCCGCCGGCCGGCTGCATCCTCGCCTGGGTCTGCGGGGAGCGGGGTCAGGGCATCCCTCCCGGGGCGGCCCCCCGAGCTCCACTCCCGGGGGTGCTGCTGGGAAAGGCCACCTGGGGGGGGGGTGCGTGGATCTGGTGCCGCAGCCCCCGCCCGAGGCCGCCTCTCGTTGGGAATTTGGAAAACACCCACGTCCACTTCTCAGGCTGAGGGTCCTCTGGGCTCCCGAAGCAAGCCTACGTGAACGGTGGGCGTTTTTTGAAGCATCATTGTGTTGAGTGGGGGATGTGGTCTGTCTCTGAAAGGCTGGGAGAGAGCAAAATCAGTTACCACCCAGTTCTTCTCTAAAGAGACACCGTCTGGAGCTGAAAGCTTCAAGAAAGGGCGCTCTCACGCCCCCATCTCTGGTCCTAGCAGCGTTCGAGGCCGATCCGGTGAGTAGGAGGCCACGCTGTGTGTCTGCAGTCTCCATGTCCGAGGGAGGCGCGGCTGGGAGCAGTGAGAAGGGGCATCTGCGAAAGGAAGCTTCTGGGGCATTAGCCGTTCCATAAGCAAGATGCGAAAGTTTCTTCACTTTGTAACAGGACATTGACTTTTTATATATTCAGGGGCAGGGTATTTTCCACTGCTCCAATCCAGTGTAGGATGCAGCTCCTTTCTCTGGATCAGTCACAGCTGGGAAGAAAAAAAAAAAAAAAAAAAAGGAGCCCATAAGCCTTTCCTCACAAACTTAAAAAAGTTGGGCCGGCTCCCTTTCCACGGAGCTAGGACTGTGCTTCGGGCCCCGCCTACACTGGACCTGGTCACTGGGAGGCAGCTGCTCAGATGCCGGAGGCTTGGACGAGAGGATGGATTTGGGCTGTTTCCAGATTTGCCTGTTCAAACCGTTCTGTGTAGTCCTCGTTGGATTGGAAGTCCTATGTTTCCTCCATTTGAAGACATACCTCTTTCCCCCTATTTTAACATTTCTGAAACCAGGATGCATCTTAACAGAGGGGTCAGAAGGACTCACCAGCTGCTGGGCATCTGCGTGGCTGGTGACGTGTCTGTCACCGCTCGCCCATGTGAAAATGCAGCTGTGTGATTATTCTGTCAGTTGAGATACTTGAAATGAACTTTAAATTTAGATCTCTAATTGCTTTTAAAAATAACTTAAAAAGATAGCACTATGATACAGTGTTAAAGCAAAAAGTTTATAATGTCTATTAGGGGTTTACTGTATGCTCGACATTGTCTCAATTAGTCAACGTTGCAACCCCATGAAGTGCAATTATTATCCCCATTTTATAGATGAAGAAACTGAAGCTCAGAAAGATGAAATGGCTTAGAGCTTTTAAGTGCAAGGGTCAGGATTCTAACCCAGGCTGTCTGATTTCAAAGCCTGCGCTCTTAAATCCCAAGTCTGTATCTAGGCAGAAGTTGCCTGCAGCATACAAAGAGGGGAGTCAAGGCACGGTCTGTGCATGTTTGTGTATCTTTGGCTATTTGTGTATGGATGTGTGGGACTGGGAGAATGAGCCACATCCAAGAGCATTGATTATGTTTATTCCCACATTGATGCCAAATCTTTGTTTTTGGATCTTTTGCAGTTTTAAATATTATCTCTGCAAGTTCTGGAGTTCCCGCTGTCTGACCGACCCTTCTGGATCCCTCCTCTCCTGCCTTTTGCTCCTCCAGAAGAATATAGAGGCATGCCCTCAAACCTGCTTGGCTGGCTGCCTCCCACGGAGGCGGTACTTAGTTTAAGAGGGGAGTCAGTTTTTCAGAGTTGTTGAAGTCACATCAGCCTGTAGGAGCCCCCGGGTTCTGGTGCTACAGGGACACACCAAAGTCCTGAGGGCAGGGGATTGTGATCAGAGGAGGACCACACAGCTGTGAAGCCTCTCAGGAGAGGTTCTAGCAGTTTCCTCACCGGAAGTGGACCAGCCCAATCGCTTGGGTGTCATCATGCTGCAGCGGCTCCTGATCACCCTGCCCGCCGAGGCCAGCACCTGGGTGAAGTTGCACCATCCAAAGATGGCCAAGGAGGGGGCGCCCCTGTGGGAGGACGTGACTAAGATGTTTGAAGGAGAAGGTGAGAATAGACTGATGGAGGGAACGGAGAGGGTGGAGGGAGGTCTCATTTGTGTGTGAAAAGGTCAGTACACACTTCCTTGAGGTGGTCTCTTGGGGAGAAAATTGGGGGAAAGCGGGTCTTTGGGGTGCATGCTTGTGGCTTTTGGGAAGAGGATAGCTGTGAGGGAAATGTTGTTGGGCTCTCAGCACAAGCTCCTTGCGACATGTGTACCGTGCTGTTCCCATCTCCTGTCCTCAATTACAACACACAGCAGGAAGACAGCATGCTGGTGTGTTCCCCACCAGCGGCTCCTGGTGTGTGAATGGGATTCACCAACAGTGGGGTCAAAGGTTTCTTCCCTCTTACGCCCTCCAGTGGTTTTTCTTCACAAGTTGCAGTCATTTTAGCCCTAAACCAGTCTTTTTCACAAGTATCAGTTCTTTCTTTTCATCTTTTGCTGAGAGGAAGAAATGACACTTGATTACTCTCATTTTACCTTGAAATATATGGGTTCACTGGGGAAACATGTTGAAGATTACATGTTATTTAGTGGTCTGGTGAGGATGGATGGACAGGAATTCATGTGTCTCGTGTGGTCTCTTGGTAAATACCTTTAACACTTCAAAGTCAGCCACATTTATTGTGTTCTAGCTGTGTCAGGCAGGGACTTTGCTAAGCATCTTGAGAGCTGGAAAAATGGATGATGATCTCTAATGCTAATTCCTAATTGATGGAGATAGGCATGTACCCAGATCACAATAATGGAAGGTAGCCTAAGACAACGCTATGGTGACGTTCTTTGGGAATACACGAGACAAGAAACGTTCTTCTGACTGTACTTATCTGAGAAATTGTCACAAAGCAGATGGCACTGAATTGGGCCTTGAAGGATGGCTAAGTTTTTTATAGAAGATTTGGGGAATGGATACAAAAGTGGGTACCTTGAAGAGTCGTTCACAGCACACTAGTCTAACAGAGTTAAGAATGTGATGGGTGTATGTGTCCCACATATGAAGGGGACAGTGGTTAGAGGAAACCAATGTCTTTTAGTCCACAGGAGAGTGTTTGGATTTCTCCTTCTTGTCTCAAACCTTTAGTCAAAGGAGAGGCCTGGTAGATGTGTGCTTTTGGACCAGCACTGACCGCTGGGAGACGTTGATGCCTGAAGCAGTGCACGGCAGGTGCTCATTAAGGAGGCTTTGGGCTGATCTTGTGTTGCTCCAAATGTCCCTCTTTGTGAATGTGTTGAGAGAGGAGCCACGTTCAGCAAGTCTCTTGAACAGACCTGCATAGAAATAGAAAAGCAGGACACTTTTTCTGTTTGGGGGTTTTGGCGAGATGCAAACCTCATGGCTCTTCTCCTTCCCCAGCTCTGCTGTCTCCAGATGCTGATGAGACCCAGGGAGAAAGTTTAAAGGATGAAGTGACCTCTGGGCCCCTGACAGCAAAATCCCAGGTGGGTTGGAGTTCCCTCTCATTTTCTTGACATGCTTCTTGGTTTTGTTTTTTAAAAGATTTTTATTTTTCCTTCTTCTCCCCAAAGGCCCCTGGTACATAGTTGTGTGATTCTTTTAGTTGTGGGTCCTTGTAGTTGTGGCATGTGGGACGCCATGGCTTGACGAGTGGTGCTAGGTCTGTGACCAGGATCCGAACCAGTGAAACCCTGGACCACTGAAGCAGAGTGCACAAACCTAACCACTTGGCCACGGGGCCAGGCCCCGCTTCTTGGTTTTTAAGGCTATAACTTGCCTTTTTTGAAGAAGAAGAGGGTGTTGAGCCTAACAAATTCAACCTAGGGAGCTCAGTGCAAGATGTTCTCATACAGAAAAGCGAGCCACAGTGGTGGCAATTTCCCTACTCACGTGGCCTCCCTCTGTGTAACTCTTGTTTCTTTCTTTTTTTTTAATTGAGATAAAAGTGACATATAACATTATCAAAAATATGGAATGCTTCACAGATTTGCATGTCATCCTTAGGCCAGGTGCCGTGCTAACCTTCTCTGTATCATTCCAGTTGTTGTAACTCTTGTTTCTGACCAACATCTGCATCTAACATTGTGCCAATTTCTGTAGAGAAAATAAACTGAGTGATAGAATTCTAACCCCTCAAAACCAACAGATACATTGGGGATCAAAGATAAACTTCAATTTGGGGGAGTATTTTTTACTCAAAAGCAAACTTTGTAAATGAGAAGGAAGTTCTGACATTCTTAGTGATGTACACAGATCACTGGTGAACTTCTTGAGGTGCCCCTTAGTGTGGTATTGGGAGCAGAAGTCATACTGCAACCAACAGAGAAGTGAGTGGAGAAGAATTGGGCAGGCCACATGGCGCACGCGTTAGACAGGCGAGGCGGGTACAACACACTTTTGAAAATGGTGTCCTCACTGCCTGGTGGAAGCAGAAGTGAAATAGAAGGAAAATTGTAGAGTAAATGAGAAAGAAAGACTCTTATTAAAGAGGAGACGTTATTCGAGGACAGAAGAGTTTTAAATCAAAAGAACTTGGGTTCTGAAATTAGACAGTACACGATTTCAATTCTCTCTTTTGTTTACTTGCTTGGTGATCTGGGGCAATTTTTTTAGCCATTTACAATCTTGGTTTCCTCAGCTAATTCAGATGCTAATGCCTTCTAGGATTGAAATGCATTCCAGAGTTATTTATAGTAATATGGAAGAAATAATAATGGTCTCATTATTTAAAGAGTTACCTTGTTTCTGCATTCCACTTACCTGGAATTTCTCACTTTCCTGGCATTTATCAAAAACTAATGGGATTCTTAGCACTGGGAAAAGATTAAATTTTTTTAAATTAAGGTATAATTTGCATATAGGAAAATACACTTAAGAATGTATGCAGTTCTATTTTGACATCTGTTTACCCCAGGTACCCAAATCAAGTCATGGAATATTTCCACCATCTCGGAAAGTTCCCTCAGGCCCCTTTCCAATTAAAACTCTGCTTCACCCCCAGTAGAGAGTACCTAGGAGCTCTGTTATTTCTTACAACTTCATGTAAATCTACAATTATCGCAAAATAAAATGTTTAGTTAAAAAAATGTATATTCTGCAGTTGTAAGGTATATTGTTCTTTAAATGTCAATTAGGTCAGGTTGGTCGATAGGTTGTTCAGATCTATATCCTTGATGAGTTTTTGTCTACATGTTGTATCAGTTACTGAGAGAGGAATGTTAAAATGTCTAAATCATTGTGGTTTTGTCTGTATCTCTCGGTAGTTCTGTCAGTTCTGTTTTATTTGTTGTAAAGCTCTGTTATCAGATGCATAAATGCATAGGGTTGTTGTCTTCTTGATGAACTGACCTTTATCGTAATGAAATGTCTCTCTTTATGCCTAGTAATGCTGCTTTTCCTAAGTCTTCTTTGTCTGATTTAATATTGCTCCTCCAGTGTTCTCTTCGTTATTGCTTGTATGATATAGCCTTTTTCATTCTTTTGCTTTTACCTATCTGCATCTTTAGATTTAAAGTGTGACCTTCTTAAACATAGCTGGGTCTTGCTTGTTTAGCCCAGGTAAATGGACTAAACAAACATGTTTAGTCCTAACATGTTTTGTCCGTGTAAGGGGATACAACAAACAGTAACAGTTAACATGATCGTTGATAGGGTGGGATTTAAGCGTATATTCTTGTTCTCGTTTGCTGTTTGTCCCATCTATTCTTCATTCCTCCTCCTCTGCCTTCTTTTGGATTGCGTAGTTTTTTAGTATTGCGTTTTATGTCCTCTAAGGACTTTTTAGCTATACTTCCTTGATTTGTTTTTAGTGGTTTCCCTAGCCATTAACATAGGCATTTTTGACATATCACAGTTGAATTATCATACTGTTTCACATATATATGAATTCCTTATATTTCCATTCACTCTTTCCTGTCCTTGTGTATTGCGATCATACATTTCACTTTGCATGTTATAAACCCCACAATACATTGTTTTTATTTTTGCTTTTAACAGTAAATTGTTTCATAAAAAAATTAAGAGAAGGAGGGGCTGGCCCGGTGGTGCAGTGGTTAAGTGCACACGTTCCGCTTCGGTGGCCTGGGGTTCGCCGGTTCGGATCCCGGGTGTGGACATGGTGCCCTTGGCAAAAGCCACACTGTGGTAGGCGTCCCACATATAAAGCAGAGGAAAATGGGCACGGATGTTAGCTCAGGGCCAGTCTTCCTCAGCAAAAAGAGGAGGATTGGCAGCAGATGTTAGCTCAGGGCTAATCTTCCTCAAAAAAAAAAAATTAAGAGAAGGAAAAAAATGAGTGTTTCATATTTGCCCAACTATTTGCCAATTCAGGCACTTTTCCTTTAGTTCCACGTTCTATCTGGTATCATTTCCCTTCAGCTTAACAAGGTCGTTTAGCATTTCTTGTAGTGTCAGTGTTCTGATGTTAGATTCTCACAGCTTTTGTGGATCTACAGATGTCTCTAGATTCTATTCCTAACGGAGAATCTTTTACCGCATATGGAATTCTAGGTTGACCCCACTTGTTCTTTTAAGCACTTTAAAGATGGTCCATTATCTTTTAACTCATGTTATTTTGGATAAGTCAGCTGCTGTTCTTACTCTTTCCTTACGTGTGATGTGTCTGCTTGGTTTTTTTTTTTTTACTACCAACTATTCTTTCTTGGTTTTTTTGTTTGTCCTTTCCTATCTTCTTTTGACTACTTTTACGATCTTCCCTTTTATCTTTGCTCTTCAGCATTTTTACTATGATGTGCGTTGTGTGGTTTTCTTTGAATTTATTCTTTTTGGGGTTTTCTGAGCTTCTTGGATCTGTGGGTTGAGTTTTTTTCCATCAAATTTGGAAGTTTTTCAGCCTTTATTTCTTCGAAAATTTTTTCTGGCCATTCTCTCATCTCCTTCTAAGATTCTAATTACATGTATATTAGACTATTTGATATTATCTCAGGTTTTTTTTCTCTTTCTGCTTCAGTTTGAATAATATCTATGGACTGGCCTCAAGTTCCACTGATTTTGTCTTCATCGGAGTCCAATCTACCGTGAAGCCCATCCAATGGATCTTTCAGATATTGTGTTTTTCAATTGTAGAATTTTTATTTAGTTCTTTCTCTCCTCAATTCCCCATGTCTTCACCTATTCTCTCCATATTTCATTGTAAATTATTTAACCTATTTTAATAGTTACTTTAAATTTCTTGTCTGCTAATTCCAAAGATTTGGTCACCTGTAGATCGGCTTCTGTGGATTTTTATTTTCTTGATTACAGGTCAGATTTTCTTCCTTCTTCACATGTGTAATATTTTTTTAGCATAGTTCCAATATTGTGTATAAAAGAACAGTGGAGGATGAAGTGTGTATATATATATAGATATATATATACATTGTTTTGTTCTGTTTATTTCCTAGACACTCTAAGCCCTTTCCTCTGTTTGGTGGTTCAGGTGAAAGTCTGATTACTCATATTCTTCCTAGAGCTGGGGCTGAGCTCTGGGTAAAATACAGCTTTAATATGATTCCCTTTACTTCTGGGATTAACCCAGGTAACAGTGCCCCATGCCACCACTGCCGAGGAGCTGACCTTTTTTATCTTTTCAGTATCTGAGCCAGGAAGGGGTTAGTTCCAGGCAGTTTTGTTCATCTTTGCATTAAACTCCAGCAGGGCCCCAGAATTTAAGCTCAGCAAGGATGCAATGGTCTTGTAATTCTATAATACATACAATAAATGTTAAAAATCTCTCTCTCTCTCCTGCCCCAACCTCTCTGATCTCATTTTCTTCCACTCTCCGCTTCATTAACCTGCCTCAGGCCTTCCTGTTCCCCAGACAAGCCAAGGATGCTCTCACCTTAGGTCCTTTGTACCTGCCTGGAACACTCTCCCCTCACATTTCCATATGACTCTCCCTCACTGAATTCATATCTCTGGACCCCTTTTAGAGAGGTCTTCCCAGCTACCCTACATAAAAGATCATCCTTCCCCTCACTATGACTCTCCCTTCCCCTTATCCTGCTTAATTTTTTTCTAAGGCGCTTATGACCATCTGTCCTTCTACTTATTTAATTATTGATAGTAATCTCCAAACAGATCCAGAGGAGGCTCCCAGTAAAACTGGTTTAGCATCTCCCAGAACTTAGAATACCGTCAGAACTCCTTGGACCTTGATGGAGGTGGTCTCCAGCTGAAAAGGATCATATTTGATGTTCTAGGAATTGTTGACCTTCAAGGACATATCTGTGGACTTCACCCAAGAGGAGTGGGGGCAGCTGGCCCCTGGTCACCGGAATCTGTACCGGGAGGTGATGCTGGAGAACTATGGGAATCTGGTCTCAGTGGGTAAGGATGGGTGAAACATACATCCAGAAACCTGCCCATTATAGAAGAGTCATTATTTCTACATCATTAAGTGTTGTGGATTCCCTGGAGCTTGGCTTTGGGTTCTATATTAGAGATGTCTCATTCCATTGACGATCAAGCCGGGGCATAGCTGATTCTCCTTCCTTGGGGAACAGTTTTACTTTGTAGAGCTAGAATAGAGAGACATGCTGTGTTGCCCTTTCCATTTCAGAGACCCTGAATACCAGAGGACTGGAACTAAATTCTGGGGATGGTTCTTAGACTGAAACATAAGGATTCATGTTCTTTTTTAACTCCATAAGCAGGATATCAACTTTCCAAACCTAGTGTGATTTCCCTGTTGGAGAAAGGAGAAGAGCCATGGATAACAGAGAAAGAAGGCTCAGGAGATCCCAGTTCAGGTGAGACCAGGGGAAATGGTACCTTTTAATATATAGGCCAGAGTGCTCCAAGCCTTCCTAGGCCGTGGGGAAGGCTGAGACTGGACAGGGCATGTCCTAAACCCAATTTCACCCCTCCCTCTGTCACCCCTTTCCTCACTTACCCTTGCAAAAGTCTCTCTGGAGTTGGAGGGAAGAGAAGTCTTATCTTTTTAAGGTTAAACTTGATTTCCCCTCTTTCTTCAGTGTCCTAAAGTCTGCCACTCAGAAGCTCCTTTCTCTAAGCAGTCACATGTCCATGGTCTTTTCCCACAGAAGACAGATCTCTTTTCAGGACTGTCCTCGCATTCTACAAAGCTTTAATTTTATTTCTTGGATTCTATTTCCACTTCTCACCAATTTCATTTTACAATCCCATTTTCAATTCTTTCACTCATTTTAACTCACACATGTTAATTTTTTGTAA